>NW_020949351.1:24532439-24574907 GCF_900497805.2 Vombatus ursinus
TCCCAAAAGTCTCAGTGCAAATTTAATCACTTAAAACTGCACTAAGATATTTGGGACACCCTATAAAAGAATATGGGGGAACAAGATGAATAACAAATATGAGGGGAATGTGTGATCTCAGAGGACTGACATGAAAAGGGAAAGTATATGGGAAGTGATGGGAGTTTAGCTGGAATCTGAAAAAGGCTGGTACTTGTATAAGTGGGGTGCAGGGAGGGGGATGACTAATATTAGACTGGGAAGGATTTTAGGCAAAATGGAAGTGATCATTGACACACTTGAACAACAATATAGGGACCATTATGGCTTAGGTAGAGGGTGGAAAATAAGTTTGGGGTGGTTCTGGACCTTTCTAATAAGGACCTTGATTGCTAGACTAAATCTGGTGGCATTGTCCAGACTGGACTGGAGGAGGGATACAGTGAAACAGAAAGATAACATTAGGATCAATCAATCAATAAGCATTTATTAAGTACCTACTATGTGTCAGACTCCATGCTATTACAATAAGCCATGCTGTAAACAATGAGGATATCATATAGCATTTGTGGCAATGGAAATAGAAAATAGAAATGAAGTTAAGTTAGAAAAGACAGCGTGCATTCAAGGGATGTTAGTTAGGAAGAATAGATAGGACAAGATTATGAAGAGTAAAAAGAATGCAAGGAATCAAGGAGGGTTTTCTGGTTTCAATCTAGCATGATTGAGAGTTAATTATTCTCCAAACACATCCAATCCAGCAAAGGTGAGCAGAAATGAATCCTTAGAATCATAGATCACCTAAACTGGGAGGGGCCTTGGAGACCAGCCAGTCCAATCCCCCATTTTGTAGGTGGGGAAAATGAGGCTTAGAAAGAGGAAGTAAATTTTCAAAGTCATGAAGTAAGTTAAATGCAAAATCAGGGTCTCACCTCATGCCACTCAAATTGTCAGAGATAAGAAGAGAATAGTCAATAATGTCAGAAGAGTTGTAGAAAAATAGGTGCCCTAATGCGTTGTTGATGGAGCTATAAATTAGTACAGTTCTGGAAAACAGCATGGAATTATGAAAACAAAGTGACTCAGATGTTCATACAGAGATCCCACTGCTAAGTTTATACCCCAAAGAAGTCTTTGTTAAAACAAAAGGCCTCATACAGACCAAAATGTTTCTAGCCTTCTTTCTGTGGTAGCAAAGAAAGAAACAATTAGACATCCATCAATTGGGGAATGGGTAAACAAATTATAGTATGGTAATGGAATACTGAATTCTGTACCTGCGTGGTAAGACATTGTGTTTATGACAAATACCAAAAATAGAAAGACTAAATAAACTGATAAAACATATAGTAAGCAGAGATGAGAAAACAACATAAACAACAACAAAAACATAAATGTAAAGAAAAACCACCATGAAACAATCCAAAATAAATGTTACAAAATTTACAAAGAACAAGTTTGAACACAAAGAAGAAATACAAAAAGGTACCTCCCTCCATTTAATTTATAGAGGTGGGAGACCCATAGGTGTAAAACATTACAAATATTGTCAGATTTTTTTTATATGTTTATCAGCTTTTTAATTTTTTTTCCCTCTCCTCCTGCTTCTCCCCCCTTTTATATTTTAACAAAAATCATTGTATGCGATGGTACTCTAGGAAAGTAAGAGGCAAGTATATGAGGAGAAATTTATGTGATATATATATATGTATGTATATGTATATGTATATGTATATATGTATGTATGTATGTATTTAAAAGGAATAACCAGGACACAAACCAAGGTCTCTTGAACTCCCTCATTTAAAATTCCTCCTATTCACAACATGCTACCTCTTGATTTTAAGCTACTAGCAAGAATAAGAGCTTGAGGATCCAGAACAGTCTTCAGAACTAGGAGAGGACTGACTGGGGGTGGAGCCAAGATGGCAGAGTAAAAGCAGTGACTTGCTTGAGCTCTCCATCAAACTCTTCCAAATACTTATAAAAAATGGCTCTAAACAAATTCTAAAGCGGCAGAACCCACAATAAGACAGAGTGAAACAAATTTCCAGCCCAAGACAACCTGGATGGTTGATCAGGAAGGTATATCGTGCCGGGAGGGAGAGGAGCACAGTTTGGCGCGGGCATGCAGGCCTCAGTGAACCTGGAGCAGGCCTCAGAGGAGTGAACCACAGGCAGCTGAGCTGGTTTCCAGACTTCTCAATCCGCGAACACCAAAGACAACTTAGAAGGTCAGTAGGAAAAGTCTGTGACCACAGTGAGAGAGAAGTGCAGGGTCCCAGCCTCAGTCCCTGAGCTTGGCCCCAGTGTGGCGGCTGCTTCCAGAGCTTTGGGCCCACACACTGAGGGGGAATCAAGTGGCTGATCAGAGAGGGGTTGCAGGGATCTCTCTGCTGGTACAGGATTATCTTGCTTTGCCCATGCTTGGATCTGGGTCACAGTTCTGGGCAGCAGTCCTGGGGCAAGGAGCAGCATTGGCTTGGTGGAGCTTGTAGTGGCAGTGGAGAGGTAATCCTCCTTGCAGTTCCAAGACAGAAAAGAGTGCTGGTGGTCACTCATAGACCAGAGCACAGGCCAGGAAAAGAGTAAACACCTTGCCCTTGATCATAGCACCTTGGAAGAACTGAAAATTTACAGGTCCCTAGAAATATCTCTGAAAACACCTGCACAAAAACCCTGAAGTATGGGACAGTACATTCTCCACACTGGAAACAGACCCCTACCTTAACAAAGAGTTTATAACTCAAGTAATTGGCTGAGATCGTAAGCAAGCAGAACAAAAAGAGTCAGATCATAGAATATTTCTTTGGTGACAAAGAAGATCAAAACATACCACCAGAAGAAGACAACAAAGTCAAAGCTCCTACATTCAAAGCCTCCAAGAAAAATATGAATTGGTCAAAGGCCATGGAAGAGCTCCAAAAGGATTTTGAGAAGCAAGTAAGAGAAGTAGAGGAAAAACTGAGAGTGATGCAAGAAAATCGAGAAAAACAAGTCAACAGCTTGCTAAAGGAAACCCAAAAAATACTAAAGAAAATAACACCTAAAAAAATAGCTTAATCCAAATGGCAAAAGAGGACCAAAAAGCCAATGAGGAGAAAAATGCCCTAAAAAGCAAAATTGGCCAAATGGTAAAGGAGGTCCAAAAGCTTACTGAAGAAGATACTTCCTTAAAAATTAGAATAGAGCAATTGGAAGCTCATGACTTTATGAGAAATAGACACTGTAAAACAAATCCAAAAGAATGAAAAAATGGAAAATCATGTGAAATATCTCATTGGAAAAACAGTTGACCTGGAAAATAGATCCAGGAGAGAGAATTTTAAAATTATTGAACTATCTGAAAGCCATGATCAAAAGAAGAGCCTCGACATCATTTTTCAAGAAATTATCAAGGAAAACTTCCCTGATATTTTAGAACCAGAGGGCAAAATAGAAATTGAAAGAACCCACTGATCACCTCCTGAAAGAGATCCCCAAAGAAAAACTCCTAGGAATATTGTAGCCAAATTCCAGAGTTCCCAGGTCAACAAGAAAATATTGCAAGCAGCCAGAAACAAACAATTCAAGTATTGTGGAAACACAATCAGGATAACACAAGATTTAGCAGCTTCTACATTAAGTGACCAAAGGGCATGGGATATAATATTCTGGAGGGCAAAGGAGATAGGATTACAACCAAGAATCACCTACCCAACAAAACTAAGTATAATCCTTCAGGGGAAAAAATGGTCATTCAGTGAAATAGGGGACTTTCAAGCATTTTTGATGAAAAGACCAGAGCTGAATAGAAAATTTGACTTTCAAATACAAGACTCAAGTGAAACATGAAGAGGTAAATAGGAAAGAGAAATCATAAGAGACTTATTAAGGTTGAACTGTTCACATTCCTGCATGGAAAGATGATATTTGTAACTCATGAGACCTTTGTCAGTATTAGGGTAGTTGGAGGGAAAAAATTATATGTATGTATATGTGTAGATAGATAGATAGATAGATAGATAGATAGAAGGCACAGGATGAGTTGAAGATGAAGAGTGATATCTGGAGAATAAAATTAAGGAGTGTGAGAGGATTATACTGGGAGAAGGAGAAAGTGAGAGGCAGAATGGTGTAAATTATCTCACATGAAACAGAGAAGAAAAGGCTTTAACAGTGGAGGGGAAATGGGGGAAGGTGAGAGGGAATGAGTTAATCTTATTCTCATAGGATTTGGCTTAAGGAGGGAATAATACACACACACACACACACACACACACACATACTCAATTGGGTATGGAAACCTATCTTACCCTACAGGAAAATGGGGGGAGGGGAAGGGGACAAGAGAGCAGGGAGACGATAGAGGGGAGGGCAGAATGGGGTAGGGAATAATAAGAAGAAAACACTTCTAAGGAGGGACAGAGTCAAAAGAGAGAATTGAATAAATGGGAGGCAAGATAGGATGAAGGGAAATATACTTAGTTTTCCACAGTCTGACTACTATGGAAGTGTTTTGCATGCATGTATAACCTGTATCGAGCTGCTTGCCTTTTCAATGAGGGTGGGTGGGGAGGGAGAAAGAGATAAAATTTGGAACCCAAAGTTTTAAAAACACATGTTAAAAAAAATCGTTTTCACATAAAACTGGGAAACAAGAAATACAGGAAATGGGGTATAGAAATCTGTCCTGCCCTACAAGAAAATAGAAGGAAAAGGGGATAAGAGAAGGGGGTGGGGAGAGGTAGAAGGGAGGGCAGATTAAGGGAAGGGGTATATAGAATGCATGCCATCTTGGGGTAGGGGGAGGGATGAGATGGGGAGAAAATTTGGAACTCAAAATCTTGTGGAAGTGAATGTTAAAAATTAAAAATAAATAAATTTAAAAAAAAAAGAACTAGGAGAATATGTTTTAAGATAACAACACTGGAAGTTTTCATTATTGGCATCCCTAATCTGTACTTGTGGACCTCATGGTTAGCAGATTTCACTCCTGAAATGGACAAATGCGTTTTGATCATTTCCCAAGCACATGAAGACTTAATTGTAAATACTTAGGCTTAAGCCACTTTTGTGTGTGTGTGAGGAAAAATTCAAAGGTTCCTTTCTGCTGCCTTCCAAAGCTCCACAATGGGGTATGGCACCTTAAAGAGCGTCCTCCTGGAACTTTACCAGCAGCTCAGCCCAGGCTCAAGAGAAAGTCATCACTGCTCTTCAACCCAGGATGACTCACCAGAGCAGCTCCCAGAATTCAGAAGAGGGGGATGGAGCTTTTGATTTACACATCTTCTCTTAGGCCTTTCTTTTCTGTTTTCCCCTAAAACAAAAACCTCATCTCCCTTTCTCTTTGAGCTGTTTGAGTGGTAAGATTGACTGTGCCAAATCGCCCAGAGAGGAACCAGCTTGAGAAGTACTTTGCTTTCATGCCTTCTCTCCCAGTAATGCCCAAATTTCAATTTCATACCGGGAAAAGCCATTTTCCTGGTATAAGTCAGCAAATTGCTTTGGCAGAAAGGAGCAAGCACCTCTTTACACAACCATAAACCCCTCCAAGGCTCAGCATGGTGCTGTACGCCCAGATGACTGAATAGGAACCCAAATGGAAGGAGGATTAGTATGAATCTTCCTGTTGGTTTGTTGGGGCTGAGGTGATTCTGATAGCTGCATTTGGCACTTTGGCTGGATGAATGGAGGTCTGTCCACAAGCCATCAGAGAGGTGTTTTTCTGGCTTTGTCTCTTCACCTTGGCAAAAAGGACCCCAGGTGGGCTCTGAGTTATGTTTTCACAGCACTCTAGCAGGCTTTGCTGTCCCAAAACATTATGGCAATAAACTTTTAGCTGATTGTCCTTGAGAATTTCATAGAATCACAAAATTATAGAATTTAAAACATTTACTTGTGAATTTCCCTGAATTACTATTGTGGGAGGAGGAAGAAAGAACTGCTTTCTCATTTTCTAAATCTCCCTCTGATGCTTACAGAACATATTTCTTTAATGTGATTTTTATCATCCTGATTTTACAGGATTCTCTATAGCTATTCAGTGCATAACACTGTTTATTAGAGGAAATTACAAATAATTAGGATACAAATATGGAAATTGTCTATTAATCATTTGTGTAAAATCTTAGAGAAGGAATAATAATAAAATGCTGCTCTTGCTGCAAAAAAAAAAAAAAAAACCAGAACCAAAAGAGAAACTCACCAGTGTGTTTTCCCCTTTAGAGATATAAGGTGATAGGGCTTGTCTCTATGAAACCAAATGTTTACAAATATTCAAGCCCATAAATTTGAAGAGGAAACTGAATACAGAAAATTCTTGTTAATGCAGTACATTTTCGGGTAATTTTATAGTCTAATTTTCAGTGGTTCCCCACAGAATGAATGCAGTTCAGAAGGCAATTTTATAAAGTACTTTGCAGATAACTATTATCTGCTAATTATTAGAAATTGCATGTTGTTGTTAATTGCATAAATAAATTGTTTTATCTGAAAGTCATTAAAAAAGGTTTGGCGTTTGAAGCATATATGGTTTTGATGTTCCTGTATAAAAACGTTTAACTATTTAACTCTAAAATAATGACATGGTGCTTTTAAGCCAATTGCTTAAACTAATGGATTGGGGGGGGGGATGATTCCCCCAAACATGCATTTTCCATTATTTGGTTGTATACTTTGGTGGATTTAAAAATTCTATGTTCAAAAATATGCTAATATTTAGGTAAATATACCAGAATTATATTTTCTGTGGTTTCATATTGGTTTCAAACAGACACCCACAAGATTTATAGGTCTGACTTCATTTTTGGTTTCCATTTCACTCTCACTGCTACTCTATCCCCAAACAAAAACAACAACAACCTGCATCTAAACAAAAAAGTAATCATTTCTTGCCTTTTATCATCATTTCTTGCGTTTTACGCATAAATAACACTGAGACAACTAAAGGAAGGTAGGACTAGTTAGTCATTCTTATATCTTCTATTATGAACTGAGCAATATTTTAAAGTTTTTGATTTTTTTTGACTAGTGGAAATACAAAGAAATTAATTCACCAAAGGCCAGCACAACTCTATCATGAGCAGGTGTTGTCAGAATAAGCCAATTGATACTAGTAGATCACAGATATTCCACAGCTATGCATCTAGATTCCAGCAAACAGAATGGCAAAGTCTCTCATGTCATGTTTTTTTAAAAATTTTATTTATTTTATTTTTAATTTCTAGAATAAAAGGAGCATTTCCATTATATAGTATGGTAACAATAAAAAAGATTGTGCATGAAACTGCAAATCTGTTATGTACAACTTGCTATTCCTCTTAGATATATAATAAGGTTACTGTGTAAATTTCTTTTTTTTTTCTTCCCTCCTTGCCTCACTTCTGCCTGGTCTCAGTGTGCTTAGGCATCACATTTTAGGAAGGGCATTGATAAGTTGAAGTCAAGTCCAGAGGAGGACCACCAAAATGGTGAAAGACCTTAATTTTATGATGTAAGAGGATCAAATTAATGAATGAACAATCTTTAGCCAGAAGAAGGGAACGTTTAGGGGAGTATGAAAGTGGCTTCAAATGAGTGAGCAAATTGAGTCAGGTGAATGAGGGATTAATCTTGTTCTCCTTCACCTCAGAGGTAAAACCAAAGCAATAAGCAATGGATAAAAGTTGCAAAGAGCAAATGTAGTCTTATAGTACAGAAACTTATCTTAACAATAAGAGATTTCTAGTACCAGAAAATCTCAGGGGTTTTCTGTCATGGGAGGTTTTCAAGTGATCTCTGGTTAGTCACTTGTCACATACATTGGACAGAAGCCCCCTTTCCAGAGATTACATGGGCTGGATGATTTTTGAGGCTCCTTTCACTGGCTGAGACTCTCATTCCGTGTGATCCTAGCATCTCTATCCTTGCCAGCTATGGAGAATGAGGTCTACTTAATCTTATCTGTACTTGAATTTTTCTTCGTTGAAGATTCCAAATCAGTGCAACTGAAAAAAAAAATTATCAAACATCTCCTTTGTGTCAGTCAGTGTAGTAGCTACTATCAATTAGTTAATCAATAAATGTTTATTAAGCACCTACTGTGTGTCAGTCATCAGTGGTAGGCACTATCATTCAATCGATCAAACATTTATTAAGCACCTACTATGTGCTAGGAGCCATGGTAAATGCTAGGGACACAAAAAAGAGGCAAAAGACAGTCCCTGCCCTCAAGGAGCTTGTAGTCTAATGGGGGAGACAACAAGCAAACAAATATGTACAAACAAAATCTATCCAGGATAAATGGTTCTTGTCCATTCTCAAAGAGGACCAAAATGATATCACTATGTTGGGGTCAAGGTATAGTGTGTCTAACTAAGGCTGAACAAACCAATATGAGCTAGGAAAGCTCTGCCATAGGTCAGGCAGGAATAGTTCATATGAACATTTGGAGTGAAGATGTCTTCAAATATATGCATCTCACATTTCATTTTAGCTACTGCAACTCTGCTTTGCTCGTAGAGCAAATTTCTTTAATCTAGGTGCACTACACTGAATGATACTGTGCCAGTGTCTCTGATGTCTCACAATTGATTCCAAAGTAGTTCAGAAACCTTGACAGTGTCCTTGTATCACTTCTTCTAACTTCCATGTGAGTTCTTGCTTTGTGTGAGTTCTTAGTAAAAGTCTTTTAGGCAAATGTATATCTGACATTCAAACAACATAGCAAAGTGTGCTTTCTGTAGTAGAGTTTGAATGCTTGGCAGTTCAGCTCAAGAAAGGACCTCAGTATTCAGTACCTTACCTTGCCAGATGATCTTCAGAATCTTCTTAAGATAATTCCAATCTAAGCAATTCAATTTCCTGGCTTGGCACTGATATACTGTTAAGGTTTCACAGGCATGCAATGATGAGATCCTTCAGTTTGGTAGTCAGTCTAATACCTCTTCTCTCCCACACTTTCCTTCTGAGCCTTCCAAACACTGAGCTAGCTCTGGTAATATGTGACTCATCCTCATGATCTATGTGTACATCCCTGGAAAGAATATTGCCAATATAAGTGAAGTTATCCACAGGATTCACAATTTATCCGTTTGCTGTATGGATGATGTGGTACTAGATGATGGAACACTTGTGTTTTCTTGTTGTTAATTGTTAGTCCAAAATTAGCACAAGCAGTAGAGAATCAATCTGTACTTTGTTGTATCTCAGCCTCAGAGGCTGCATTGAGTACACAATCACCTATGAACAAAAAGTCATGCACCAACTCTCCCTCCACTTTAGTCTTTGTTTGTAGCCTTTTCAAGTTAATTTACCATCAGTGCAGTAGCTGACCATGATGCCATTTTCATCCTCATTGAAAGTAGCTGACAACTTAGTAGAAAACATCATGCTAAAAAGCATGAGAGCAAGCACACAGCCATGCTTCATTCCATTGGTGACTGGGAAACCATGAGAGCATTGTCCATTATCCAGAACCCAGGCAAATATGCTGTCATGAAACTAATGTACGGTACTGGTGAACTTCTCTAGACAACCAAATTTTGCTATAATTTTCCACAAGCCCTCATGACTGACAGTATCAAAGGCTTTGGTTGGACTGACAGACATTGTGTACAGACCTTTGTTCTGCTCCTGGCATTTCTTCTGGAGTTGAGCAGCAAACACCATATTAACCGTTCCTCAGACCTTTCTGAAACCACTCTGCATCTCAGGTAGATGACCATCTTCCAGGTGAAGGATCAGACTATTAAGGAGGACTCTGGCAAGAATCTTGCCAGCAATGACTTAAAGAGATATCCCCCACCCCCAACCACATCCCACCCCCATTACTATGATTGTCAGAGGACAACTTATTTTCTTTTCCTTTATAGAGATGGACAGTGGAGGCATCCCTTAACTCCTGAGGATAACCTCCTCTTGCTATATAACCCCAGAAAATTTATGTCAGTTTTTGCGTAAGCTGTGGACTCCCTGCCTTGAAAATCTCAGCTGGAATAGAATCAGCACCAGGTGTTTTGCCACACTGGCATTCAAAACCTCTTCTTCAGTTGGAATTCTGGCTAAAGCAATATTAACTTCAATATGAGGTATATGGTTAATGGCTTCAGCATTGATTGATAATAATTTGTTGAGAACACTATGGAAAAGTTCAGCCCATCTCTCCAGGATCATGCCCTTACCACCAATTAATGTGCCTCCATCAGTTAAGTAGTTGAGATGCACCATAAATAGCCTTCAGCATCATAAAAACACTTCGGTTGTTACTATCAATGTAAAACTGAGTTTCATCTGCCTTCTTACTGAGCCAAGAATCCTTTATCTTTCTAAGCTTCACTTGCACTTTACTTTTGATAGAGTTAAATGCTATCTTCTTACAGAAAGACTAACTATCTTACTGATAAATCCTGTGGAGCTGTCATTTTCCCCTTAGCAGCTTTTGAATTTCCCCATCATTTTTGTCAAACTGATTTTGATGTTTGCTAGCATTTTGGTCCACATGAATAAATGTGGTCCTGTACACCAAATCTCTGAAAGCTGCCTTTTTCTGCTCCATTGTCACCAACTGTGTTGTCTCAGCTTTTCCTCCAAGTCAACAATGAACTATTCCCTCTGGGAGAGTGCTCTAATCTGTTGACATTAAGCCTTCTGGTAGTCACCTTTGCATTTGTTCAATGAAAATATTTAGCTTATAGAGGATAAGTCTATGATTGGTCCACCACTCTGTGCACACATCACCTTTGTCACTCTCATATCCTATTTGTCTCTTCTCCTTATAATGACATAACCTGTTAAATACCAATGTTTGCTATGAGGGTTCATCCACAAAGTTTTATTGCATTTGAGTAAATGGAAGACAGTGATGAGAAGGTCATGAGAGTCTCAAGTCTTCAGTAGTAAATGATTATTGCTGTTGCTGTCTCCAACTCCATTCTTCCCGAGGTCTCCCTGCCACATCTAGTAGTCTATGCTTACTCCAGCATTTAAGTCACCCAGAATTATAAGCTTGTCTTCTTTTGGCACATTGATGATAAGGGTCTCCAGGTCTTCATAAAATTTTTCTTTGATCTCATCAGAGTTCATCATGGTGTAAGCATACTTACTGATGAGGATGATGATGTGGCACTTTCCTGGAAGGGGCAGTCACATTGTCATGAGTCTATTGATAAGCATATGTCCTTTTGATAAGCATATAAGTTTGTTGACTAGATTAATTTTGATTGCAAATACTGTTCCAGCTTCACCATGCTCTCCATCACTGCAGCCACTCCACAAAATGTGTATATAGCTCCAACTTTAGTAGTCTGTCCTTCATTTGCCAGTGTTGTTTCACACAGGGCTGCTACTTGGATGTGATCCTTGCTGAGTTCTCTCACAACAAGAGCTGTTGGTTTTTCAGGTTTGCTGGATTTCATGTTGTCCATAAGCATGCACACATTCCATATGCCAGTGTCGAGTGGAATCATCTTCACAAATGTTTTTGTGCATTTTTTTGTGTGTTTTGACTGCAAGGTAGGATCCCCACCTGCTTTAGTAAGCAGGCCAGGGTTGGGTGAAGTAGAAGTTTTTAGGGCACCTTTTCTAGCCCCTTCCTCTCACCAGGAGGTAAGCAGTGCAGTCCTTCAAAAAGGCTATTCAGACACTTAGAAGACTGAGAAATCCCACTGCTGCTTCTGTCCAGTGAGAAGACAACTCTGTGGCTAGGGCTGCCTCTGTGCAGGGTTATGTCTACAGCTCCCATTGTATCCACACCTGCTGCTTCATCACTTGCCTGTACCATAGGACTTTGAGGTAGGTAAAAATGGTAAAATGGTATGGGTGATGTCTTTTGGTTTGTGAATAAACTGGATTTAAGTGAGGCAGAGCTGCACAAAATCATCAGCCTCACTCTTTCTTCCAGAGTCATCAGAGTCCAGTGGCAAGACAAAAGTCATGACAACTGGTGATGGCCTGGGATGCAAGAAGATTTTGTACTTGATCCTGAAGTTGGTAGGAAGCCATTGGCTTTTATTGAGTAGGGGAGTAACATGGTTGAACCTTTTTCTTAGGAAAACCATTTTGGTGGTTTGGTGGAAGATGACAGCCTAAGGAATTTTTATTTTATGCTAGAGGCAATGATGACACTCTTTTCACATTTCAATGAACTGAAATTCCTTTGAAGTGGTTATGTTAGCCTTTGTAGAGGAATGAACAGAGCAGTAGACTTTGAATCAGAAGTTTGATGTCTACCTCGTCAAACTCCAAATCCTGTGAGAAAATTGCCTGAGCTGACATAAAAGAAGAAATTTCTTAGTTCAGGTAATCTACCATTAGAATATACTTTATACATAATGAGTTCAATTAATTTGTTTCTTTTACCTTTCAAATTTTTTGGCTTTAGGACCCCTTGCAAATTGAAAAAAAAAAGAAAAAGGCAAGTTTTTTTTGAAAGGTTCCAATCTTTATCATATGTCTGCTGTACCAACAGAACATGTAAGATCCATAAATCAAATAGCAAATTGACAAATTGGAGCAGCCAAGAAAACGTAAAAACAAGAAAACAATACTGTATGATTGTCTTGAGGTCCCACAGGCAAATGTGAAGTAGACAAGATATTGGACTTGGGTTCAGGAAGACCTATGCCTCAGAACCTCACTAGCTGTGTGACTCAGGTAAAGTTGCTCACCCAATATCAGCCTCAGTTTCTTCATCTAGAAAAAGGGATAATAATAGTACCTAGCTCACAGGGTTGTAGTGAGGATGAAATGATATATAAGGTGCTCTGCAAAGCATAAAATATAAATGCTAGCTATCATCATCATCATCATCAGTCTCCCACAGACTTTTAAACCAGAAGGAAGGAAAAAAATGAACATTTATTAAATACCTACTTCATGTGAGGCACTATGCTAAGCATTTTTTTGCAAGTATTAATTCATTTGATTCTCACAATAATCCTGTGAGGTAGGTGCTATTATCAATCTCATTTTCTAATCGAGGAAACTGAAGTAGAGAGAAGTGAAATGACTTGCCCAGGGTCACATGGCTAGTAAGTGTTTGAGGTGGGATTTGAAGTCAGGCTCAGTGCTCTATCTACTGCACCATCTAGATGCTTCTATTGACAGGAATGGAGAAAAAAAAAACTAGAAAACTCCAAGCCAGGCAGTGTTTATTAGGTTTTAATGCCATTTGCCATGTATTAGGGCTTAGAAAGACTTTCCTCTCTGAGTTCTTATGGTCTGTCTCCTGAAAACTGTTATTCTAGTGCTATTGGTTCTGCCTCTCAAGAGTCCTTAGTTTGGTTTTGTGACTATCTTACCAACACTTTTTTTCTCTGCTTCTGTAACCATCACGCACTGAAGGTCTACCCTTGTAGATCTCCTCTGCCTCCTTCCCCACCCAAAGTGTTCACAGCTTCTCTAGCCCATAAAATCACAGAATCTCAGTTGGGAAGGACTACAGAAGCTATCTTATTCAGCTCATCAACTCCTGAACTCCTTCTTAGCCTTTGTTCAAAGGCTTCTGTTTGGGGCTGGGAGGGTATGGTGTAGGGGTGAGGGTTGGTGAAAACCCACTACTTTCTGAAGCAGTACATTCTTCTTCCAGACATCTTTAATTGTTAGGATTCTTGTCCTTATATCGAACCCATGAGTGCCTTTCTGAGACTCCCACCCATTCATCCTGGGTCTGCCCATTTAAGGGAAGGAGAACAGGCCTAATCCACCTATCACAATAGTCTCTCAAATACTCTACAGTTTACCAATGTCCTTCCTAAAATGCGGTATTCAGAAAGGAATTCAGTGTTCTGCAAATGGCTGGCCAGGGTAGAACACAGGAGAAATATCTTTTCCATTAACCTGGACTCTTACATGGTTAATCAAAGGTATTCTCATCTGTAAGAATCTTGTCCAAATGAAACTAACTCAGAGGAATTACCTGTAAGATCTGTTATTTATTATGGGGTAAGGGAAATTTCATCATTAAAGTATCACCAAACTCTATCTGTTTCTTCCCTTTTAACACCTTTGACTGAAAAATGCTACACAATCTTTACTTTGTATCTACTTGTTTTTAATAGGTCAAGACTTCTCATTTCCTGACTGGAATTTTAAAAAAATGTTTGTTCCTGGATAGTGAAAAATATCACAAAATACTCTTAATTGTCTAAAAAAAAAGCAAGAATACTGGATTTTTTTCCTTCTTCAAAATCAAGGTATTTTTAAAGTTATATTTTAAATTAATTTTAAAAACAAAAATCTATTTTTTCTCTCCCACTCATCTCCCCTCCATTGGGGAAGGGGATAACCCTTGTAACATAATGCATAGTTAAGTAAAACACATTCCTGCATTAACCACATCCATAAAATGTGTCTCATATTG
Organism: Vombatus ursinus; assembly: GCF_900497805.2. Classification (NCBI taxonomy): domain Eukaryota; kingdom Metazoa; phylum Chordata; class Mammalia; order Diprotodontia; family Vombatidae; genus Vombatus; species Vombatus ursinus. The sequence goes on from NW_020949351.1 coordinate 24,546,739, forward strand.
AGACACATTGAATCCATTATCTTTCTGCCAAGAGATGGCAGGCCACATCATTAGTCCTCTGGAAATTGTTATTGGTTATCACATTATTCAGGATTTTTAAGTCTTTCAAAGTTTCTTATCTTTAGAATGCTATCTTACAATGCTCCTTCTAGTTCTGCCCCTTTATTCTATATAATTTCATACAAATCTCAGATTTCTCTGAAACCATCTCTTCTGTCATTTCCTATAGTGTAATAATATTCCATTATATTTGTATATCCATTTTTTCAGCTATTCCCTAACTGATGGACCAACACTTAATTTCTGGTTCTTTGCCACTGCGAAGAAGAGCTGCTATAAAGATTGTTGTGTAGATGAGTCCTTTTCCTCTTTCTTTGATTTCTTAGGGTAAAGGCTTAGTAGCGACATCACTAAGTCAAAGTGTATAGTTTAGCAATTTGGAGGGCATAATATCAAATTGCTTTCCACAATTGCTGGGTCACTCCACCAATAGTGTATTAATAGTCCTGATTTCCTGTATCCCCTCCAACATTTGTCATTTTCCTTTCTTGCCAGCTTTATTAATCTGATGGGTATGAGGTAGAACTTCAGAGTTGCTTAAATTTTCATTTCTCTAATTATTAATGAGTCGGTGCCCTTTTTAATGTGATATTGATAGCTATAATGTGACATGAACTACCTGTTCATATCCTTGGATCATTTATCAACTAGGAAGATTTTTTTTAATAAGGTATAATAGGCAAATACGTCCCTTCCTCAAATTCTTTCTTATTCAATTTTTTTTCACATTTAACCTCAAGTCCCTAAGTGTTTGGATGTGAAGATCAACAAAGTCCTATTTCTGGCTAAACTCATAGTTTGCCTTAATTTTAATTTCAAAGAATCCTCTTAAAGCTGAAACTTGCTGTGCTTAGCTCTGTGACCAAGATCAATGTAATTCTTTTTCCTTAGTTTAATAACAACTCAATCTAGGCCAAGTCCCTACAACAGCCCTTTCAAAACCCATAACATTGTTTTACAGGAAACAGAGGAAACAGGATTCACTTGAAAAACAAAACTTAAAAGAGAAAAAAGTCACTGAAGATAATGCCATAATTTGCATGGATGCACCCCAAAGAACTATCCTGAGATTTCTCCTTTTTTGTTGTTGTTGTTAGTATTTACTGGTACTTTAAAGTTTGCCATATACTTTACAAATCAAGCACTCAACTTTTATTAAGTGCCTACTACATACCAAGCACTGTGCTAAGTGCTCAGGGCACAAAAATAAACAAAAGATAATCCTTGTCCTCAAGAGATTTACAATCTAATGGAGGAGACAACCTGCAAACAAATATCATATTTAACCTTAGGAGGTAAGTCATATTGTTATAACCATTTTACAAATGAGGGAAGTGAGGCACAAAGAGGTTAAATGACTTATTCAGGATCACACAGCTACTAAGAGTCTGAGGCCAAACCCAGGCTTTCCTGAGGATTTTTTTTTTCACACTGTATCTACTCTATCCATTTAGCTAACTCTTTCTATATTTTTCTATATATACTTTCTTCATAACCTTATTAGCTTCCATGGGTTCAAGTATCCTCTTTATAAAAATACACTCATATACATATGCACACATACATACATATATAAATCTATATCTATATATGTGTATGCATATAAACATATATAGAAATCTCTATATGTGTGTATATATACATACACATATATGTATACATATATCCATATACATGTGTATATGTATATGTACGTATGTTGTATATGTGTGTGTATCTCTCTAATCTCTCTCCAGAACTATTGATCTTCACTTACTAGACACTTCCAACTATAATCCCATGGTCCTCTCAAATTCCACATGTCCAAAATAAAACTCATTACCCTACCTTCTAAATCGACCTTCCTCTAGTTGATCACTTAAACATTTTTTAAGTTCTCACTATATACCAGCCACTGTGCTAAGAGCTAGGGAACTAGTCCTAAGCTCTCAAGAAAACCACCTTCTTGTGGGGGAGTCAAAGGATTAACAACTAGCTGTGTTCTAGATATATGCAGACTAGAGGGGAGGTAACATCTGAGATAATATCAGCAGTTGCAAGGACCAGAAAAGGCCTCTTACACCAGGTGGAATACGAATTGAAAAGGTGGAAGTAAAGGGAGTGAGGGGGAGTATTCCAGGTGTGAGAGTCAGCCAATGAAAAAGCATGGAGGTGGGAGTTAGAGAAGCATGTGCATGGGAGAGCAAATTGGCCGATGTGATTCAATCATAGAGTGCCTGAAATGGAGGAAAGTATTTTTTAAAAAATGGAAAGGTAAGAAGGGGCCCAAGTTGTAAAGAACTTTAAATGCCAGAGAATTTTGTTTGATTCTGGAGGAAATAGAGAATCACTGGTTATTGAGTAATGGGAAGATTTATACTATTGGAAAATTATTTTGATAGGAAGTGATTTTCTGAAGGAAGGACAGATTGAAGTCAGGAGAGGCTTAAGGATGGGAGACCAATTAAATTATTGAAATACAGTCAAAGGGGGATGTCATGAGCTCATGTTAAAGGCATCCTATCTTCCATTCACTTAGATTCACAACATTGGTCCATCATTTACTTTTCTCTTTCCCTCATTATCCTGGATTTAATCAATTGTCTAGTCATGTCTAGTCTAACCACACAATATTGCTCTTAGCTATCCCTTTCTCTCCATTTACGTGGCCCCTACACTAATTCTTGCCTTCATCATTTCTTCCCTAGAGTATGACGATATCTCTCTGTTCTTTACACTTGTACTCCCTTTCTCAAAAATCTACAGTGACTCCCTATTGCCTTTAGGATAAAATATAAATTCTCAGCCTGACATTTAAATCTTTTCATAATCTAGTTCCCAGCTAACTTTCCAACCTTATTCTGTGTTGCTCCACTTTATACTCTCTATATTCCAAGCTACATGGGTGAATAAGCTGTTCCCTGAAATCAGCAATCCATTTCCTGCCACCTTTGCTTTGCCCAAGTAGTTCTCCCATTCCTGGAACACACTTCCCTTTTACCTTTAACTCTTAGAATCCCTAGATCAAGCAGCACCTTCTAGCAGGGTTAAAATTAGCATAGAACAAACAGGGCTCTGGCTAATGGAACTGACATCTGGGGAGGTGATGCATTTCCTCACCAATAGGACCTATTTGCATTTTTATCCCTGTACTTCTGTCCTAGTCCTCCAAAGGATCCATTTATCAGACTCCCTGAGATATGTCTCTCCACCTCTCCTCCAATATGATTTAATTTATTGGGGGCTGTCACTGTGCCCATCAGCCTACCCTGTGTTCACTCATTGTACTCCATGACTTTCCCTTCCCCCCAACCTCTCCAACTCAATTGAATTTGCCCCAGGTATAGTTTCTGCTAGTTATAGCTACTAGAAGTCTTTCTTGATTCCCCCTTCTACCACTAAGGTCTGTGGAAAGATTTGAGGAGTCTGTGAACCTGAATGGGAAAAAAATGTATCTTTATTTTAATATAATTTATTTCCTTTATAATCCTACATATTTTACTTTGTACATTTAAAAACATTACTTTGAAAAAGGTTCATAGGATTCATCAGGTCACCGAAGGGGTCCATGAACCCCACATGAATAAGAAACTCTGTTATAGTAGAATGTCAGTCTTTGAGGGAGTTGTTTGATTTTGGGGAGTCCATGTAATCAGGGCCTGGAAGAATGTCTGACATATATTAAGTACTTAATAAATATTAAATTCAATTTAATTGCTGAAGAGAATCATAACACTTAGAGCTGGAAGGAACCTTAGAAATTATCTTGTCGTCCTCCTCCTTGTATGGATGAGAAAATTAGGGATAAGGGAGGGGGGAGGTGAGATATTAAAGGATCAGAGACTCACCGATGCAGAGATAGAACCTCAGAAGCCATCTAGCTCAATCGTTTTATTTTACCCAGGAAACTGAGGCTCAGAGATTTTAGGTAACCTGCCTACAGTGACACAGGCAGTAAACAGAACCAGGACATCATTGCATATCCTCTGACTCCAGAGTCAGTGTTCTTTACACTATACCATGTGGCCTCCCAATTTACCTCAAGTCTGACAGGTAGTAAGCAGCAGATGGAATGGGTTTTCTGGGAAAATGGTTGGCACCAATAGCATTTTGACTTGAAAATGTGAACAAGTGTAATTCCATATTAAAAGAAAAAGGTATCCTGCTGAGTTCAGAGAGAACTTGGTTAAGAAAGCTCAATGGCAAGGTAATTGACTGAGTAAATGAAAATTTGCATTTTAGTCCCAACAATGAATCTGTTAATTGGTACTTACCACTGTTCTTTTAAGAAAGTGTGTATGACATCCCATATGCACACACATTTACAAGAAGCTCAAATCACTATTGAACAGTCTTCTATTTTTGAGCAGTTGGAGTTACCTGGAGGGGGAGGAAAAGAAGCTGCAGAAGGGAAAAGTATTGCTTCAACACAGCACACAAGATAAGACTTTTTTTCAATTAGTGAAGGGGTAAAGACTCACAGAGGACCAAAAAGTATATTTTTAATAAATGGACATTTAATTCATCACTTGCCATAACCAAAGAAATCCTTATCAACTGGCCAAACAACTGCTGATGACTAGAATAAGCTTAAGGAAGGATATAGATGAAAGTCACATGAATGGGCCATCGATATTATTAGGGAGAAAAAAACCATCAATGAGATCACAGAACCATTGGAGCATTTGGCACACATCTATAAAAATTCTCTTTCAGTTTCAATGGAAGTAAACGGCTCCCTAAGTTTCTCCATTCCAAAATAATTGCAAAGTTTTATCTCATGTTTCAAAATGACAGCATTTTCCTCAATGAGTAATAAGAGTAGAAAGGAATGGGATGTGCCTCACTTGGGGAAAATTAGCTGTCTGTGGTTAAATAAAGTTTGTGTATTCTTGGAAATCATGCAAAAGACTTACAAAATATTAGTGAGGACACAATGCCCTCTGTTAAAAAAGGAGGTGAGACTAATGGATCTGTAAGGTCCCAGGGAATGCTAAAATCCCAAGATTATATGATCCCACTGATCTGCAATGACATTCTCTAAAAATTAATATCACCTCAATTTTTTTAAAGAAAAAATTCTGACTGGGTGAAAAATCTTTTGAATATCCTGATAAAATCCTGACTTTGCTGCTTCCTTTTCTGACAGAAATGATAGAACATATCCAAGTGGTTCATTAGTGAGTGCTGAATACAATTTATGTAAAATAATGTTCAAATAACAGACAAATGGCAAAACCACTGAGAGTTGTCACTATGTAAACTGTACTTGAAAGGGAGAACAAAAACCTGTCTTCTGATAGGCAGAAACCAAATAGATATGATGTCCTGTCGATCTTGAGAATCAATATTTATAACTCAGTTTGTCCAAATTAATATGAAAATATCAACTAACTCCCCCACACAATGAAAACATCTGTACATTCGGTAAACACACATGTAAACACAATCTCAATAAATTCTCTGAGACTGACCTGTAGAACCTTTCCAAAAATGTAATGATAACTTGGATAGATTATTATGATGGATAATATTGTGGACAATAATTGTAAATGCATATAGGATTTTATACTTTACAAAGAAATACATACATAAACACACAGGACCATAGATCTAGAATTAGAAGAAATTAGAATCAAAAGAAATTAGAATTAGAGGCCATCAAGTTCAATCCTCTCATTTGGAAGATGAGAAAACTGAGGCCCAGGAAGATTGCTGGAAGTCAGACTAACAGAGGCATGATTTGAATTTAGCTTTTCTGATTGCAGAGGCAACGCACTTTCCACTAGAACCACAATGCCTCCTATGAAGGCAGACCTTCATGATAACATTATGACCCAAATAGAGAAAGTGTTAACTTCAAGTAACCACACATGAACAAAGGGAATCTCAGAGGTTAGTTAAGCGATTGACTCAAAATTACACCATTGGTGAGTGGCATCACTAGGCTCTACAGTCTATTGGACAATCTGTAGATTTAGTCCCAATTAGTCATCCAATTCAATTCAATAATCAACTAATCAGTCAAAAAGTATTTATTAGGTACTTACTGTGTACCAAACAATATGAGAGAGAGAGAAAGAGAGAGAGAGAGAGAGAGAGAGAGAGAGAGAGAGAGAGAGAGAGAAAGATGGTAAGTAACGAGAGGGAAATACCTAGGAGTTAAAGAGGACCAGGAAAAGACACAGCACAAGGGGAGATTTGTCCTGACTTGAAGGGAAGTAGGGAAGCAAGTAGGAAGAGGTGAGGAGGGAACGCATTCCAGGAATAGAGGACAGTCAAAGTAAAGACAAAGAGGTGAGAATTGGAGTATCATGTTACTAGGTCAACAAATTAACATTGTAGCTGGATTATGGAATGTATGGAGGGGAGCAAAGCATAAGAATACAAGAAAGGTTGCAAGGGGTCAGATAATGAAGATCTTTAAAGGCCAAACACAGATCTTTGTATCTGATTGTGGAGGTAACAGGGAGCCACTAATTACTATGTGTCTGGCACTCTACCACACGCAATCTTTATCTCCAAGACACCAACATCTGCTTGAGAGATAGACATGGACCCATAAAAACAAATGCAAAGTATATACAAAGCAGATACAATGTAATTTCAGAGATAGAGTAGATAACAATAACAACCAGGGAAATAAGAAAAGATCTTAAACAGAGATGGTTCTTGAGCCACCCTCTTTACCTTAGCTGGGAATCACAGGTTTCTATTAATCTCATCCAGTTCCACCCAACAATTGAGCTTCAGTCTATGTGTAAAACACTATGCTGGGCACAATACCATTTTCCTTCCTTCCTTCTGCCTCCTTCTCTTCCCTTCCTTCCTCCCTCCCTTTCTTTCTTCCTTCCTCTACACCCTTCTTCCTTCCTTTCTTCCTCCTTTCCTTCCTCTTTCCTCCCTCCCTTCCTTCTTTCCTTCCTTTGCTTCCTTCTCTCCTTTTTTTCTTTCATTTTCCTCTTTTCCCATTTTCTTTCTTTCTTTTACCTATCCACCCCTTCTCTCTTTGACCTTCCCTTTTTTTCTTCCTTTTTCTTTTAAAAATAATGTCTTTCTCTGTCTCCCGACCTTGTTTTGCTATAAAGACAATCAGATTGTCCCATTTAGCCACATTTTACAGATGAGTTTCTTCCCCTATTCAACAATTCAGTTACTTGATCACTCCTTCCACAGCAACATAATGCTCATGGCAACTAACTCCAATAGTCATCTGTTGTTGTCTTATTCTTTTGCTTCAGCATTACACATTATGCTGTGGTCCACAATAGTGGAAGTGATAACTTTCTTAGGTCATGGCTGAATTAAGAAAACATTTTTTTAAACTCTGATACACAGTTTGCCCCCACGTACTCTGCTGCCTATAGCATCTACAGGGATTTGGCATATGGAGAAATTGTCTCCTCACCACCACTCTCCACCCCCCTCCTGCCCAAGATCTCAATAAAGAGCAATAAAAAACCTAGAAGGGTAGAATTGTCTTGAGTTACTGCATAAGGGTAAGGAACATTTTTAAGCCATGTTTTCAGGAATGTTTTGTGCATATGTGTTATTTTCCCCCCACAAATACCAAATGTAAAAGTAATTATCTCTTGGTGTGCACTAATTGAATGTAAAATTTCATTAGAAAAAAAGATTGGTTATTTTTTCACTTAGTGAGAAGATAAGAACATAGTCTTGAAACGCTGGTTGGTGGTCTAATAGATAGCATGCAGGGGACCCACGTTTCAGGCTGAGCACGGTGCCTTCTTTGGCAGTCATGTGAGCTATTCTGCCACGGGACGACTGACTAGCTGCTCTGATGGAATGGACCAAAACAGTTAAAACAATTGCATATAGATACATATTTAAAGTGAGAGGGGACAGAAGAATGCCATATGCAGTGTCTGGACTAGTATTCCAGATGACCCAGATAAACTCTTCAATCAGTCAGTCAATCAACAAGTATTTATCAAGCACCTGCTATGTGTCAGGCACTGTTCTAAACACAGAAGAGACAAAATCAAGAATGAATTAGCCCCTGTCCTCAAGAAGCTTATGTTCTAATGGGGGAAACAACATGTGCCTATATAGAAATATAAAAGACATGACTGCTCTTCTAGGGAGCTGAGAACTTTTCATCTCCAGCAAGAATACCAATCGTAGGAAAGCATTAGCACAGTAGTTTAAACATAGTAGATGATTAATAAATGTTGCATTGAATTGAACTGAACTAAATTGAATGAGATTGTATTTATTGGAAGCTTGTATGGTTAGGTCAAATATCCACACAAGGAAAGTATTATATGCTATTTTAAAATATTCTGATTTGTGTCTACATCTTGAATGCACATTCATTCTGAAACAGAATTAAAATGTACTTTGATTAGCCTTCCATATAAACACTACTGGTAGACAGGCACAACAAAGAAAGATAGGTACAAATCAGTGAATTTACATTCTTAATGGCATATCCTTCCTGTAATTTTTTTTAAAAAATTATATTGAAACTTTTCCAAAAAGTTCAGGGTTCTGGGCTACTTCCAATGGGGTCTAAGAGAAGGTAGTGGATCAGAGTTGAGTTGGTGATCTGACTTGCCTGGCATATTCTGCCTCCTATCTCTCCCTCAGCATGCTTTGCTGTTTTCAGCTGGGCTAGCTTGCCTGCCTGTAGGTGATCAGTATAAGCAGAAGGAGTTTCCACACTGGGAATTCCCTACACTAATGAAATCACAGATCCAGACTCCAATGGTATCAACAGCAGTACTAGAATAAGCAACTTGTAACTCTGAAAGCAGATATTAGTACTTCTCTATCGTCCCACACTTTGATGATTTTTTTTTCTTTTTCCTGCTTACATACTTTCTCCTTTTAGCTTTCTCTTTTATCATTTTTTTTCACTCTTCCTTACACACTCCTTATTTGTACCACCTGCTTAGAGTCATGGAATCATAGAGGATTTTTGTTTTGTTCTTTCATCTGGGGAAGGGGTTGGGGCGGGGTTCAGAGTTTATCTAATCTAACCCTTAACCAAAGCATTTAAGTTACATTAAGAGCTAGAAGAGTTGATTAAGGCTGAAGATGCTACACTCTTAGCAACCTACTGAAGGATATTCTGCCCTCATGGATAAACAAAGCTAGGTGCCATGCTGGTATAGAAGAAAGTCCAAGGCTCCTCACAATCTATGAATTTAGTTGGAAGAAGTAAACGAACAAGGAGAGAGGGTAGAGATTAGCAATCTGAAGTTGTAACTGAGACTGAGCAAAACAGATTTGGGGGCACTTCAGTACTTTCAAAGATTCTTGATATAAATTCAAACAGAAAATTCAGAATGATGGTGATATCAAAATCTAAGGGTCTGTCAGTACAAATGCTTTGTTAAGTCATTTTTCAGTCATGTCCTACTTTCTGTGACCTTATTTGGGGTTTTCTTGGCAGAGATCCTAGAGTGGTTTGCCTTTTCCTTCTCCAGCTCATTTTATAGATGAAGAACTGAAGCAACTGGGGTTAAGTGACTTGCCCAGGTGTCACACAGTTAGTAAGTGTCTGAGGCCAGATTTGAACTCATGTAGATGAGTCTTCCCAATTCCACCCAGCAACTTCACCATGACTTATTTTATGTAAAATATCAGGAAAGGGAGACCTGACAAAGGAAATCAGGACTGCCTCCAATACATCCAAGGAATAAATGAGTCAGCACTTTTCATTCTTGCCACACTCCAGTTGGAGAAGAACTTGTGTATTTAGAGCATTTTTTTAATGTCTGAAAGTACTCAAAGGTCACATAAACTTCACGTGTCCAGAACTGACTTATCTTCCACTGAGGATATACAACTACATGGAATAAGGCATGTGTTAACAGTACCCAAAACACTACCAAGGAAAGATGGTAAAGAAAATGATATTTCATTGAAAATAACAATGGTACTTTTTTCTCCTTTCCATTTCTTTTCCATCCTGTTTTGCCACTTTCCCCCCTTCCCCTCCTCAACTCTCCTTTCTGCCTTTCTTCTCTGACCAGGAAAGGGAAGAAATCCAGAGTTCATCATGGCTAAAGGTGACCCCAAGAAACCAAAGGACAAGATTTCTGTGCATGCTTTCCTTTTGTAAATTTACTGGGAAGACCATAAAAACAAAAATCCAGAGATTCCTGTTAATTATGCCAAGTTTGCTGAAAAGTGCTCTGAGAGGTGGAAAATTATGTCAGAGAAAGAGAAATTCAAGTGTGATAAGATGGAAAAGCTGATAAGGTACTATATATATATATATATATATATATATATGGTACTATATAAAAGACTCTGAACCAGCAAAAGGCAACAAAAAGAAGAAGGATGTCAACACACCCCACCATCTGGTTTCTTCCTTTTCTGTTCAGAATTTCATTCCAAGATCAAATCTACAAACCCTGGCATATCCACTGGGGATGTGGCAAAGAAGCTTGGCAAAATGTGGAAAAATCTGAATGACAATGAGACGCAACCTTATAATAATAAGGCAGCCAAACTGAAGGAAAAATACAAGACGGATGTCACAGATTATAAATCAAAAGGGAAGTTTGATGGAGCAAAGGGGACAGCTAAAGCTGCTTAGGCAAAAGTAGAGAATCATACCTCTTGCCATCAAGAAGCAGTTTTAGAAGCCAAGACCTTTGCCCCTTACCTCAAAAGAATGTGGGTCCCATTTGTTTGAGGCAGGAATGATGAGGATGGGATCTGGACCCCAAAAGGAAAATCCCTGAACTTTCCCAAATGGCCAAATCTCTGGAGTTTGCCTGAGGCTATAATCCTATCAACTGGCCTTTCATTGTGGCTATGCCCAATCTCCCAGTTCTCTGTTACCCTTAACCTAGCCTAGCCCTCCATTGTTTTACCTCCCTATGGCCCCTGGCCACTTCCCACCCTTAATCCTAGCTAGGCTCCATTCTCCCTTTGTCACATGGTCTAGGTCCCTGGCATTCTATTACCTCACAGTTCCCTGCTGACTACTTGGCCACTCCTAGATCTCTCCCACAGTCTTTCTGTATATAAGGTCCTTCTTGTCTCCATTAAGGTGCTCAGATTCTTAAAATCTAGCCATAGCTCAGATTCTTATAATCTAGCCAATAGCTCACTAATGTTCAGATTCCTTAAGAGTCTGGCCAATGTGGTGGATGTTCTAATAAACCTTGTCTTTGGCTCAAAAAAAATAAAAAAAAGTAGAGAATGAAGATGAGAGGAAGGAGGAAGATAAAGAAGAAAATGACAAATGAAATTTGTAAAGTATTCTGTCTCCATGTGAATACCGTAAACTAGGGGAAACACTTTTAATGAAACACCTTTCCTTTGTGATGGTGTTGATTACTATCATTAGGACTGATTGCCTTGCAATCACATAGCTTCTCAAAAGTGCTTCTAGATAGACGTTGTAACTGGTTTACATGAAGTGACCATGGGTATCTCGGAGGATCCAGAAACTGTATCAAAGTTGTATATATTTCCAAACTTTTTTTTAAATGAAAAGGCATTTTAGTGTTCTTCATGCTCTGCACTTTTTTTGTTGGTGTGAAAAAAAGCATTTACAACTGTTTTCAGTCATTTTTTTTAATTTGTAAGGTGATATTTAACTGTATGGTTATTGGCTAGAAAATTCTGGATTATAAACTGTACATATCTATAGTTTGTAAAAACAACAAAAAAAACCACACACCCCTAGACAGATTCTTGGGATCCAGGTTTGAAGGGAGCATGAGGCCTGTCTGCCTTTCCTAGGGGGCTACAACCCAAAGCCTACACTGTAAGGGTAGATTGCAGATACACTGCAGTGGTTGTCCATTTAGCCTAAACATTGTCTTTCTGTATATATATATATATATATATATATATATATATATATATACACACATACATACATGCATACATGCCATTTTTAGGCAAGGGGAGGTGGGGTCAACTGGCATGAGAAAAGTGGTTTTCTTTTTAGTTGAAGTACAATAGTTTTAAATTGAAACTTTAGAATTCTGCCTAGTTTCGGTCAAACAAAAAGCCAAACAAAAAGGGCAGTGATGTAAGGAAGAAAACAAAAACAAAAAGTCTGTTATTAAACACAATTTAGAATGTTTTGGGGGTTTTTTGTAAGTTTAGAATGCTAATATGTCTTCTGAAGCAAAATAAATAGTATTACACTTTAAAAAAAAGAAAAGAAAATTACAATGGTACCTTTAGGTAGGTAAAATGTACTTATTTGGAAGATTTGCGTTATGCCTCTTGTGCATGGATGGCATGGTTTGTTTGGCTTTTTTAATTACTCTAAGTTTCAAATTTGATTTCACACCTCAGCCTGTGTCTATTAGATGCTAAATATCCCAGTATAAAGTAGGAAATTCAGTGATAGAATCATAGAATCCCAGATTTTGAAGAAACCTCAGACTCATCCGACCCAATCCTTACTCAAAGCATAAAACAATTATACAGATGTTTTCAAATGAATGTTTAACATCATACAATTGGAACACCTAGATGCTTGGCTGGGCCTTTCATTCCTTTTGCTATTACAGTCTAATGACATTGCCTTAAACAAATGTTCCAGACTACAGAGGTCACAACTTCAGAGGTTCACAGATTTAGAGCTAGAGGGGACCTTAGAGATGATTGAATCTAATCACTTCATTTTATAGTTGAAGAAATTGAGGTGCTGAGAGATGAAGTGCTTTTCCCAGGGTTACACAATTAATAAGTATCTGATGCTGGATTTGAATTCAGGTCCTCCAGACTCCAAGCCTAGTTCTTCATCCATCATGCTATGAATATTGCCTTGGACTTCACTGGACCTACATCATGTCTTAGCTTGTAAAAGAAGTATTTAACAGTGGATGTAGAAAAGCATTTGTCTTAAGGATCTTCTATTCTATTCATTAACTCTCTTCATGGATTAAGGGAGTTCTCTAAAGGAATGAAGTCACAGTTCCAGATCCTATCCCCCTATCTCCAACCTACTTTCCCCATGAAGCATATATGCACTTTAGCAAGGCTTTTCTGTGGACAATGCCTGAATGACTCTTTTAAATTCATTCCACTTATATGAGCTGGCCACTTCTAGACGTTCAGTCCATTCTCATTCACTAGGTCCTGCTAAGATGTTCAGCGCGATTGGTGACTTTCCCTAGGACTGTGTGTGTTATCAATGTTATTTCCTCTAGCCTCCATCATTCCAATGGGAATTCTCTTATTTGTGCCACTGACCAAGCTGAAAGTTTATGAGATCTGCTGAGATCACGTCCCAATGGGGCACACTTGCAAGTGTCAGTCAAGTTGATGAAAGAAAGAACAAATTCATTAATTAATTCACTCTGGAGCTGAGTTCTCACAGGCCAACCTTAAGCTCAGAGTGGATTTTTATGGTTGAGTTATAAATCCCTCACAACTAGGGTTTATTATAGACAAGCTGTCAGAGATTTAAATGCCACGGCATTATTGGGTGCTGCTGGGATATTGCAAAAGGGGTGTCAACTTGCTACCTCTTGGGCAAACTTAGATTTAAATTCTTGGCAGAGATGCCAAATGATTATGGTCTCAATTATCATAAAATGCACCATGGTACTTTTCGCCACAGATAGAAAGAGACTCCAGATCAATTGGTTGACCTTTGGGAACCACCATGAAGCTATTACTTTTAATCTATACAAAGATTTAAAGAGAGAAGGCAGCATGATGTGATAGAATGAGTTCTGGACCAGGAATTAGAAGATGGGGCTTGGTCTTCTTATTTCACCATTCGCTAGCTGTATGACCTTGGGCAATTCATCCAAACCTCTCCAGGTCTCAGTATTCTCACTTAGTTTCTTAGATTATTATGGCTGGAAGGGACCTGAGCAATTCTCTAGTACAGCCTCTTGGTTTTACAGATGAGCAAATGGAGGCCTGGGAAAGGTGAAGCATACCTGGCTAATTAGTGGAAGCTAGAATGGTGGCAGAGCTCCAATTTTGGAGTTGACTCCTTAGTCCAGCCCTCTTTTGACTGTACCATACTGTCTGTCTCTAAATGAAGGACTTTCAATACATCATCTAATAATTTTCATTTTAAAATGTTTTGGTTCTAAAATTTGTATGAAGGCAGACGATATATTCTACCCAGCCGTAGAAGGGAGAATTTCCCTCTCTAACTCATAGATACTAATAGAACAAACCAGACACCCCTGAAACTAAATTCCCTCCCATGGCTCTCAGTAAAACAGAATTGCAGCTAAGAGAGAATTTTGCAGGGCACCAAGACAACCTAAATGACACAATTGCCACTGGACCAAATTTAGCAACTTAACTGATCAAATTCTGTTTTAGGGAATGTATGGATAAAACTATATCTAGCAATTAGCCTAGGGCAAGTAGTATGAAAGGCTTACTCAAAACTGATTTTGAAGAAGAATGCAGTGAGGTAAAATAGAGAAGGTAGATATTAGACCTCAGGAAAAGATGAAAAGATTGCTAGGGGAGGGAGGAGAGTAGGACCAGGTGAAGGAGGAGCTCAATCCTGTTGTTTTCTGTTTTTTTTTTTCTAATTATTCTTGTTATGCAGGGGCTGAGATCAGTGCTGGTGGAATACAAGTGCTGGGAGCACTCAGCAAAGTTCCAATGGTGTGGCCCTAGTTAAAGCTTTGTATGTAGATTAGGTGATTGAAGAGGCATAGCTATGAGATATGGGATTATTTCACCTATATTAGAAAGAAGGGGACTTACACGCTCCCTAGTTGTATAAAGATACAACAAGAGCACCTGATGATAATCAAGTGTCCTCCCTGTTTTAGTGCTAGAATGAAGCTGTCTACATAAAGTGATTATATCCCTTCATAGGTGTGTATGGGGGGTTCAGGAGGACTAGCACCTTGGGTGTGTGCTGGCTGAGCCCTTTTCAGGGCTGCTCAACCACCTTTGGTGTCCACTTGATTCACCAATTCTCACCTGTGGCTCTAAGAAGCTATGGCATTCACAGTGGCTACACTCTGGTAAACTCACTTGGCAGATGGGCTAAACCAGGTTGAGGGTAACCGATAGTCCATAAGTCAATTGGTAAGTTATGTTCCAGTAACCCAGGTTCAAAATCTTAGAGATATACATCATTCTTCTTTCTTTCTCTTTCTCTTTCTCAGTCCCCTTCTCCCTTCATCCCCTATCACTTGGCAAGCCCTGTTAATTCTAACTCCATAGTATCTCTTGTCCTTGTCCCTTTTTCCCCATGGCTTCTATCCTCAATCAGACTCTCTTCACTTCTCACCTAGACTGATTCTTCTCTTTGCTTCTAGCCTCTAAATCTCTGCATCTCATCTGCCATGTAGCAGCTAAATCTATTCTAAAACACAAATATGATTATGCTATTCCCCTACTCAAAAATCTCCAGTAGCTTCCCATTGCCATCCACAATAAAATACAAAATCCTCAGCCAGACACTTAAAATCCTCTAAAATATGACTCCCATCTACCTTCCTATTTTTATGTCATACTACTGCCCCCTCCTTTTATATATTCCCCATTCCAGCACTTAGCACAATGCCCAGCACATAGTAGGTACAAAATAAATGCTTGTTCTCCTTTTCCTTAGAGTTGTTCCTCATGTATTTCGTTCTATCTCCTATCTCTGTAACTCGTCACAGCTTACATCGAGCTACTGGAAGGCATTTTCCTCATCCCCGCCTCTTAGGATCATAAGATAATAGATCTAGGGCAAGAAGTGGCCTTAAAAGTCATCTAGCCTGATTCTCCTCATTTTACAGGTGAGGAAATCGAGGCCCAGGGAGTTTGTCATTTTGCCCTCACACAGTGCAAGAAATGTGGCTCCAAAACCAATGCCCTTTACAGTATTGAATAGCACTCAAGCATCATTCAAAGTACTGCAAAGCTCCTACTTCCTGATCCCCTAGGAGGCCTTCCCTGATCCCCGGTTCCCAGTGCTTTCTCCCTCTCTTCCCCTTGAATTGCTTGACACAACGTTATACATGCTTCTGATGTGCCTGTGGAAATGTATCACTCTAGTAAAATATAAGCTCTCTAAGGGCAAGGACTATTTCATTTTTATAGTTCAATGCCCAATGTTTACTTTCACGTAGTAGGTCTTTAATAAATGGTAGATGAATTTAATTGATTTGTTTTTTCATACTTGATTTCATGCTTCATTTTTTTTCATAGTCAATGATAGCATCATCATAGGATGAACAGGTTTGCCTGTTTTATTGTTCCAACAGAACATCAGATCATCCCATCTTAGCTCTTGCCTTAGGATCCATGATATCAAAGACATCTCTCTCCTTGAAGAATCTCACCTCGCCCAAAGCAACAACAACAACCAAAAAAAAAACAAACAAACAAACAAACAAACCAAAACACAACAAATGCCCTGTCTTAAAATCCCTGGCTCTGGATTTATGTGAAAAGGTTTTAGGGACAACTGTTTTTAGATACTGGTTTGTCAGGTCAATAGGACAATATATTTCAGGGTGGTCCCAGGTGGACAAAGGGAGGAATCTGAAACACTCAATGGGCTGGTATTGTGGGGATTGTTCATTTGCTTGTGAGGATTCCTCATTATTATATACTGTTCTGTGTATAGCAGAATGACAACTGATGGGTAAGAACTAGCAGAAACCGTTGAGGATATCAAACCTAACTCCCTCACTTTATAGATCAGAAGTTATTATACAAGGTCACATAGCAAGTTAGTGGATGATCTGAAATAAGAATCTAGATTTTTTTAAAAAATATTTTATTTTAATTTATGGAATAAAACAAACATTTCTATAACATAGCATAATAAAAAAAATTCTATGTGAAACTGCAAATCTATTATGTTCAACTTGTTATTCATTTTAAATATATAATAAAATTATCATGTAAATTTATTTTAAAAAATAATTCCAATGATAATTCTACTACACAAGGTTCAATCATTCCTAACTTCTTTACATTCCTCTAAGCACTTGTAAGATTCGAGAGTAGAATTCTTAGACCAGCAGGGACTACATAGAGCAAGGATACATCAGGGAAAAGTGGTATAATGGATGGTATAATGGAAAGAACACTGAGGTAAGAGTCAGAAAACATGAGTCC
Source organism: Vombatus ursinus (assembly GCF_900497805.2). NCBI lineage: Eukaryota > Metazoa > Chordata > Mammalia > Diprotodontia > Vombatidae > Vombatus > Vombatus ursinus. The sequence continues at coordinate 24,563,830 of NW_020949351.1, forward strand.
AAATCCCAGTTCTGCTACTTACTATCTGTGTGACCTTGGGCTAACTATTTAATTTCTCTGGACCCCAGTTTCTTCCTCTGTCATATGAGAGGGTTAGATGAGTGAATGTCTTTGGTCCCTTCTAACTCACAAACCTGGTATGAACCCATGGAGGTAACCAAATTCACTAGCTCAGCTCTGATATTTATTGCATATGTGATGTTGGGCAGTTTCCGTAATCTCTCTGTGTGTTGTTTTTGTATCTGTAAAATGAGAAGGTTAGACTAAATGGCCCATATTTCATAGAAAGTAGCCCTTTCTGCGAAGAGTACAGGAGGAAAATTCTCCTTTAGACAATTGTCCTTATGAAAAGCAGTCCCCAGATCAGGAAAACAGCCAATTCCCAAACACTTTGCTGCATTTATTAGCAGAACATCACAGGCCTCTGTTGGTGACAGAATCAAGCCTGTCTCCTAAGGAGACAGTGAGATGAACCATAGGGATAAATGAAGTGACTAACAGAAAACAATTTTGGTATGAAAATAGTGGGATCCATTCATTCAGCATACAGAAGGATGTTTGTTTCTGTGTGCATGTGTGTACACATGTGCATAACGTACATGTGTGTGTGTGTACATGTGAGAGTGTGTGTGTGTGTGTGTGTGTGTGTATAATAAAGAGGTTATACCACTTCAGGTGGATAAGGAGATACTGAGAAGGTGATAAGCAGCAGATGCATTTGTCTACCATCCATTTTAAATGGGATCTCAGTATCATTGGTCTGGTGCCAATATCTACAAAGCTGCACAATCATTTACTAAAATGTAGAGGAATAAAGATTATTACCATAAGACAAGCGAAGAGAGTGAATCTGTGGATCCCAGCTAGACAGAGTGATGTTCAACCACCCCTTGGTGCCCATTCATACCTAAGTCAGTTGAACATTGCTTGGTGTCCCCATTATATTAACCCCAATCATTACAGGTTGTTTTCTCTGTAGTAATCCAGAACTACATTCCTATTCTCTACTTGTCTTCTGTACTTTTACATGCTTCTGCTGATGCTAACTGTGCCCTACACTACCTCTGGGCCCAATTCACTGCTCATCTGAAGCTCAAATCTTCCGTTGACTTAAAACTTCCATTAAGGCCTCAGATGAGTGGTGAATTAGGCTCTGTGTGCTTTGCCTAATAGGGAACTTTCACATTTGAGCTGACTGCTATAGTTACAGGCAATCTGCTGTGTGTTGACTCTCTAGGAGCTGTAAATGAGGGTAGTTTTACAGTATTTAGGTAAACACTGCTTCTTCCTTACATGGAACAGCTGCTCTCACTGAAACCACACCTACTGGTTTCTTCTCCCATTGCAAATGTGCAGGGACTCGATGGGACACTAGGGTACCATTTACACTCCCCCATTTCAGAGTATTTCTTTCCCTGGTGAGTAGTTGATTTTCTTTTTCTCCAAGAAAAGGGATGAGCCACAAGGAAAAATATTGTTGTGTGTTTCTCTCTCCCTCCTCCCACCCTCCCCTGGCCCAGCTACTGAACGTCTATGGTTTAGTTCCTTCCCGTTTTCTTTCAGAATTACTTTCAAAAACAATTATTCTTGTCCACAGAATTGTAAAATGTCAGTACTGGAAGGTACTTTAGAGGCCACCCAGTTTGATTCTTCCCCAAAGCAGAACACTCCCTATATCATACTTTGTTGTTGTTATTCAGTTGTTTCAGACTCTTCGTGACCCCGTTTGGGCTTTTCTTGGCAAAGATACTGGAGTGGTTCATCGTTTCTTTTGTGGCTCATTTTATGCATGAGGAAACTGAGGCAAACAGGGTTAAGTGATTTGCCCAGAGTCACACAGCTAGTAAGTGTCTGAGGCTGGATTTGAACTCAGGAAGATGAGTCTTCCTGACTCCAGGCCTGGTACTCTATCCACTGTGCCACCTAGCTGTCCTTACATCATATCTAACTAGTGGTTATTGAACTTTTTCTGCAAGGCCTCTGAGAAGGAACACTCCACATCCCAAGCAGCTCATTTCATTTTTGAGATATCCCTGATTGTCAGGATGCATTGCCATATATCAAGTTTAAATCTTCCTCTCCATAACTTCCATCCACTGCTCCTAGTTCTGTTCCCTGAGGGCACAATCCGTCCTGCCATTCATGTAGAACCTCTTCAAAAACTCACAGACAGCTCTCAGGACCCCCTAAGTCTTTTTCTCCAGAATCAGATTCCTGAGTCACTTCAGTAAGTACTGAGTATATGGCATGAACTCATCCCTCCACCACCTTGATTGTCTCCCTCTGCATGCTATCCAGATTATCAATGTCTCTCTAAACACACAGCACCCAGAACTGAGCAGAATACTCCACATGTTGTCTGAACCAAGAAGAATGAGAAAGGACTACCACATCTATGTTATGGACACTCTCCTCTACAATCATCTTAACCTTTTTTTGGTTTTCATATCAATTTTATACTCAGATTAACCTTGTGGGCTACTTAAGCTCCTAGACCTTTTTATTTTTAATTTTCTAGCCAAACCTCCTTCACCTTAGATTTGTGAAGATTTTTTTTAATTTGTAGGAATTTTTATATTTATCCCTTTTAAATGTCACTTTATTAGATTCAACTAGATTTCTGACCTGTCAATGTATTCGAGTATCCTGACTCCGTTGGCTAGATATCTCTTCCAGCTCTGTAAATTTGATAAGCGTGTTATCTACAACTTTATCCAAATCGCTGATAACCTCTGGGGCATTCCACTAGAAGCCTCCTTCCAAGTTACCTTTGAAGTATTAATTCTTACTTATTGTTTCCAGTCATTCAACTAAATCTGAACTCATCTAACTTTTTTATCATCTAGACCACATCTCACTGGGCTTGGAGTCAGGAAGATTCATCTTTGTGGGTTCATATCTGGCCTCAAATACTTACTAGCTGTGTGACCCTAGACAAGTCACTTAACCCTGTTTGCCTCAGCTTCCTCTTCAGTAAAATGAGTTGAAGAAGGAAATGGCAAGCCACTCCAGTATCTTTGCCGAGAAAACCCTAAATGGGGTCACAAAGAATCAAACATGTCAAATCACTAAAGGAAAAATTTTGACAAATGCTTTGCCAAACTCTGGGTAAACTATAGCTCTAGAATTCCCTCAAATGCACAATACTGGTCCTACCACCCCTGAAATCACTCCTCTCCCTATTACTAGTGAAGGTACCACCATCTTTCTAATCACCCAGGCTTGCAACCTCAGTGTCATTCTTTACTTCTTACTCTCACTCGCTCCATACATCCAATCAGCTGCCAAACTTTGCCTTTATACCTCCACTATACCTCTTGTATCCCTTATATCACTTAATTTCTTTGGCCCTCAGTTTCCTCATCTTTATTTTTTTATAACCAGTTGAACTAGACAATCTCAATGATCTTTTCCAGCTCGAAGATTCTATGCCTTTTCTCCTTGCCCCACTCTCTTTCCATTGCATAACAAAACTCTGACGATGCTACATTAGCAGAATAACATATCGACCCCTGAAGAGTTGAATACAGATCCATTGCCTTTCTGTCATCACACAGAATAATCTTTACCTCTCATTAAAAAAGGCCAATACCACATCATGTCCCAGTGATTATAAACAACCTCTTCTGACAGGTGAAGGATTCAGTACCAACTCACCTTAGAATTAAAGCTTTGTTTTTAAAGGAAATTGGAAGCGAGTTGAGAGTTAAATAAATAGATGCAAAGCAGTAATGACCTGTAAGTTATTTATTTAGTAATACATTGCTCAAGTATTTCATACTAGAATATCTTGGCATGCTGAAAGGTAGAACTTTAATGACCACTGAAGTTTATACACTGTATGCACTTCAAACCAGCTCTGGATCTAGCCCACATATTTGCCGCCAACCCATGGTTAGCCCAGGGAATAAAACACGAGTTTGTTTAAAAGGCAGCAGGCGTTAGCTTAATGTTGTCATTTCTGTCATTTTTGTCCTTTCTGCCTTCTTGGTACCCAAGAGGTCAGCATGAAAAAAGTACTATATGGTGTGAACATCACTGTGAAATAGCTAATTTGCCACAGTAGCAGGGGGCCTCCTTCCTTCAAACTCGCTCCCCCTTCTTGCTGCCTTTCTTTTTTTTTTTTAACATTTGACAGTGCTTCCTGTTCCTCCTACCTCCTGACCTAAAGCAAGGACCAGACAAGTGATTACTTACTCGTCAGTTATGTACCATCCCAGGAGAGGCTTGATGTCCCCTCCCCAATTTCTGAACCCTCCTAATGAAACATAAACCAAACCAAAACAAACCAAACTGCTGGATTTATGTTCTTTTTCATTTCCCTGTTTTTTTTTAATAATGTAGTTTAAACATACAGATAACAAGATATATTTGCATTTCATGCTCCATATAATTAATGCAAAATTTTAGCAATCATTCATTGGTTGGTATGATGATAGTACCCTAGATAATGAGAGCACCTCTTTCTGGAATGTCCTGCAACCTCTGTTTGCTGCAGGTGTTTTTCATTCCTAAATAATAATAATACCTATTATTACTGAATTATGTGGTCATGTGGACTCTGAGGTTTCTGATTCTATTATCGTGTGACATGTAATTCAGCAAACAGAGTGTAGCCATTGCTTATTTTTCCCTACATGTATTAATTTAAAAGTATCCCCTTTGTATCATCATCATTATTATCATCATCATCAAAACCATTTGGGAACAGGAAGAAATAGATAACTTCCTCATCATTTTGTATGTTTCTATAGTTATCTTGAAGATATTTTTAGTAAGGCCAGAGAATGAGTTTGCATCCCAATTAAACTATATCCATTTATATTACAAAAAAGAAGTCATTTTGTCCTCATGTCCCAATAGCCTGTCAAATATTAAATATTTTTAAAAATTAGGATATCAACTTGTCCCAAGATACCATTTCTATCTGAATTTCATATGAAGTAACAATAATGCATTGATATATATTTATGGTTTGCAAGGTGCTATATGTTTATGAGTGTGTCTATGCTGTTTATATATATATATGTATATGTACATATATAGAGAGAGAGATATATAGTGGATATATGTAAATATGATAGATAGATGGATGGATGGATATACACATATTTAACCTCATTTGATCTGAGCAACAATGAAAATACTTAGGGAGAAGGGAATCCCATAAAGAGAACCAGTATGTATGAGTGAGAGCAGAAGGGGATGAGGAGAAGAATATTTGCTTCTTGAATCCTTTGGAACGTAAGAGCTTGTTTTCCATGTGCACTCAGAACTCTGCCCAAACCCAAGGGCCTCGCCAGATCGCAGCCCTCTAGTGCTTGAGTTTTGTCACATCCAGAGTTTTCTTTCTTTTCCTTAAGCTTTCATGTGACCTCCTCACTGGTAATATTCCCCACGCTGAGGATCAGCTGAGTCCAGACAAAGAGACCTTTCTGCTCAGGCAGGAATGTGTTCCCAGTCCCCAGCATCAGGGCGCACTTATGGTGGCTTTCTTTGGAAATGCTTGACATTTCCTCACAATTTCTTAGATGTACTTGGTGGGCAAAGTACATCATCTTTGTTTGAATTTATCGCACATAGTAAGTCATTTTCTCCTAGTTTAATGTCATCCCCTCGGTAACCAGGAGGTCAGAGGCAACAATGCAAAAACAGCAAATTTGTCAATGGAATGTGCAAAGCTGGGTATAAATTTATCTTGTCCTAATCCCTTGGCCCCTTTTCATACCATGATTTTTCATATGCATATGAGAATTTTCAGGGTATTCGTTTCTCACACATCTCACTGCCCACAAACAGACCTGAAATAAACTGGCCTGTCAACCCCCATCAAAGCAATTTCTTTCTTTCATTCTTTCTTCCTTTTTTAGATGTCATACAGTAAACTTTGCTTTGCCATTCCAACTATTCTGTGCTTGGAAACACCTAGCAAATCTTGAATTCTTCTTTTCTTTTTTCTAATTTGTGAGGAGGCTAACTGCATTTTCTATGTAAAGAAAAATCAATCCATCAAAAGCAATCAACAAGATCTCTCCTTTCATAGGTGACCTTCCACAAATCATTTTGTCTTTCCTGGGAACTCAGCTAGGTAATTGAAGTGGAAATAATAATTAAAATAATAATCATCATCATCAAAACAATAGCTAGAATTTATATAGTATTTTCAGGTTTGTGGAATACTTTATTGTCTTATTTGATCCTTACAAAAGCCCCAAGAGGCAAAAGATATTACTAGCCCCACTTTACAGATAAAGAAACTGAGGCCAGAAGATGGTAAATGATTTGTCCAAGGTCACACAATTTAGTTCATTGTTTGAGGAAAACTTTGATACTCAAGTCTTCCCCATGCCAAGTTCAGTTCTCTATATACTAAATACCAGGTGAACAGCTCAGCCAATCCTAAATTGCCTTTAGGTTCATTTAATATGCTCCATTTTCTTGGTTTTCAGGGTTTAATGTAGTTCTTACCAAGTCAGAATTTTGTTGTGGAAAATTAGATCTTCTGTTCTCTCCTCTTTCAACCTAAGACGTAGGTTTGATGAACTGCTTTGATCTTGCTGCTAATTTTCTGTGGTGCTATCAATAGACTTTATTACTTTGACCAAAAAGACTTGTTCAGATGGACAGCCACCCACACAGAGTGAGAGTGATTCTAACCCACACTTCATTCACCACTCAAGTACGTATTCTTCCAGTACCATATTTAAAAGTCAGAAAACCTGTGCTTTGTTGTTAACCAATTGTGTGGTCCTCATTTACAAAAAGAGGATAATATTTCTAGCCTTTCACATCATGGATCCTCAAATAAGATAATGTGTGTGGTATTCCTCATAAGCTAAAGAGCCTTCTCTTTCATTCACTTGCACCCCTTTTCCCTTGAAACCATCAAGATGTTTGGAGCTATCTTTCTGTTCCAAATAGTTTAACTTTAAGTGGGCTTAGACTTGTAGGGGGAAAGTCCTGGAAGAAGAAGGTAAAGCAAGGCCATTTCTGCAGAGTAAGAACCAGGAATCAGGGAAGGGAAAACAGCAAAAAGTCTCTTCCTGAGAATGAGCCCTCAGCCCAGTGCCTAATTCTGGTAGGGTAAGGGTTTTCTTTGGGGGTGTGGGGACCAAGGGGAGATTAGGCTATATCTGATAGTATATTTACCACCTTCTCTTTACACTGGGTAAAGAAACCTATAATCAACCAGTCTTTTGCTAAGTTTTAAAGCAGTCATCTACCTTGCCCTTATACACAATTTGTATTCTGGTGCTACTATTATTTAAGCCATGAGGTAAATTAAGGAGGCTTCATTAGTGGAAGAAAAAGGTCATGCTCTTTAAAGAGAAGCTTAGACATAGCTCTCATCCTGAAGGTTAAAAAAATGAATTTATGTCATTAGGGGTAAGCACTTTATTTCCCCAAGAAAAGTTACTTCTGTCTGGCTCCTCATAGAATATAGCCTAAATGAGAGTGATGGGGATGTAGCAAGTCTACTAGGCCCAAAGTTAAGAGTCAAGTATCCACTTGGTGATGTCCCTTGGACACACTGAAAAGAACTTTGATAAATATATCATTATGCTGCAGCCAACATCTTTACAATGCCAGGCAACCGAGCTCCCATGCAAAGTGAGAATTGCCTCAGGAAACAGTGGCCCACACAGCATGAGAAAAACCAGCCTTTGACTGGGCTGACATTTGCTTTAGTCTGAGTTCATGCTCAACAAGCCCCAGCTTGGAACTGAAGCTTAGCTATTATGAAGCTCTCCCTAGGGCAGGTCAGAATGGCAGAATAGCTGACTGGTGGTCAAGTGTTTACATACGGTAGCCAAGTGAAAGAAGGGTGGGAAGGACAGTACCCATCCACTTGAGTACTTGTCAGGTTCTCACACTTACAGATAAAATTCCACATCCACAGTCTGGTCTATGTATTTTCCTTGGTGTGAGGCCTATCTGCTGTTGGGATTTTTGCCAGCAAAGTTACTCATGAGTGTCTAGTTCTACAGCTCAGTGGCTCATCATGAACTCAATCAAGGTCTTAAATCTGCTCCTGTTACCCAGCAATTGATTTTCCAGTAAAGTCTGTGCCTGTGGAATTCCATGCACACCACAGAGATAGGAGACAATTTTATGTCGGGGGGAGAGCCAGTATGAGCTACAGCCTCCTAGTCTTTGGGCCAAGGAAAGTATGTCTGTGCAATGGCAGATTTACCATTCCACGACAATGTGTGATGGGCTACTCAGGTCTTTGCCAAAGCAGTAAGATAGAGTCCTTGGATAAGATGCTCCTCTTGCCCAGTTCATGAGAGGTCTTCAATTGGAAGGAAGGTGAAATATCAAGCCAAAGTCATTTTAGCTCCATTCTAATTTGTAATTTAGGAGGATATCAGTAGCCTAATTCATTTCAATATTTGCATGAGGTCCATGAAACAAGTTGGGCAAATCTGTGAGAATAAAACAAAACAAAACAAAACAAACAAAAAAAACTATACAGATGCATTCAAAGGATCATAGGCTTAGAGCTTGGAGGTCCTGGAGACCAGTTCCCTCAGGTCTAGAAAGGTGAAGCAACTTTTCTAAGGTCATATAGGTACAAGTAGCAGAACGGAGATTTGAATCTGGGTCCTTTGTTTCATCTATCACTCTTTCCACTGTATCATGCTGGGATTAGGGGTGGTGAAGGAGTGGAGGAATGGGAGAAAGAAGAGGTTACATACACTGTTTGTAAAAAAATTTGGGATAGAGTTTGGATCCATGGTTTCATTGGTATAGAGAAAGAATTTCCGCTACTAATGAAGGTCAGCACCTTCTCTGCAATTTATAGTGTGTTCCAGAGCACTGAAAAGTTGAGTGACTTATTCAGGGTCAGTCACATAGTCAGCATATATGTCAAGGGTAGGACTTGAGAGAATCAGGAGTAGCACCAGAGAGAATCAGTAATATATGAGATTATAGGAAAACTGCTTTGGAAGAAGACAAGCAGGAGTAACATGCATGTTGGCACCGAGGCAATGGATTGTAATAGAGAGAGTATAACACCTAAACTCAAGCAACATGCACTTAAATCCTAGTTCCATCAGTTCTTTTCCAGGCTCATACATGACCCTCTTTCATATCCTCTACAATCCAACCAAATTAACTTTTTTGATCTTCCTCACACATGAAATTCCATGTCTCACCTCCATGTCTTTCCATAAGCCTACAGAAAGCCTTCATGTCTGGAATCCACTTTTTTCTCACCTCCAATTCTTAGAATGTCTAGTTTTCTTCAAAGATAAACTCAAACATCATGTCATATGAAAGGTTGTTATTGATTTCTGCCCCTTCCACCCAGTTCCTTATTCTTTCCCTCTGAAATTACCTCATATTTATTTTGTCTATAATGTATATGTAAACTGGTTATTTCCCTGGCAAGAAGGTAAGCTCCTTGAAGGCAAGGTCTGCATCCTTTTTGCCTTTGTTTCCTCAGCACCTAGCACAGTGGCCAACACATAGTAGATAGTTAATCAGTGCTCATTTCATTCATGTGTTCATCAATAAATGTTGTTGACTGATTGATTAATTGGTTGGTTGGTCTTGGGCAAGCCAATGAGGCTGTCTGAGTTTGTTTCCTCTTCACCTATTGTTCTGAGGAAAGAACTTTGCAAATATTAAAACATTATAGAAATAAAAGTCATTGTTATTAAGGTGTTTGCATCACCTCCCCAATACTGCTCTTTTACCTACCTAGACCAGGTCAAATGGCAACCATCATAATAAACACATAGTTTCAGGGACAGTGACCCTGTGTGCCTTTGATTATGGCCAGAGAAACACATCAAAGGAATAAAAAAAAAAGGCAAAGGCAAGAAAGAAAGAGGACCTCTCTGCTGGCTGAGGAGTCAGACAGGGTGCAGATGACATCTGAAGACCATATCAAGGCATCCAGATGGGGCAGTACAGGCAGAAGGATTCTTGTAGCTGTTCCCTTTTTTTTAATAGCCACAAATTAAGAGGGACCTCACCTAAACTTGAAAAAGTAGAGCATCTGAAAATGTAGTCTGTGATCTTCAATAACTGAATTTGTACCAGATATGCCCGAGCCCTTCACAGGCAACTTTTCTTGGTGGGAAAAATGAGGTCAGGCTTATTTTTGCTTCAAAAAATACAAATGCCACAATACTTCCTTTGTAGTTCCTGTGAAGTGTACATTCCAGGTGATTACAAAGCACTGTTTGGGATTTGCTTAGAAAGCTGCAAAAACCTGTGCTTGATTCAGACAGGTAGAGGGCATTGTCAGACTAACTCATTTGGGATTGAAATTTTTCCACTGTTACTTTCACTGAGACTGGAGCAGCAGGGAAATACCCAAAGATTGTGGCCTCCCATCTTCAGCTGGCAGGGGGAAATGCCCACAGTTGTTCCCAGCGTGACTCCTCTGGGGGGGGTTCCATTCTGGATTTTTCAATAGTTGGAACACATTGCAAATTCTAAGGTTAGGAAAGAGAGCTTCAGAGTATATACATGAGAGGGCTAGCTAAGCACAATTCCTGGGAGCCCAGGGGACATTAGCTAACTGAGTCTCTGTGCTAAGGCATCTTCTGAAGGTGCTGCTCACCAAAAAAAATATATCCACAGGGATGGTGTTACATGCCATGTTTTCTTTCTTTTTTAAAGTTAATTTTCTTTCTTTCTTTTTTTAATTCTGAATTACCAAATAAGTTGAATATTTCCATATGCAAAGCAGAAAAGAAAGAATTTCACAGGCATCTAAGAATTCTCACCTCATACAGCTGGCTTTTCCCTTCAAGGATACAAGGTCAACAAGTTGTATTCAAAGATGTCCTGCTTGCCCATGTTTCCTACTGATCTTCTTTCTGTTCTCTTCTTTTATGCTCTGTTTTCAAAGCGCAGGCTGCTGCAAATAAGGAAGCCTATTTTTAATCACTACAAGTGAAAGTGGGCTTTTCCCTTTAGCAAAGACTTCTATGATGTGGCTGCAGGATGGGAGAATCAATAAAGCTTCCCTAGGACAGAACCAGATCTCTCTCCAGCTCTCCTAGAAAGATCCTCTCTCTCTCTCTCTCTCTCTCTCTCTCTCTCTCTCTCTCTCTCTC
>NW_020949351.1:24574917-24708249 GCF_900497805.2 Vombatus ursinus
TCTCTCTCTCTCTCTCTCTCTCTCTCTCTCTCTCTCTCTCTCTCTCTTTTTCTGACAAGAAGGGGGCAGAGCTACCATTGAACCATTGCCTAGGCATGTAGAGGGGAGTGTAATCTTCCTTGTCTCCAAATATCCTTATCACAATACAATCACCTCTTCCCTTAAGCAAGAAATTTTTTTCTTTTCTTTTTTCCTTTTCTTTCCTTTCTTTATGTTTCCTTTTCTTTCCTTTACTTTGTTCCTCTCTTCTTTTCTTCCTTCCTCTTTCTTCTCTCCTGTTTCTGTTTCTGTCCCTCTCTCCTTTCTCTCTATTTTCTCCCTTTCTCTCTCCCCTTGTCTTTCTCTCTGTCCCTCCCATCCCCTTCTCTCCTTTCTCCCTCTCCCTTTCTTCATCCCCACAAATACTTGTGTGAAGTCTGACTGTTGGGCAAATCACTAAAACAAAGCCTCAGTCTTCTCATTTGTAAAATTGTGGTTACAAATCACTACCTACACATGATCGTTGTGAGGGAAGTTTTATAGAAATGTTACTTATTCTTGCTATTTTTATTACTTTTTCTTGCTTCCTTAAAGCTTATTACAATGACTATTATCCTGACTAGGTCTAAATGGCAGTAATAAAGAAAAGAAATCTAAAAAGATTCTAAAACTATGTCTCTGAATCAAAAAAACTAAACTAGCATAGGGCCATGTGGTACAAAGTAATGAAGATTAACTTTATAGTAAGAGCAAGTGAGGTCAAATCTTGCCTTTGTTGCTCACTACATGTGTGAACTTGGATCTCAGTTTCCTCATCTGTAATAGCAACACTTTATAAAGCATATTAAAATTTGCAAAATATTTTATATAAATGTTATTTCAGTTGATCTTCACAATTACCTTGGAAGGTATTCCCATTTTACGGATGAAGAAATGAAGGTTGGAAGAAAGTGAATGATTTAGGCAGAGTCACACAGCTAGTAAATGTTTGAGGTGAGGTTTGAATTCTGATTTTCCTGACTCCAATTTTAGTATTCTCTCCACTATTCTACCTAGCTGTTTAAAAAGGATTAAAGGGCCTCTGAGGACATTTCCAGCTCTAAAAAGTTGATCCTATGAATCCATGACCCATGAGATTCAGATTACAGACATGCTATAGCCATTTATTTTTTTTTTACTTCTGGAATGTATTAAACTTTCTCTTTTCTACAACAATAATTTAGGATATTATCAATTTCATTTTCATATTATATTATTACCAAATGACATATAAACAACTACTTTCTTAAATATTGGATAATTAATAGGTTTTTATCAGTACTTTGGTGGGTCTGTGACCTCAGCTATGTGGATACATTTTCCAACCATGCAGATCACAATCTACCTACATTTCCTTATTCTGTACAACTCTAGTCCATGTCCTCTTATAAATGCCCCACAGAAGATCTATCCAGCATCTTCAAGGCCTTCTTTTAGATCTCTTGACATTTTTGGGTCCCAGTGGAGCTCATGTTCCTTAGTTTTGCTATGTTGCATCAGTATGTAGAAACTTTTGCCAATGCAAATCAGCAGCTATTTGGGGACATATTCTGTTAGACAGTTTGTTGAAACACTAAAGGGTTAAGTGACTTGCCCAGCAGTCAGAGATACAGCTTATTTTACAATTTGGATGCCCATGGACTACAAGGCCAGTCATCTTCCCTTTATAACGTACTATCTCTCACTAACATTTCCATAGCTAACTTGTCTTTCAAAATTCATATCATGTAATAATTCAGAGGATTTCATTTATAAAGAGAAGAGTTTGGTAATGGATTATATTACAAATTATGTATTACAAATGAAAGCAATCCCACCCTGGACTAGGGTTGTCACAATATTTTTTTTTTTCTGTGAAATGAAGACTCACTTGTTGACTTATGATTTAAGTTTTGGTAGTCAGAGCTTACATGTTATCCTTCCAGTACACATATACATATGTATATTATGTGTTCACTTTGTCCATGAGTTAGCTAAGACATTCATTTGAACCTTATTTTTTTTAGGTTTTACTTCCATGATAACAAGATTGTCTTAATCAGAGAGAGAGAGAGAGTCCAGGAGAAGTTAAGAAATGTGACCTCTGATTTACTAGTAGTATAAGTAGGAGAAGAGAAAAAGTTAAAAGACATTTAACCAGAATGCTTCAGATTTACCAAAAAAAAGAATTCAGAAGAAAAGATGTATTATACTCTATTACTAAATCTGAGAAGCAAACATCAATACAGAAATACAGTGGAGTTTTCAGTAAAAAATATTTGAAAATGCATCTTAAAAATGAATAATGAGAATAAGAGATTGCAAAGTTCAACAATTATGTGGTTTCTTTCTATGTTCTTGTCTTCTTCTTCACCTTTGAAAAAAATATTTTCCTTTTCCGAGTAGCAGAGAAAAAGCCACATGTCAGAGAGATAAAGGCTTTATAGTATTTTACAGAGCATAATGCTATTTATTTGATATGGGATGTGCAATGAATCAGATACCAATGCTGATGTTGTCAACTTGACCCCTTATAAATATTTTTCTTCCCTTTTGGGGACACTACCCTGTATGAAGAATTTAGTAAATTAACAGTTTAATAGAAAGACACGACTAAAAAAAAGTAATCTTAGCTGTGTCATCTATGTTTGGTAAAACAGTTTTTTTTTCCCATTAAAAAGACTTTAAACATTCTGAGTTTTTTCCTTCTGCATCTACCATGAGATAAATCTTCATTTCAAGGATATTGTGCATTCCCAAAAGGGACAGCGAATAGGGGTGTGGGGGAGGATGCTGGTTGAAAAAGATGGATTCATATCAGAGAGCAGAACAATCATTTTTTTTCCTATGTAGCCCTGAACTCCAGATATGCCCTCCCTTGCCAGCTGACTCTAGGAAATTTAGCTGCAAATGACTGTCCTATCTCTCTGTCAATGCAGCTTTAGATTTCAGACTTTTTTTTTTCATTACTATTTGTGGACTTTTCTCCTCATGATGAAGTGAAAGATGTAAATCAGATTATCTGGGAAGTTGGAAGAAAGAAAAGAATACGGGAAAATGAAAAAAAATAAAAGAACTAGTTGATGTATTGAATGTGTCACACACAGCCATTTAATAAATTAAATAAATAGATATTTTATTGACCATTACTTTTCAAACTACACCACAGAAACCTCCAGAATTCCACCAGGCACTAACTCATTAGATCATGTGAAAAATATTGACATGTAACCTAAGACTTCCTTGGAAATCAAAAGTAGGTGATGGAGTTAAAATTATTTCACCACCAGTGTATAATTAACCATCTTTTTGTTGTTGTTGTTTTTATATCCCTTGTCTATATTAGTATCTCAAGAAAAGAGAATGAATTGTCTTTATATTCCATACCAATGACCCTCAACTATTTTTTTTTTTTGCCATGTTTGTTTGGTAAGGCAAACAATCCCATAGCTCACACATTCAAACTATTCTGTTGGGGACATATAATTCCTAAGGTGTGGGAACTCCCTCTACTGAATCAAATTCCAACCTGTCTATAAAGCACACTCAGTGAATTGTCTGAGCCTCAGAGAGATCTTGTCTGTGACAACACAGATAGTGTCAGAGGTAGAATTTGAACCTAAGCCTTTCTGACTCCAAGTCCATCACTCTAGTCACTAGACCACAATGCCTTGCTGTTAGTAAATGTTGTTTTAAAAAATAAAATAAAATGGAATATTACTAAAATAAAGAAGCTGAAAAATGCATAGATATATAGGAAGAGTTATACAAACAGATGCAAAGTGAGGTACACAGAGCCATGTAAATAACATACACAAAGACTACAATAGTATACATGGAAAGAACAACAATAGCAACAAAAATTTTTTTAAAATGTTGTATAATTATAATGATCAAGAAGAGATATGGAAATACACTTTGCTCCCTTCTTTGAAGATGTGGCAGAGTATGGGTATATAGCACTATATATATATGTATATGTATATGTATATATAATATGCATACATATATACATATAGTCAGATAGTTGATATGTCTGATAGTTTTACTGAATTGTTTTTTTTTCTCTTTCTTTTTTATTCTTTGTTAAAGTTCTATGCTTCTCTAGATGGGAAGAGGAAAGATATCCTGGTAAATGAAGGTGATGTAAAAATAAAAGTTATCTAAGTTTTAAAGGAATAAAACCAAACTTGCTAGAATTAATAGGAAGCCCGATACTACTTTTAATGGAACATGGATGAAACATATCAGAAATAAATTATTAATTCACAATGTAAACAAAATTATAAATTTTGTCATCATTTTTAAAAAAGTATATAACACTATTGGAGACAAGAATTCAAGTCTTGAGTCAGATATGCAATAGCTGTGTGACCATGAGCAAGTTCCTAAACTTTTCTGAGTTTCCCAATTTCTCAGCACTAAAATGGGAAAAGATTTTCCTACTACCTACCTCATAGGTCTGTTGTGTGGAAAACCCTTTGGAAACCTTAAAAAATTTACATACATATATGTGTGTTTGTTACTATGATGAGAAGAGACCATTCAGAAGACCATCTGGGCAACCCTGGTTTAAGAACAATCATTCAGTGCCTCCCCTCCACAGCACCTAGTACAGTGTTTGTCACTCTATAAATGTTAATTGAGTTGAAATGAAATGAATGGCGATAGGTGTTATATGAGTGATAAATATAATGTAAATGCACCAATTATTGCTGGGATTGAAGAGAGGCAGTGAATTAGAATTTCGTGGAACAGATAAGTGGGGCTGGAAAATAGTCTATAGAGAATATTTAAAGGGAGGAAAAGAATATTGGTTCTGTCATGTTGAGTGAGCATAAAGTTAGACAGGCAGCCTGCTCTCCATGGCTGTAGGTGCTGTTGCTATGAGATCTTCAATGTCAGAAAGGCACTAACTAGTAAACAAAAAGGAAAGAGCCCTCATAAAACCCAAGGCATGGTTTAAGTGTCTCTGAAAGGCCACTTCCACCTTATGTCAACCCCCACTCAAAAGTTAGTGCCTTCATGTGAACCTTTTCCAGCCTTGACATGCCAGATAATCAGAGGTGGTTGAAAGTACTAGCAATAAAAGAGAAAGCTGCAAGCCAGCAAGAACCAGCCTGGGAAATTTACTATTGCTAAAATGATGACATTTTGCTGCTCTTCTGAGTGGCCTCCACACTCCTTTCATGTCCTTCCCCTCCCCAACCCCAAGCTTTATGGAGGTGGCAGATAACTCATTGGTGATTTAGTGTGCTCAGTCCAGTTCCAAGTGGGCCAAGAATTCTACATACACAGAGAATTTAGAATATTGATACTGTACAGCCTGCAAGGTAGGACAACAGCCACAAAACAGGCCAGAGAAATTTCTGGGAGCTACGCCGTGATGCCATGTTGTCAGAGCTGGTAGGAAAATATTTTTCCTCTTCAAATGAAAAAAGCAAAGACAGGCAAATGAAAGAAAGAAGGAAGGAAGGAACGAAGGAAAGAAAGAAGGAAGGAAGGGGGAGAAGGAGGGAGGAAGGAAGAAAGAAAGGAGGGAAGAGGGAGAGGGATGGAAGGGGAGGGAGAAGAAAGGAGGAAGGGAGTAATGCAAAAAACAAGAAAGGAAGAGAGAGAGAAAGGAAAAAGGGGAAGGAGGGAGTGAAGGAAGGAATGAGGGGAGAAAAGGAGGAAGAGATGGAGGGAGGGAGGGAGGAAGGAAGGAAGGAAAGCAAGCCAGGTTGCCCTGGTGAATCCTTAGACTTGCTGCAACTCTCAGCCCAGGTATACAAAACCATAAGCATAAAGATAAATTAGGAGAGAAACCTTTTTGCAACCATTAGCTTAATACCAATAATTCTACAAAAGCAGATTATTACCTAGGTTGTCACCTAACCCGGTGATTTATAAGATAACCCTTGAGAAATACTTCATATTTTGTGCCTTCATCTCCCTATCTTTAAAATGGTGATAATGTTCACCAGGGCTAAATTTAAGTGAACAGAATGATTTTAAAGACATAAAAAGCCTATCTCCCCCCAAAATATTTCCCTCCATTTACCTGCCATAGCACTTCCCTCCTTTCCTTAACTAGTTTAATTTATCAATCATTAATTCATTGTGAGACACCCCCCCCAAAAAAGGATGCAATAACCCCAGTTTACATATTCTTTCAGAACAATTCTCTAGTTTCAAGTATGTCACCATGCTAATTTGCTAAACTGTGACATACATAATGTTAGAACATGTAGAGAAAGACCTCAACCTATGAGATGGACATGGACCTCTCTGGGGAAGATTTATAGGAACACATAAAAGAGGACTTCTATTTATGGGAGAGCCTCATGGAACGAGAAAACATGTATGCACTGTGGTCCGTTATCATTGTAGATGAGATCACTGATCCATAGGAAGCAGTGAAATATAGAGTAGTTTAAAAAATTAGTTGGCCGTACATCTTGGACCCAGAGAGTTAGATTCAAGACAAGTAAATTCCAAATTCCAATGAGGGGGGATGAAGAGAAGTTGGTATGAAGAAGAGAAGATTAAGAAAGTAGACACAGGCCAGGCAAGGATAAAGGTATGGTGCCTGTGCGAGGGAATTGAAAAGAGAAAAAAAAATAGGTGGGGAAGGGTCCTAAAAACTTAGCAATTTTGCCATGGGGCAGGCAGGTCTGATGCCTACCTATCTAAGCAGGAGTGTCAGAGGAGAGGCTAATTGACCCATTGTGGAACCATTTGCAAATATGTAGAGCTGCATAAATGCCTGATAATAAAGTAATTGTCTAAACATCTGGCTAATTTGGGCAAGTCAAAACCAAACATGAATCCTGAATGCCAAACATGTCTTTGAGTGCCTGTGCCAGTGCTGGGCCATCTGTTCTTATACCTCACACACTAGTTGCTTTACTCTAGCTGGCAGGACAACCCAGCAGACCAAAGGTTTGCAGAATAATTAATAACTTCGATTTTTCTTTTCACTCTTCTCTATTCTACCTTAGGCTTTGAAATGGCCACACCCTTGGGAAGGAGATAAGAGCCATATCATGAAAACTTATTGTAGCTGAGGTAGCTATAGCAGATCATGGCCAAGAAAGACTTGACAATGGACCAGTCTCATGCAAGAAGTCATCATCACTCAGACATGAAATACTCATCCTCCTCCTCCTCTTTTTTTTTCTAATTTGCATATTGAGAAAAATTCTCTTTTCAGGCAATCATTCTAACTTTTACCAGCTCCTCTTTAGCTGGTCAGTCATGTACAGCCACTTTTCAGATGCGTTATCTTCAAGAACAATTTGATGTTTTTAAATGTCTCAATAAGCCACCCAACCTTTCACATCATCAATCATACAGGGCTAGGCACTTGTGAAAAGATTTTGACAAGAGAGGAAAGCAATAGGTGCCTGATGGTGATGGAGTCACTTATTTATATGCATGGGACTGAATGGAGGAAGAAATAAATTAACTACTTCAGAAGAGAATGTTGGGCATTAATGACATCAGCGAAAGCTGAGTTTAACAGACAAGAAAAAGAAACTTCACCGGTATGTTGAGAGGCAGGTTCACTCTATTTTCAGTTTCAGTTCTTTGAATGAATTATTCCCACTTTAAAGGACCCATTGTTGTAAGGCTGACTAAACCAAAGTACGTATGTGTATTAATACATATATTTACATATACATATATTTACATATTCCAATCTGACCTAGGAAAAAAAAATCTAATAAACACACAAAAGCAGAGTCCGATGGCTAAGATTGTAAATCCATGTTATAAATTGACAAGGCTAGGGGTGAGGGTGACATAGAGTAAAAGAAAGTAAATAGACAAAATAATTTTGGTAATAATTGAAAGCATATGTATGTGATCTTTGCTGTAAAGCACAGTGGCTGGCTTTGTTACAAATTATCATCAGAGTTGACAGGGGTGGCTTTTCAGAGATTTGAACTCTGGCAATCAAGCCTCCTCCCAGCCTGAGCTCTGAAACTCCCTGTTGTTCAGATGTTTGGCTTTTAATGCAAAGTGTACAGAAAGGAAATGTCATTAATCTGTTCATTTTAGACTAGAAAGAAGGAGCCAAGGGGATTCTGTTCATTGTCTTATTACTAGAGAAACAAAGCATTACAAATATATTGCTATTTAAGGCAGCCTCTAGAATTCCTTAGTTGCTCAGCAAAAGCACTAGATTGGAGTGTTGGAGTTACATCATATCTAAATCTTACAGAGGCCCCTCATTTTAAAGACAGGAAACAGAGTCACCAATGGCTTGCCCAGATTCCGTGGCTCGGTTGCGACTATTGACTCAATCAAAGGGACCTCAGAGATCATCTGGTTCAACCCTCACATTTTACAGTTGAAAAAACTGAGGCAGCACTAAGTAGCAGTCAGTATTCAAACCCCGGCCTTTGATTCTGGAACCAGAGTTCTTTCCACTGTATCAATCAACTAATCAATCAATTTATTAAATACGAACTATGTGCCAGGGGCCATGGATATGAAGAAAAAGACAAAAACAAATCTTGACTTTAAGGATCTTACATTCAGAGAATCTAGATTTAAAAGAGACTTTACGGCCTATATAGTCCAACTCATACCAGAAAAAGAATTTCCTCTTTAATATACCCAACAGGTGGCATATACTCTGCTTAAAATGTTAAAGGTAGTGATACAATCTACACCAGTGTCTTTTCCCAGTCACTATTTCATAGCAAAATTTATTCAGTTAGCAAAATTTTTTTTTAATGTTTTTGTTGATACAAGTATATTTTTGTTTTTATATTATGGTAGTTTCCCTCAGTATTACTTCCTCTCCTTCTCCCAGAGAGCCATCCCATATAATAAATAGTATTTTTAAAGACAAAAAAAAGAGACAAAGAGAAAATAAGCATAATTTATCAACACATTGAAAAAATCTGAAAGAATGTGCAATGTGCAGCAATTTTGGACCTCCCACCTCTGCCAAGGGGTTGTATGGAAGTATCTTCCAATACCTTTTCTTAATCTAAAAAAGTTCTTTATAATTTTCCAACATTCATTTTAGATTTTATGCATGTGCACATTTTTGTGTTTCTTCTTTCCATTCACATTATTGTAGTAGTGTATATTGTTTTCTTGGTTCTACTTACTTCCCTAAGCATCAGTTCATGTAGCTCTTTCCATGCTTCTCTGTATTCATTACATTCATTATTTCTTACAGCAGAGTAATATTATATTATATTCCTGTTCCACAATTTTTTTTCTGTTTCTCCAGTTAAAGGACACTTACTTCATTTTCAATTCTTTACTCTCTCAAAAAGTGCTGCTATAAATATTTTGGTGTATGTGGTGACAACTTTAAAATGTCATGGACAAAGTAAATGATAAATTGATTAGATCTAGCAAAGCTAAACAAACCCTAACTTGTAATAAATTTCTTCTACAGTAGGTCTCAATGGCCTCAAAGACAGCTAATTAGGAGGATTCTTTAATGCTTCTACATAAGTCAAATCTTCATTCAATCTCCAGCTAACGCAAGTGGGAAAAATATATATTTTGATGACCCTGTGCCACTGTCTTAATTATTACAAACATAAGTTTAGCTCCTACATCTATGCAGATGACTCTAAGTTCTATCTATATCTATCATATATCTCTATCTCCATTTCAATCTACCTACTATAAAAGATATCTATATATACATATACATGCATATACACATACAAACATATACAAACACACATACATATACACACACAGCTTTAGTCTGTCCTGGAAAAATAAGTCAGAGTAAAGTGAGATGTCCATGAGTGAATGAGGAGGTAGCAGAATAATGATTAGCCATATCAGAATCCACAAATCTTTTGGCCTCCAATATTATTCATCAACCAGTTTGAAGCTGATTTAGAGGAGAAAGTATAAACAAAGAGCTTTGTGATCTGAAGGGAATTAAAAAAAAACACAAAAAACAAAACTTGGTCCAAAGAAGGCAAACTCCTCAGGGCAAATGTGAACTAGCCAGGGATGATGGAGGGAAAAAGGATTACTCCTGTGGGCAGTGAGGGTATCTGTTGAATCCTGTATCAGGTGTACTTTTAGGTTCCCCAACAGAACCAACCTCCCTTTTCAGCAGCAGCTTATCAGTAGATAAATGTTTCTACAAAATAAGGGATATTTCTTAGCTCCCTATATCATCAAACTTCTACTTACAATCCTTCAGTGCTATCTCCTCCTTTTCCTCAGCTTTCTTTTCTTCCTCCTCCTCCTCCTCTTCCTCCTTCTCTTCTTCTTCTTCTTAGGATGATGATGATGATGATGATGATATTCATCCAACCACTAAAATTCGCAGTAGAAAGTCTTAAAGGCTGTCTAGTTGAGTCATCTATACCTAATCTACCCCTAACCAGCCAATATATCTATCTTATTTAAGGAAGACAATTTCATTACTTCATAAGCAACATATTCTAAGATATGAAAGTATTTCTGTCAAAGGTCTTTCTACATCCATTTATAATTTCTTTTCAGCTTGTTCTTGCTCTGTCTTCAGTGTTGACTGAAAACAATTCACCAATAGCATTTACATTCTCAGCTTGAAAATATGAATTGGACAACCTTTAAACCTTCTCTTTAAGAGATGTTAATCATCTTAACTTTGGCCTTTCCCCACAGCTACTTCTTTTTGATCCTTTACTCAATTATTTGGTTCCTATTTGGGCTTTAAATTCATGCTTTGAGGCTTTGAGTTAATGCTATCATTTCAATCAAGGTGTGCAAAAGTGAATTTAATATCTTAAAATAAAAATGCTTTATATCAGATATAATAAGATATTTATCCTTTGAGCACTTCAGGTTTCCTGGTTTATATAACATAACTGCCTATTTTGGAGCATACATGGTAAGACTTTCTGCTAGGTAAAAGGGAGCTCTGCATCCAGCAGTCAGTTTTGTGCCTTAGCAATCAAAAATTACACTGCTGCTTCTCTCCTAGCCTTGAACAATAGTACCCAAGGTGCTGATGAGAAGAGTGATACTAAAAAGGAGGAGTCTTATCATCATATCCCATACCTAGTCAACATATTTCAAATCAACTAAAACATCCTAAGTTTTGGTCATATGGTTTGTGGATTACACTAAGTAAGAAAGCATCATTATTTTTATGGGTGGTAGAATCAAATACTAAAATTGTTTCAAATTAGGGGAAAGATGGGCTGAAGCCTAGAAAATGAAAATTAAAAGGGATAAATCTGAAGTCCTAAATTTAAGTTTAAGAAATAAAAATTAAATTAAAATTAAAATTAAATAATAAAATAATGTGTACAAGGCATGGTTTGGCAGTAATTCATGGCAAAAATTACCTAAGGATTTTAATTGACCAGACCATCAACATGAGTTGATGGTATGGCATAGCTTTTTCAAAGGTAATGCAATCCTTTGCAGTGTTCAGATCATGGGAAGTAATGATCAAAATCTTTTCTGTGATGATTAGACATCTATATTCAGCACTAGATATCTCAAAGAAGGTTGCTGATATATTGAAATGTGTCCACATCAAGTTATACTAGATGGCGATATTCTGGATATTATGTCTCATGATAGATTTTTGAAGGAACTTGGATTATTTAACCTGGAGGAGACTGCAGGAAGACATAATAGCAATCTTCAACATTGGTAGGCCTTCCACATTGAAAGAACTGCTCTACAGAAGAGGGATTAGTCAGTCAATAGACAGTTATTAAGCATCTACTATGTTCCAGCCACTATGCTAAGTGCTGGGTATACAAAGAAGGGTAAAAGACAATCTTTGCCCTCAAGGGGCTCACAGTCCAAATGATTAGACTTTGTGTAGATCTAGCTGGCAAAACTAGGATAAATGGGAGTTAAAGGTTTTTAGAAAAATTAAAAACATTTAGAAATTTAGAACATTTAGAAAAATGTAGAATATTTTTTATCATAATCAGAAACTTGACAATGATTAGAGATCTCCAGAAATGACTTGCTATTGCTGAAATTTGGATTGAGGTCCTTTCACTGGCAGTGTTCAAATAGAGGTTGGATGACCGCCTGTCAGGGATGCAGTAAGGAATTTTTCATTGGCCGAAAGGCTGGAGAATGTGATTGCTAAGCTCTTTTCCATTGGAAGGATTCTCTTTTTAAGTGGCCTCATATATGTGAAAGCTTCATAAATTTATGATGTTCTTAATATTATAATTCTGTACTTAGACTCACAGTGTTTCAAAACATTTTAAGCTACATCCCTAGAGCTACAGAAACAAACTTTTTTTTTAATCCCTTCAGACAAATACATGTGCTAAGGATGAGAACCATACTTCTATAAGGTGCTTAAGTCACATATCAACGTGTAGCTTCTAGTGCTAGCAAAATCTTGTAATTTCTAGAATCATTTAGTCTAACCCCTTCATTTTACAAGTACAAATAACTTTACCTAAGAGGTAAAGTTATTTGCCAAAGTCATTGTTGTTGTTTGTCTTTTGTTCTCTAAAAGGACCATGACATCAGGAAGATGAAGACTTCCAAGTGAATTGGATTTAAGTGAGGGAGGGCTATGTAAAGATACCAGCCTCACTTTCTTCTCAGGAGTCAACTGGGTCCAGTGGCCAGATATGGATCAGGATGACCAGAGATCACCACTTGCCCAAGGTCACATAGGTAGGAAGTGACGGAGCTGACATCACATATATTAGAAGGAAGTAAAGACCATAAAGGAGAGAGACCATCTGTTCCACATCTCTGTTTATTCAGAAGAGGAAACTGAAGATGGAAGGAAGGAAATAAGCATTTTTAAAAACACCTACTATGTGCCAGGTCCTATGCTAAGCCCTTTAAAAATATCTCACTTTTATCCTCACAGCTTGGGGTAGGGGCGGTAGGCATGATTATTATCTCCATTTTAGATTTAAGTAAACTGAGGCAGACAGAAGCGAAGTTACTTGCACAGGGTCACATAGCTAGCATCTAAAGGCTAGATTTTATTTCAGGTTTTCCTAACTCCAGGCCTAATTCTCTATCCACTGCACCATCTAGTTGCCTCTCTGAGGCCTAGAAAGTTAAGTTACTTGCCCACAGTCACACAGAAAATAAATCACAGAGCTTAGGTTTAGTAAAAATAATGGTCATCATGATAATGATGATGATGAAGATGATGATAATGATGATGATAGCATTAATATAGTACTTACTGTTTTCCTGGCACTGCACTAGGCGCTTTTCAAATATTATTCATTGATCCTCACAAAAACCCTGAAAGAGAGGTGTTACTATTATCATCATTTTAGAGTTGAGGAAACTGAGGCAAACAGAAGTTAAGTGATTTGTCCAAGGTCACACAACTAGTAAGTATCTAAGCCCAGATCTGGACTCAGGCCTTCCTGACCCCAAGCCTAGCACTGTGCCACCTGGTTGCTCCTGGGTTTGAACTCAGGTGTTCTGACTCCTCATCCAGGTATTTCTCCATTCTACCATTCTGGTTCTGAATCTAGTGTTCTTGCCTCTACTATCACACAGCCTTCATATAAAAACTGAAATAAGTGACAGAGTAAATCAGAAATGTACCATTTATTTTGTATTTTAACAAGTAGGTAAAAAATAAACTGCCCAGAAATCAAAATATTAACAAAACAGTCCTCTGATTGTTGTTGTTCAGTTGTGTCTGACTCTCTATGACCCCATTTTGGGGTTTTCTTGGCAGAGAGACTAGAGGAAACTTAGCAAACAGGGTTAAGTGACTTGACCAGGGTCACACAGCTAGTAAGTGTCTGAAGCCATATTTGAGGTTAGGAAGATGAGGCTTCCTGATTCTAGTCCTGACACTCTATCCACTGTACCACCTTGGTCCTCTGATTATCTGCATCTACAATATTGTGGCTGAAAGTCTTAACAGACTAATCCAAAATTGATGGCTGAAAATGTTAATGAACTATCATAACAATTCCAAATCATAATTTGCCCTCAACACACCCCTTTTATAAAGAGTAACGTTTCTCTGCTATCATAACCCATTGTCTGTAATTTAATATCACCCTCAATTTACTTGCTTTTTGCAACTGAATATAATACTTACAGGATTATCAATAGATATCCTAATTGCAACCACCTAGTAACACACTGGCACTCAGGTGACAGCTAATCTCAAGAGTGTAAGTAATGTGGCTGTGGATTGTTTCTAGCATGCATTTGCATTTTTTAAATAGAAACCCTATCAGTGTTTACACTAGCTGTGCACTCTGCTTACCTGGGAACAGCTGACATCCTCCTTCACTTTGAAATCTTATGGCAACCAGCGTGGGGATGATGACATTAATTTTTTTTTCCTTTTACTCAGGTTTTGCCAGTGGCATCAAAACTGGGCAAATCAATCCAAACTCAAAAGAAACACACCACAGATTTAGGTAATAAAACCCAGTGAAGACAGAAGTGGTAGAATAAAGGGGAATGTTAGGGGACAGAGTACAAATCTATTGGCACTTGCTGGACAGTCTTTATCAATAAAGTATTAGTAAATATAGGGCAACTAGGCAGTACAGTGGATAGAGCATCAGACCTGGAGTCAGGAGGACCTGTGTTCAAATCTGAACTCAGCCACTTACTAGTTGTGGACCTTGGACAAGTTGCTTTACCCTGTTTGCCTCAGTTTCCTCATCTGTAAAATGAGCTGGAAAGGAAATGGCAAACCACTCTAGTATCTTTGCCAAGAAAACCCCATATGGGGTCACAGAGAGTTGGACACAACAGAAAGGACTCAACAACACTAGCAAATATGGATTTTGAAGATGCTGACTTGCAGCAGCATGCTGTGAAAACAGATAAGGTAAACATGAGCAATTACTTCTCTGGTTCTCATTAAAAGAGCAGGCTAAGTCTGAGCAACTTACTGGCATTGTCAGGCTAATTCAGAAATACCAATGTGCAATTTAAAAGAAAGAAAGAAAGATGAGAGAAAGGGAAGAATTTGCCTTCTCATCACTGGAAGTAGAAATGGTGATCTGCAATTTATTGAACCCGATTAATTTTCAGATATGGCAGGTAGAGGTAAGGGTGGAACCATACAGTGAACTGAACCGGAAATGTCAATTAAGAGTTTGTTTTTTTCCTAATTAGTGTGGATATTGTACTCCAAAAAATTCACAAGTCCCATATTAGAAACACATGAACAAGAAGAATTATTTAATATGTGTACTCACTATAGGCCTTTAAAGCTGTGTCTGATATATGGGATACTCCCCTCCTTGTCCTTCCCCCCCTCAAACTTCCTTGTGCACTCAAGCCTTATTTGGTCAAACATTAAAGTGGAGTTTCAATACAATGTGGATTGAAAGTCATTACAATTCTCTGAATTTGCATTGAAAATCATTTTGAATAAAGTGAAGATGCTTCTCATTTGAAACTGAGGGCATTTGCTAGTAATCATGCCCCTAAAAATCTTTTTTAAAACCAGTAGAGGATCATACAACCCCTAGCATTTAATCCTCCAAAGAAGTAGTTTCCTATTGTCTCTCTCCTGTAACAAAAATTGGCAAAATTAAGTTAATTACTGCTTTGGGATGTAAAGGCATCTATCTATCCATCCATCTCTCTATATATCATGTATCTAGCTATCTACTTATCTATCCATTCCTCTATCCACTTATCCATCTATCTATCCATCCATCTCTCTCTCTATCATCTATCTATCTATTTATCTATCCATCCCTCTATTTATCCACCTATCTATCCATTCCTCTATCTCTAGATACATACAACTATCCATCTATCCATTGCTACAGCAATAAATCCTCGTAAGCATTAATTTGACTTACAATCTATAAAATGTCGATGTTCTATAAACCACACAAGGAAAGATAACTTAAAATGACAAACCAGTTTATATTAAGTAGCACCTGCCTTTTCCAGGCATATTCCAGTAAAAAATAGTTTGACAATGGGATGAAGAAAGAACAGAAACTGGCAAACAGCATGAGTAATGGATAACAAGTTGCAAATTAAATACCAAACAGATAAACATCATCAAAGAGAGGTAGAATATATCAAAATTTGTTATGCCTCTAGGGATAGGCTAAATTTGCTGTGCCATATAAAACAATGCTATTAACACGTCACTATGAGATTTCCTTTCTAAGGAGATGACTTTGGTAAATGTGGATTTTTTTTTCAGCACAACTGTTCATGCACAAAAGAAGCCTAGGAGCACAGAACGCAATTTACTAAGTAGCCCTAACAAGCAATATACCCAACATAATGACTCTAAAGTTTTAGAAATGTACTAAAGTACTTTAACTTACAGTTCTGCAGATAGTTTCTGAACCTGGCAACCTGTTGCTTCCTGGATGGTGGTGCACAAGGAAATCAGATCTATTTGACTTACTTAAGTATAGACTGAAGTAGAATCAGCTATTCGCATCATGAAAAATATTCTAAACTCAATGCAGAAAAAGTTACCTGTCAAGATTACCAATGGAAGAAGTTACATATGCTCACATTTTTATTTAAATGTAGAAAAACAGCCCCTAATCTAGCTGTACATAGAAGCAAATGACCTATAAATTCTGAGTTACATGGTGATCAGAGACTTACTAACTGTGTGACCCTAGGCAAGTCTCTTAACCCCATTGCAAAGAAAAGAAGGAAGGAAAGAAAGAAGGGGAAAGAGAAAGAAAGAAAGAAAGAAAGAAAGAAAGAAAGAAAGAAAGAAAGAAAGAAAGAAAGAAAGAAAGAAAGAAAGAAAGAAAGAAAGAAAGAAGGAAAGAAAGAAAGAAAGAAAGAAAGAAAGAAAGAAAGAAAGAAAGAAAGAAAGAAAGAAAGAAAGAGAAAGAGAGAGAGAAGAAGGAAAGAAGGAAGGAGGGAAGGAAAGAAGGAAGGAGGGAAGGAAGGAAAAAAGGAAGGAAGGAAGGACAACATGTGAGACAATTTACAAGACAAAGGAAAATTTCTTACAATACTTCTGGTATCAAATGTAATAAGAATATAAAATTGGGGGAAGTGAATGTATCTCCAGACAGCAAAACCTAGTACATTGTGTGTGGTGGAATCAGAGTCCCAAACATCTGTGTTCAAATCCCACCTCAGATATACACAGATGACCCTGGACAAATCACTTAATATGTCTGAACTGCAGGCAACTCTCTAAACCTATAAATTATAGACAGATCTGCCTTTATAGAAGGATCTTCCACATCTCACAGGCCGTGAGGCATTGTTACATTGGCCTGGAACATAGATATCTAGGGTGTGGAGTGGGGTAGGGTTGGGGGGAGGATAATTCAGCAATATTATGCAAACTGGTTAAAATTTCAGTTTATAAAAATAACAGGAAGTGATAAAAGCTTATCTCAGTGAGTAATATATACATATATATATAAACATAATACACATATATGTATACAGGTATATAATATATGCCTATATACATATGTATATGTGTTTCTGTGTGCATACACACACATATTCCCACAAATAATTGTTGATTTGATTTAATTTTGGTTTGAACTGTTCTGAAGAAGAGATTGATGGCCATTAAGTAAGCCACTAAAAAGTCTGGGATTTGCTTTGCATTGTTAATTGATTGCTTTAGAAGCCCA
The DNA here is from genome assembly GCF_900497805.2 of Vombatus ursinus. Classification (NCBI taxonomy): domain Eukaryota; kingdom Metazoa; phylum Chordata; class Mammalia; order Diprotodontia; family Vombatidae; genus Vombatus; species Vombatus ursinus. The sequence goes on from NW_020949351.1 coordinate 24,592,467, forward strand.
ACTCTCCCAGCAGCAAGGCTCTGTTCCAACTCTTCCTGGCCACAAAGGTGTTATTTAGTACACTAGCTATTTTAGCTCACTGAAGTAACTTACCCAGACAATTGGACTATTTGAAATCTACATATGGCTGGGTGCTGAGGCTTGTCCACCTCTGCTCTACACAAAACTTTCATGATAATCATAGGACAAAGTCAACAAGGGACTACTTTGCCAACTGGGAAGAACCCAGTCAAAGAGTCTAATGTAAACAGCTTCTGCCTTTCCTCAAATCAGAAGTGAGAAAGGATCTCTGAGGTCACTGAGTAAATTTCCCTGCCTTCTGCAACTAAATCATTCCCAACAGATGGGAAGACAGTTAAGAAAGGCAGTTTCTCATGCCACTTTAGAGAACCCAAGCAGCATTTTATAATCACTTAAACCAAGACTTGATAATATGCATTTGCCAGCAATAAATGGATAAGAACTTTCCCTGTGGATATTTGTGTTTCACTTGGTGAGTTCCTTTGTGTGAATATAGCAGAAAACACAAATACTAGCATGGATGTCTTTTGCAAACTTCAAAAATTACATCAATTAGTATCATATATTCTTCTTTAAAAATATGAATATCTTTACTTGACACTTCTAGGAGGTGAAGAAATCGTTTCTGGGCTCCATTTTGAATCTGTGTAATGTAAGAAGTATATCTTTCTACTCATTCCTCTAAAAAAAAAAGTGGTTTGTAAATGAATTTTTTTTTCTTTTCTACTTTCCCAATGCCTGCTCCCTCCTGTCTTTGTCTCTGTCTTTGTCTCTCTCTTTCCCCTCTCTCTCTTTTTTCTCTCTCTGTTCTCTCCCTCTCTTTCTGTTTTCTCTCTTCCTGCTCTCTGTCTCTGTCTCTCTGTCTCTGTCTCTGTCTCTCTCTCTCTCTCTCCTAAAATGAGATTCTTTCAATAACAATATGTAAACATATTAAGTGCTGGAGTTTTTAAGACATTTTTTTTTCTAATCTAACAAAGACATATCTGTCAGCATCAACAATTCGTTACTGAATATGAATGAGAATCCCCTTAATGAGGTACTGTGATAAAGCTCCATCAGCCCCCACTCTCTCTTACCCTCTCACCATCAGCAGCTTCCCAAGCAAACAACCATTGAATCAAATGATTGACAGACCAGACAGTAGACACGTACTGTAGCCAATGAAGAACAATGGTCAATGGGACCATAGCATCTGATGTACATTTCAGAGTGAACTTGGAGTTGGAAATCTGAATTTTCAGACTCATAGGCTTTAGGTGAGTTATCTTTCAAACTTTGTCCCTTGAAAGACCTTTCTCATATTTGTTTCAACATGTCTGACTCAGAGAAGTGCTAGTTGACATCACATCACCCCGCTCTTCATTCACAGTGATTGGCTGCACAGGAACTGGTTCACTCCTTAGGCACTCATGTGTTGCAGTATTCGGCTCATAAATCTTTTTAATTGTTAAAAGTCTTTAACTATAGAATGGGATTCATTATCCATTGTGTTTGCCAAAATGCTATTTAATAAGTTGCTTGTTTTATTAACCCTGACAGAAAAGAAAACAGGGTTCTTTATCTCCAGCTGTTGGAGACAGATACGGGATATGTCTGAATGGTTTCTTTTAATACATTTAAAAAAAATTTGCATCTAACAGGTTTGGGGTGACTGGCCTACTGTTTGTCTCACTCACCTTTACTTTCACTTTGACTTCTGCCTATTGTGCACTACCCTATGTCCATCATCTACCAGGATCTTCAGAGCCATTTGTGAAGAACTTAAAAAAAGCTAAGACTTCAAACTATCTACTTTAGCGCTTCCACTCAGCATTAATTCAACCTAAGGAAAGATATATTTTGGATATAATTAATTATTGCCATATGGGCTGGCATCACAAGAGAGCCCTTTTTTTTTAGGCTATGATGTTAATTTTCTTTCTGTACAGACCAGTGCTACAACATCAGTAGGAATAGAACAGGCAGGAGAACCAATGGAAATACTCCTCAAGTGAGAACTGGCCCCTTTGTTCAAACCCTCCCCTCCCCTCACCAGGGTTTATACAGTCCTATATGAGTGTCTATGACTGAGCATATATCAACCTAATACATTTATTGGGTTGGGTCATTGTTGCAGATACTGGAGCCAAATTGATGGAGGCTAGCAATGAGTTCACAATACATTGGACACAGTTCACAAAGAAAGGGGACACAGTGTCATCAAGGGTAATGAAGGACAGGGATATAGGAGTGAAGGGAAAGGTAGCTGAAAAGAGGTCTCAATAAGTGAAGGACTTAAAATACCTGTCTGCTGTAGATTTTTAAGTGTTCTAGAGAATGAAACCTCATTACATATAATCCTCTACATGTACCATCCTTATGTGAAAACCCCAGTCCCTGACCACAAAGCTACCATGCTCAAAGTAATATATTCTCATCTACATCAGACTATGAGCTCAGAGTCTTTAAAAAGCACTATCACATGGCTTCATTGTGGAAGGCTTATCAGAATAGGTATATATTCTGCTGCGCAACATCATTTGTCAAAAATGACAATCTCTTTTATTAAAATGGAAAATTCACTGCTTTGTCTCCCTGTTCCCTCCCACTTGACTTTTTTTTTTCCCCTCTGAAAAGCAGAGATAAATCCCAGTAGCACAATTAAAGCACTAGCTAAATATTACTTTGTTGGGCTTAACGATAGATTACAATGTGTGCATAATGACCCAGTTCTAGTAATATCATCTGATTTAGTAAGGAAATCAGAGTCTGCCATATGTTCACCAATAAGGTCTCAGAAATTCTTCTTCTTGTTCTTGATGTCTCAGCCAACTGCTAGCAAGGATGCTATTTGGTCCTGAAACCTTATTGTTTTTGAACACCAAGCACATCAAAGTCATAATCATGAGGCTCATTTGATCAGACAACTTTCAAAAGAGAGCAGGGGGTGAATTAACAACCTGTCACCTGCCTATTTAAAATACCTTGGCCGTTATCTATTGATTCATTCCTTCATAAATGTATTTCTTTAAACCAAGTTGGAGACCAGTCTTACAAATGTTTTTGAAATATAAAACTAAAGAACTTCTCATTCTTTTTTAAGCTTATTAGTCTCTCTCATATTACCACATTGAACTGTGAATGGAAAAAAAAAACAGAAAATAATGGCATTGGTTTTATAAAGCAAAATCTCACACATTTGGTGAAGAATGTTTGATGTCCTAATAATGGCACAGAACTAATTTTAGCTGAAATTTTTTAATCAAGAAATCATATTGGTCTTTGCTATGTTGGTTCATTTAATGATGGAAAACATTGACCTTATTCAATTAAAAAATTAATAAGACAACTATAAATTTGGTCAATTTAATTCAACAAATATTTATTAGGCAAATGTCTACCATATGCTAGACATTATGCTATGTGCTGGGATACATAGGGAAAAAAATGAAAACTGTCTCTGCTCTCAAGGAGCTCCCATTCTATTTTGTATATGGACAAAATAAATAGGAAATGCTGAAAACATATAAAGAATAAATGCAATGTCATTTCTAGAGGAGCTCCAAAAAATTGGCAGGGATAAGGCAAGTTGTTTTGGAAATGGCATTTTAGTTCAATCTTAAATCGATAATCATAATATTATGGGATATTTGGTAAAATTAATCCATATGGCTTTTTGCAAAATAAGAACTGAACTTAGTTCCTATAAAATGCTTTGAAAATTTCAAATTACTTTATTAAGAAAAACAAATCATCATTTTATTGTTTATATAAAATAGCCTAGGTAACAGCATTGTTACTTCATTGTTGAAAAGAAAATACAGATAGATAGATAGATAGATACACACGCATATATATGCAAATATGTATATATACATATGTACACACATACAAATATTCCTCATATGTATGTGTGCATATATGTATTCCCTCCTTAACTCTGTAATATTTTGGCATCATATTTGTCATTGAACACTGGGATACATGTTCAAAATACATGGTACTTTTAACAGAAGTACTTATATATGATAGGAAAATAGAAGTAATTCCTAATCAATGTAATGCCTGCTACTCAACAGACTTAATGACCAGCTACTCCATGTAAAGCATTCTAGGCACCTAAAGGAGATACATATGAATAAGGCTTGGTTTCTACCCCAAAGTAGCTTATGACCTAATAGAAGGTAATAAGAAACATAAATACATTAATTGAAAACAACATATAAGAGCTCATTGAGGAAAATATACTCAGAATATTTGTAGACATTGTTAAATTCAATAGTTCCCTTTCCTTGGTGAAGAAATGATGAAACATCTAAAATCAGAAGAGAGAGTGTAATTGTGGGGGGGGGGATCTTTGTATCAAATATTGCTGATAAAAATCACATACTCAAATGTATCTGTGATCTCATTGATCTAGGTATTCCTTCCAATGATGTGAATTATAACCTTGCCCTTCCTATGAGATTCATTCACATTCCCCATAAATTTGAAACAGAAAGTCCACCCAATATACCAAGGATCTTCTTCTGAAACTGAATAGATACTAATGAATCCTACAGGAAGCTCTCCATTGCTCTCATCACATGAGCACGTCATCTTCTTTTTCCATTAATGGCATCCTTTATACTACTCATCCTTCCTAAATTCTTGTTTGTAGTGCACCAGAGCCTGCAAAGTGATATGCCTCCCCTTGGCCTTTTTGGCATTCCTCAACTTGTATTCTTCAGAGATGATAGTATTCTGTGACATGAAGTCATATAATATCAATGGAAGAATCAAATGGTATTAAAATGCTGAACCCTGGCTTTGGAGAAAAGCATGGAATCATTAAAAGAACTTTTGTTGTTGTTGCTGCTGCTATTCCAGTTACTTCAGTTGTGCCTGCTTCTCCATGACCCCATGTAGGGTTTTCTTGGCAAAGATACTGGAGAGGTTTGCCAATTCCTTCTCCAGCTCATTTTACAGAGGAGGAACTGAGGCAAACATGATTTGAGTAGCACCTCCTTTCCACATTATTCTAATTTGGATTATAATTATTGATGCATGCTTTTTATATAGCATTATAAACTGCCTAAGAAGAAGCATATTTCACCTTGAAATCCCTAGTGACTAGAATTGAATTAAATAAACCTACTTTATATCACCAGGATACAGGTCTACAACTGTTTTAAGGTTTTGTACTGATCTCTAAACTCCTATGTGATCTTGAGAACCTGGCCTATCAGAAAAGTTGCATACTATTTCTTGAGCAATGTCATCCTCATGATTTATAAGCCCTACAGAACATCAAGCGATAAGACAAGGTCATCAACATTTGAAGTCTGGGCACACAGCCAATTTGCCAGCATTTAAACAATATTTGTCCCAAGATGACTCCACTAACTAAGACATGTATAAAGATCTTTCAATAGGATCCCCTGGTTCTGTTTTCTAGTGAATTCAAGTTAGGTACCTTGATTTGGTGCATAAATAAAATGAAATAGTACTTATTAAACACCTACAATTACTACGCTAGGCAGTGGTGACACAAACACAGAGGTGAGATTGTCCCTGACCTCAGAAGGCTTATATTCTAATGGGGGAGGTAGGGAAGAGAAGCAGCACATATAAAGGAGTGGGTGCCAGGTAGACTATTCAAGTAGTATAAAATCTTTTCAGATTCAGTAGCTTGAGAATTTTCTTATAAAACTCAATACAACACACTGGGTAAGATCTCTGGCAGTCAGCCAAGAATAGTTTGCCCACTAATATAAAGTCTTTTTTTTTCTTTTGTATATTGGAAACTGCTGCTGATGACAATTCAAAAAACATGAGTTACAAAAAAAGTTTTGAGCAATGATAGCATCACTAGAATGTCCATAGACTCTGTAGAGAATTATTTTAAACAACCACAGTTATTTAATTACAGAAAAACCTCAAAAGTCATCTAATCTAACTGCTACCTGAACAGGAATCCTTTCTACAGCAGCACTAACAAATGGTCACTAGAAAGCTTTGAGTTTTGATGTTTTGCAAGTATCAGCCATTGCTTTATAGTCATATTTAGTAGGTATCCAATGGACAGGATCCAATAGTAGTCTATAGAACAGAGAAAGTAGGCCTTGCCTTTCTAATAACTGCCTTCTAAGGTCTTCAAATATAAAATGAAATTCACAGGTGCAAAGAGAAACCATTATTTATGCCGTTATTCATCATTTTTCAGGTTAATTCCAGAGAACTCAAGAGAGTACAGTGAGCTGAATCAGAGAAAAAGAATTCTACAGTGAATATCTATCTAATCTATCTTTCTCTCTCTCTCTCTCTCTCTCTCTCTCTCTCTCTCTGTATATATATATATATATATACATATATATATATAAAATCTCTCTATCTATATCTATCTGTCTTTAAATATCTATCTGTTGGTCCATCTATCTATCTATCTCTCTATCTCTCTATCTATCTATCTATCTAGGCAATAACTGTGCAGGAGCCAAAAACAGAATAAACAGATGTAGATATTTGTCCTTGTTCCCTCTTCAGCTTACAGCATCAACCTGGAATACCAGCCACATGGAATTTTATCATGCCCCTGAGTGTTATGGTACAGTACTCACTGTATTCCCTCCAACCCTGGGTTGGTCAGAATCTTCATTTCCTCCATCCAAATAAACCGTTGCTCATTGGGCATAAACAAAGCAAAGTAGAAAGTCTGAGGTAAAGGTATTGTTTATTTGTTCTCAAGTTCAGCAGAAAATTAATGCCTTGCTTGCCTTTCATTCAGGCATTTCAAAGTCAGAACCCTTAAGAGCTACTATGGGGCCACTGACTTCCCCTTGAAGATATCTTTTTCTTAATGTTGTAGCTAAGTCATTGTCCCCTATGGAACCAAGATGAAGTTAAGAGGTTTGTTGCTTATAAAACTATTGCAAAATGAAAAAATAAAATAAAAACATATCATTGCTGAGTGTAGAAATTTAATTGAGATAAACATGTTTTCTCTTCTTTTCAACTTAAAAGAGATAAGTTCTTTTTGAAGGTCTTTGCTTAACAACAACCAAAAATTAAGCATTTTAGCATGGTAAATAAACATCAAAAAGCAGTAGGATGTATTTGTTAAGTGTCTTACTGATCTTTGTAACTTGGTTATTAGATGAAGGCCATTTTAGTCACCTTGGTATGGGAATTTATTTTTGAAGTTCAAGATGCTATGTAATATTGGTGACATAGCCACAATTAAAATACTTTATTCTCTTATACTCCAATTTCTTCTGTAACTATTTCTTGGGGTAGCATATCCCTTTCTAAGGAATTTATGCCCATAGATAGTAAGTAATAATACTATTTTTTAACCAGATGTATGATTGAATTGGTAGAGAGAACTTCTAATGAGAAAACTCTCTAACCATAAAGGTTGACACCTATTCTGTAAATTATACTTTTAGAGAGTTAAACTAAGAGGTTGAGCCTTGTGTCACACAGCCAATATGTGACAGAGGTGGTACTAGAACCCGGGTCTTCTGGGATCCAAGCTGGCTTGCTATCTACTGTGTCATTTTTACCACTGAGAATATTATTTTAGTATTCTAATAATTCTAAGTAATATTCTAATATTACTACAAATAATTATAATAAGGCTTAATCTGGAGAGTTATCAGTCAATCTTACCCATACACATACCTTAACCTGTTTATGAGATTAGAGGGTCCAGACCTTTGTTAGATTGATCAGACTTTTCAGCTCAACCTTCATTTCAGTTATACTCTTCTCTCAGTTATTTTTTTTCTGTCCCAGCAAATCAAAATGAGATGTTTTCAAGTATATCAGTCTATATTTCCAGTTCTATATAAATTTCTGGGTCATTTATGTCCTCATCTGGACATAAATGTCTAAAATAAAAAAGAAATATCTAAAATAAAACTTAGTTATGGCTCATGTCTAGGCTTTCATCCCAAAGTGGTTAACAACATCCCTTCCCAAAAAGATATTTAGTGTATAATGAGATGAGATATTGTACAACTTTTTAATTTCCTCCACTAGAAAATCTGGAAAAGATGAAGTAAGATGAACAAAGAAAAGAGAAAACAATGCAACCATGACACTTAATAAAGACTTTTAATTTTCATAACAATCCTTTTTGGGACCAATGAACAGTTGTTTCCCATTTGCCTAAGACCTGTGCTCTCTGAGCAACTCATATTAATTATCATGGGAATTTGACAAGGTACAGATTTTCTACCTAGTCACAGTTTCGTCCTTCAGTTTTATAATCATCCTGTTGGGTGATTCTCTTCTCCTTGAAAAAGCTGGCTACTATGAAAATCTTCTCCCTGAGCAACTAGTGCCTGACTCTCTCATACTCAAAATCACCCATGTGGGAAACTCCAAGACAGAAATCAGCTATTTCTCAGAATTGTTAGTTGTTGGCTTATGTTCAGAAAAGGAAATAGGGAAAATAAGTCATTAAAGAGCCCGAAGCATGACAAACTCCTTGCCCACCTGGGCAAACACCTCTCCCACTGTCACATGCTTCCTATTACTACTGGAGGAGAGAAATATTCCCCATTCTCCTTCCTGATGGAAATCTAATGGAGAGAAAATATTCAAAAGGAGACCATGGTCCAAATGAGTAAGACAGAGACATTTCTTTTTGTTGCTGTAGACCACAATAAAGGAAGCGTCTACTGATAAGAGTCCACATTCCTGAGTCTTAGGCAACCAATCATCAGGATGTAACCCAGTTTCTAGAGACCCATCAGAGGATTCCTCTGGTTCCTCTCAGCAAGGAGTTCCTGTAATATCTCTCAATCAAGGACTAGTGTGCATGGCTAGGTCCATAAGAAGTACCCCCACCCAGTACAGGTCCATGAGCTCTAATTTCATTTAGTGTATTGGGGAATAATACTGGTTAGATATTCTAGTGACTCCCCCACCGAAGATAATAGTGTTGTTTCTGCCAAGGACACAACCATCCATAGAGTTTGTACATTTATAACCTTGGAATCATCCTTGACTTGTCACTGTCCTTCATACTACATGTCCAATCAGTTGGCAAATCATGTCAGTGCTAACTCTACCTCAAAGTTTCCGTCTGTCCCCTTCTTTTGGCTCACATAAGCATTACAAGGGATTAGTCCCTTGTCACCCTTTACTTAACAAGGGGTGGGGAACCTGGCCTTATATTAAAGGGATTTGTTCTGTGAAGTTTGAATTCATTCAAAGGGCCACACTTGAGGACCTAGAGGGCCACACGTGGCCTCCAGGCCGCAGGTTTCCCACCCCTGGGACTATTGCAATCACCTCCAAATTGCTTGCCCTGCCTTGCTTCTAACCTCTCCAATCCATCCTCTACTCAGCTAAAAAAAGTGATTTTCCTAAAGCCTGGGTCTAAGCATGTCACTCCTTTGCTCAGTATCCAATGTCTCCCTATTGCCTCAAAAATTAAATGTAATATCCTTTGTTGGGCATTTAATGCCCTTTATAACCTGACTCTAAACTACCTTTCAAGCTTTTTTTGCTCATTACTTCGAGTCCAGCTACATTGGCTATTTTGCTGTTCCTTATGTAGCCAAGTAGCACAATAGATAGAGTGCCAGGCCTGAAGTCAGGAAGGCTCATTTTACTACGTTCAAATCCAACTTCAGATACTTATTAGCTGTGTGACCTTGGTCAAGTCCCTTAATCTTGTTTGCCCCAGTTTCCTCATCTGTAAAATGAGCTGGAGAAGGAAAACAGCAAACCACTGCACTATCTCTACTAAGAAAACTCCAAATGGGATTACAAAGAGTCAGACGTGACTGAGAAATGACTGGACAACAACAAAACATATAACATGCCATCCCCCATCTCTATGCCTCTGCACAGGCTGTCCCCCACACCTGGAATGCCCTCTTTAGCTTCTGTGAAAGAATAGCTTGAACAGTTTCCTCTTATGCCACTCCTTGTCTCTCTAGAGCTAGTATCTCTCTCCAAACTGTGAGACTGCATTACACCCAATTTGTATGTATTTTGTACAAACTCATCATATGGGTACATGTTACCTCCCCCAGTAGAATATATGTGCCTTAAGAGCAGAGACTGCTTCATTTTTACTTTTGTATCCTGAGCATCTAGTGCAGAGCCTGGCCCATAGTAGGTGCTTAAGGAATGCTTGCTGGCTAAACAATTGAGGTTTATATAGCTTTTTAAGGTTTGCAATGCGTTATGTATATACATCATCTCATTTGATCACCTAAAAAGTCCTGTGAAATAGGTCATTGTTGTTCAGTTGTTTCAGTCACGTTTGATTCTTTATGACCCCATTTGGCATTTTTTTTTTGCTTTTTGGTGAGGCAGTCGGGGTTGAGTGAGTTGCCCTGGGTCACACAGCTAGTAAGTGTGAAGTGTCTGAGGCTGGATTTGAACTCAGGTCCTTCTGACTCCAAGGCCAGAGCTCTACCCACTGTGCCACCTAGCTGCCCCCATTTGGCACTTTCTTGAAGTAGTTTGCCATTTTCTTCTCCAGTGAAGTAGGTACCTCAGATCCAATTGACTCCATTTGCCAGAGAGGAAATGGGTTTAGAAAGTTAACACCAGTAAAAAAAAAAAAAAATGTCAGAGGCTACTCACAGAGGTTGCTGCTGCTTGCTGTTTGTCCTTTGTCCTCAAAGAGGACCATGACATCAGGGAGGTGATGCCATGACATGCAAGTGAATTGGATTTTAGTGAGGGAGGGCTGTGCAAAGTCACCAGCCTCACTTTCTCCTCCAGAGTCATCTGGGTCCAGTGGCCACATATAGATCAGGACAACAGGAGATGGTCCAGGATGCAGAGGGGATCCTTGGCCTTTTCAAGCTAAGGTCCTTAGCAGGTCTCAGTTTGAATGAGGCAAAGCCTATTCAGTGATTAAGGCTTAATAAGAAATGAAGCAAAGAATGTCCTCTTTAAAAAAATAGATCTGGGATGGGAAGACTCCCAGGTTTCTGGCCAAAACAGAAGCATTCTGATCCAATCAGGGCCCAGCAAATGACCAAGTGGGGCTTGGCCTGGGACCTGTTATTGACCCATCAATGAAAACCAGAGAGATTTGGGGTTAAGGCTAGTCTTTAAGAGAAAAAGAGAAAAAAGTTCCAGAAATTAAAAATTTACATTCCCTTTGGGCAGAACATCTGCAGGTAAGGGTGTAATGCCCTATGTGGACAGAGGGAAAGGAAAGAAAAAGAAAGAAAGAAAGAAAGAAAGAAAGAAAGAAAGAAAGAAAGAAAGAAGGAAACAAAGAAACAAAGATGTGTTGCCCTACTGGCCAGTTCCAGTCTGGTCCCCAGTGGGTAGCTCTATATTTGAAGACAGATCTCTCTTGTTTTTTCCACCAATACAGTGGAATTCAACATTAAAATTCCAGACTATGAATTGACACAGGTGAGAAAATGGCATTTGCCCACACCTAAAAGGAACCGAATACTACTTTGGTTAAGTTTTCCTAGTGAACTTTGCAAGGAGATTCGAAGTTTACATTCCCATAACCTAGGGTTACAGTGAAGAACAACAGATGTAGAGGAGTCATGAAAGGATGGCATAACCTGCGTGAATGGACATGATGCCAGTGCCCCAGGCAAACTCCTTCATTTCTCAGCCTCATTTTCCTCATCTATAAAATGCGGACAATTTTTACTACCTCAGAGATGTTGTGAGCATCAAATGAGATAACACGTAAAGTGTTTTGTAAATGTTAACGCACTATATGAATATGAATGATACTATTATTATTATTATTTTAGAGCAATTTGAGTGGCATATGTAGGTAGTTTAGGTAATGTATGCAACATACTATAATAGAAAGACTGTTGAAATGACTATAAGAAGGCTCTTGGCTTAGCTTCAGTTTTCTCATCAGTAAGATAGAGATAAAAATATTTATACTACTTGTTTCACCAAGTTCCTGTGAGCTAGCACTTTTCAAACTGGTATACTAATGTGTTACCATTTTTAAAATTGGATTGGCTTACCTTGGTGGCCAAAGAGGTTATTCACCTCATCTTACTGGAGTGATTTCCCATTTCCTTCTCCCGCTCATGTTCCAAAGAAGGAAATTGAGGCAAACAGGGGTAAGTGACTTGCTCAAGGTCACACAGCTAGTATGTGTTTGAAGTCAGATTTGAACTTATAAAGATGAGTCTTCCTGACTCTAGGCCCAGCACTCTATCCACTGAGCTACCTAGTTGCCTCAGTTCATAGTAAAGAATATTAACTCGAGGTGGAATGGTAGTTTTTCCTTTCATTCAGGTCCCTCTACATCTTTAAGGGCCAATATGTATATGTTCCAAGGACTTGAATTAGCCATCTGAAATGGAGATTCACTTTCCTTTACTAACTTTTTCTTTAAATTATCAGCCAATTCTCAGTATTTTATTTTGAAATTGAAGTAATTTGCAATATAAATACTTTCCTCCTTCAGAAATTACAAATACTCATAGGGTTGGGAAAAAAAAAGGATCTTGTAAAAGCAATCAGTCTATTCCCCTGCCTTTGGTCAAGATTTTAATTTAATCAACTCATATAACTAGACCCCTGGCACTTGAAGACACCTCAGTGCCTTTGCCATCCTGTCAGACCCCTTCATTTTACAAATACATAAACAAAGGCCGAGGGAAGTTCAGTGACTTGCTCAAGGTCCCACAGGCAGTAAACACCAGAGGCAGAATTGGAAGCCAGGTCGTCTGACTTCAGAGGCAATTTTCTTTCCACTGCACCATACTGCCCCTATTCATTTTTTAAGATACATATTATTTTTATTTCAACTTTAAATATTAAAGCCATAATATTATAGATTTACAACCAAAAGCACTATAGAGGTCATCTAGTCCTCCCATTATAGCTGAGGAAACTGAGACCCAGAGAGGTTAATGACCTAACCAAAGTCACATGCCTATCTATGGACCACATACCTAAAAATGATAAACTTGGCATTAAAACCCAAGTCTCTGATTCCAAATTTAGCACTCTAGGTTCAGTGTTCTTTCCATGGAGCTACACTGGGTCCTTTAATCCAACTAAATTTACTTTGTGACTTTTAAAATTTGAATAAATCAATTTCAACATGTCACTCTCAAACAACATCAGTTTATATAAACAAGAAAACAGAATGACCTTCAAAAACATCCATCTTATGTGCCTTTATTTGAGTATGCCAAAAAAAAATCAACATGTATGGATCTTTCAGAAATAAATCCCAATTCCACAAATTGGAATCTAAAATCTCTATATAAAAAATTTTCTTGCTTTGACAGTGTGTTCTGAAACAATGAAAACTGCATATCTAATTTTTTCAATCAGCTTTCACCACTTGACAGTTGCCTAATTTAGACAAGAGATGGTTTTGCCTCCAACATTTGTTTCTCTTTCTTGAAGAGGTCAGAGAAAATAAGCAATTAATCAATCAATTAATTAATTCTGTGGTTACATAGATAATTGAGGTAGTATTTGTAGTGGAAAGTGAATCAGATTTGGAGTCTGACGACTTGTTTTCAAATCTCAGTTCTGTTATTTAAAAGCATTATGAATTTGGGCAAGCCACTTAATCTCTTTGGGCCTCTGTTTCCATATCTGTAAGATAAGAGAGTTGGACTCAATGATCTTTAAGGTCTTGTATTTCGACACACACATCATATGATCCCTGGATAATTCTCCTGAAGCTGTATAAGATTATTCTGCTTTCTCCCTGCTTAAGAGGTTTGTTTTAGAAGAACCAGAAAAACCCTTTAACATCTAGTAACTTCATTATAATGTCTCAATCCCAGGAGTTGCTGTTATTGTTAAATTGTCTCTGACTTTTCGTGACCATTTGGAATTTTCTTGCAAAAGATACTAGAGTGGTTTGCCATTTCCTTTCACAACTCATTTTACAGATGAGGAAACTGCAGCAAACAAGGTTAAGTAACTTGTCCAGGATCACGGAGCTAGCTAGTAAGTGTCTGAGGCCAGATTTGAATTCAGGTCTTCCTGACTCCAGGCCCAGTGTTCTATCCATTGAACCACCTAGCTGCCCTACAAATCCTATCTCAGAGATTTAAACTTCTTCAAACCTCATTTTCCTTCTTTGTAAAATTAGGGGGCGTGAGGGAAGGTAAACTCGAAGACCTCCAATCAAGGCCCCTTTCAGTTCTAAATGTAAAATCCTATCATCCAGTGAAACGGGAAAAAAAAGTTAATTTCATGTGATCATAAATTCAAGAGTCAAGGTGGTATTATGATTATGTTCTGCTTTTTACAAAAAAAGAGCAAGTTTGCTCAACTAGTAATTTTTTCCATCTTGGATAAAACCGCAGCAGATAGCCTTGATTGTTCATTCTGCATGCCTGCTAATCTAAAAAACATTGTTTCATGGAGATAAAGCAAGCAAGCAAAATAACATTGTGCGATGGGAACAGAAACTATTATTAGTTAGAAACAGCCTACCAAGAAGCGTCTGCGCCTTTCTACATTTTCAGTGAAGCACAATAAATGAATTAATTTAAAAGTTGCATTAATAAACACCGAGTTTTCTCTGATGCACTGGAGGTAAATGGAAGGGGCAGGGAAGAAGTAAAGATGAAAAACATCATAGAAGAAAACTCAGTGATTCTGAATTAAGTGAAAAAGGAATTATTTTAAAAGGGACGGTTTTGTCACAAACAATTGTGAGTTTTCTGTCCTCCTTTTTAACACTCCTGTTTTTTCTTCTTCTTCTTCCCATCCAGTTTAACTTCAAGTCACCTCCCTCAGCCCCATGACATGGGGATAGAGGGTGAGACTATAACCCTGTAATTCACTGGCTGTATACTGGGTTAGTGCCCTAAAGATTACTGGGTTTTCAAGAAACATTGTCTATTTTCTTTTCCAGGCTTCCCTAGCAGTCATGGCTTATTTCCCAACTGCTTCAGTGTTTCCTGGCATGCCCCCTTCTCTGCAGAGCTCCTATTAACTTCAAAGAGTTTTTCACAGGGGAAATGTGAATGGGGAGATGGAAGGAGATGAGAATCAGGCCACACTTATTCTTAATTCGTAACTGGATTATTTGTCAAGTATTTGAATGTGGCTTCTGCGAGTTGCTTCACAGAAAAAATAATGTCTTTCTTCCCCATAGTTATTCTTCTCACACTTAGACTTGTATGCCTCATTGTTCTCTGAATATGAACATATGGCTGTATGTGCTCCAGTACAATCTTCTAATATTTCTTAAATTACCAGATTAAAAAAAATAAAATGCCATCAATGTCTTAAAACATATTTTAATTTTTTACTAATATCTACCAAGATCTATTTCCATACTTTTATCCTCACTATTCATTTATCCATGCCAAGAAGTCCTGGATATTGTGGGTTATTTGTTACTCCCCCGTTTTCTTTTATTCAACAAGTCAAGTATAAACTCTAAGGAGAAGAAGAAAAAGTGGTCTTTAATGATGCTGGTCTCTTGCCTTTGTCTCAAAGCTACCATTTGCCATCATATTTACTTTATCTGTGGGGGGAGGACCTAAAACTTGGGCTGAAGTTGCTTGTAAATTTAAAGGAAAGAAACCATTTGATTAGCGCCTAGTACGTTAGTCTGCATTCCGTGGAGCACTTCATAAATGTCAATTGACTGACAAACCCAGGCCAATTTCTGCTAAGTCCCTATGGGAATTCCATTGCAAGAAAATATAGGGCAACTGAAGCTTTAGCATTAAAATAGCAGCTAAAGTGAATCTAAAATCTACTTGTTTGTTTCAAATTGTGTTGTTTTTTTTTTACCCCCAGTTTCAACTTTACCCTAAAGGGTTAAATGGGGATGAAATGCCTAGTGAAAATTCAAGCATATTTATTGGAAAGGTTAAAAAAAATTCATGCTTTATCAAAGATTGCAAAGTTTCTAGTTATCATTTCCACCATTTCATCATCTTGTCAGGTCACTGTCACTGCCCAAGTGGTTAATCTGCACAGTTAGTGCTCATCCTCCCCAATATCCCTGTAGGAAAAAAAAGAAAAAAGAAAAAAAAAAACAGTTTTATACCTTCAACCCTGAATGCTGTTTGCTAGACCCTCAGGATCATGAGCTTTACTTTCCTGGCCCAAATAGCCCCAGCCATGGGTCTCATAAATTATCAAGGTTTATTATTTTCCTTTAGAGCTACTTGAGGATTTTTTTCTCCTACTTTGCGTCATTTGTTTTCTTGAGGTAGATCCTTAAAGAAATAGCAATCAGAAAGTTGCTAATTGCTTTTTTTATTTTATAGTGGCAGCTTCGATTTTATTTTCCTCGGGCAGTAAAGTATTATTAAAAGTTGTTTGATTTGATTTTTTTCCATGTCTAAATGTTTCAACAAATGCTCATTTAAAATCTCTGCTCTAGTGTGTAGGTTTCCTCTCCTTTAAAAAAATCTCAAATTGAATAAATAAAATAGACAACTTTGAAAGATTTTTTTTGTCTTTTTTGTTTTTTTACAGAATTATAATTTTTCTACAATTTAGGTTTGGGGGAGCATTTGGGAATTTATTTTCCTTTAATGAGATGCACAAGCAGAAGTTTTAGAAAGATGTTTACTTATGTCCACTTTCCGATTATTTTCAAAGAAAATACCACAATTTTAAACTTTGGAAAAAAAAAAAACACCAGATGACCACCTTGTAAATCTACAACATGCATAGAACAGTGTTAGTACATGCCTCTCTTTGAAGCTAAGGAGTTTGTTTGCTGTATCAAGCTGTGTGTTATAAAAACTGGTAACAGAAGAACAGTCTAGCCACACAAAATTTATTTTGCTTTCTTTGAGATTAAGAATAATCATTTGAAAAGTGCTACACCAAACACATTGCTGGTGAATGTGTCTGAGTTTCAGGAAAGCAGCTATTGTCTCAATTAGATGCATGCAACTTTTTGAACAAGTGATTGAGAAGTTCATAAATTTCCTATGTGCCTTAGGTGTTGCTGCGCATCACAATAACTCTGATATTTTGCTAATTGTGCTTTTAGCTGTAGAGGAATTGTTGCTCCTCTTGTCTTGTTGTTTTTTTTTTTTTAAATTCTAAGTCAGTAAACTATGATGTATGTGTTTCTCTCTGAATAACATTATTATATGATGCTGTTGGAGTACTGAATAGCTTGGCTGTGGACTGCTGAACCCTTTGAATGTAATTGTTTTAACACCATGAAATGAAGTAATGCATAAAATTGATAATAAACGGATATCTCTCTGCCTCTGCATGCAAATGAGCACTTAGCACCAGGGCACAGATGCCACCATTGTTTCCCCCCGAAAATGACAAAGTAAGTGGAAATATCTACCAAGAGTTTAGAAAGCACGGTAGCTTAATTTTCATTATTTTTAGATTTTTCACAGAGTTGGTGTTGCCAATATTTGAAGGAGAAATGGACAATTATTTTGATCTGTTGGATAGATAAAAATGGAAGAAGAAAATGGGTAAAAAAAATGAAAGAGGAAAAGGAAGAAGAGTGGTCAAAAGAAAAAAGTAGAAAAAAGAGAGGAAAAGAAAGAAAGAAGGAAGGAAGTAAAGAAGAAGGAAAGAAAGGAAAAAGAGAAAGAAAAGGAAAAAGAAAGAAGGATAAAAAAAGAAAAAAGAAAGAAAGAAAAAGAAAGAAGGATGGAAGGAAAGAAAAACAAGAAGGAAAGAAAGAAAATAAAAAGAAAGAAAAAGAAAGAAGGTTAGAAAGAAAGAAAAAAGAAAAAGAAAGGATGAAGGAAAGAAAGAAAAAGAAAAAGGAGGAAAGAAGAAACAAAGAGAGAAAGAAAGGAAGGACAAAAAAAGAAAGAAAAGAAAAAAGAAACAACAAAAAAGAGAGGAAGGGAGGGAGAGGTGAAGGACAAGAAGGAAGGAAAGAAGGAAGAAAGGAAGAGAGAGCAAAAGAGAAGGGAGGATTGGAGAAAAAGGAAAGTAAGAAGGAAGGAGAAAAAAGACCAAGAGAATTTAAGTAAAATAGTCTTTTTCACTTTGAATATGTTAGATCTTATTTTCTTTTATTCAAAATACAAGTTGTTGAACCGAATCTTCATTTGTCGTTTTTTTTTTTTTTTTTTTAACTTCTTTAAAAGCAAAGTGAATGCATACTTAAGAGTCTACTTGTTAAATTGCTGTGAAAATAACTGAAATTCATGTTAGGTCAGCCAAGTGTTTAGAGCTGCAGTTTTGACTTTAACATTCACAGACTTTGGTGTGGGAACTAATATATCCAACAAGGATATGAAAACTTCTTCTAAGTTAAATAAGTCTCATTGTATCCTGCCTTTTCCCCTACATGCGAGAATGTTTTTAAGTGTTATAGAAATTGATATCACTAGGTTTTATTTTCTGAGTTAATCCTTCCCCTTCCAGGGATTATCTTTATTCCCATTCATTTCATACAGAGATCCTATTGGGAGAAAGAAAGTCTAACCAGACTGAAAAGATTAGCTTGATATTTTTTTCAACCTTGTCACTAATCTCAGACAACAATTAGAAGTCAACTACTACAAGGTAGGGATTTGAGCAGCTCCTGATGTTCAGCAGGCAACCATATTTGGAGGCAGATACCATAGTGGTCAGCCCCTAATATATGGGAATTAAGACAGCTTATGAGTCAGTGTCATACTAGGGGGAAGGCCAGTTCTTTAGCTACAGTTTAGACAGGTGAGACAAAACAGGTGATTTCTGTTACAGTTAAAAGTGGTATGCTGGAGCCAACTCATACCAGCTGGGGGAGCCGATCATTAAATTTTCATTGTGAGCATTTACCTCTCAGAGTAAGCAAATGCTACAAATCAGGATTTGTTGATTGTATAGACTTAAGAGAGTGATGGAGAAAATGTTAATGATGTAGATTAAACTTAAAAGCATGTTGTGGGTACATTTTTTTCTCCTCTGGGAGTTGGTTGTTAAATATTTACCAGCACACCATTGAATTTACAACTATTGCTGGAGGTTACAAAGTTCATTTACATTATCTCTCTGGGGGTCAATTTTCTCCTCTGAAACATGAGAGGGTGGGACTATATAATCCTGAAAATACTTTGCAGTAAAAAAGTCCTACTAGTCTGTGAGGTGAAGGTATAGGGAAGCACAGGTATCACCAACCTGAGAGAAAAAAAAAAACGTAGTATTATACTGTCAAGTATTATATTCAGACTTTGATTTAGGAAATAATGAAAATCTCTACTTTATAGGCAGTGCAAAATCTGTTCCCTAATATTTATATATTTTGATGTATGTTGAAGAAAAGGCTTTGTTTGTTGCTTTGTTTGATTAGCTTAGCCTCTTCCCCTCCTCCATTATTTTGTTAAGTTAATGAACTTGTCAAGTTTTTTGTTGTCGTTGTTGTTTGTGTTTTTGTTGTTCAGTGGCGTCTGACTCTCCATGAAACCTTTTGGGGTTTTCTTGGCAAAGATATTGGAGTGGTTTGCCATTTCCTTCTCCATCTCATTTTACAGTTAAGGAAATGAGACAAACAGGGTTAAGTGATTTGTCCAGCGTCACCCAGTTAGTAAGTATCTGAGGTCACATTTGAGCTCAGGTCTTCCTGACTCCAGAACCGACACTCTATTCACTGCACCACCTACCTTACCCTGCTTATGGAGTGTAGATAACTTTTACTAGACTTATGTCTCTTAGGATGAGAAAAGAGACTGAGCTCACCTGGACCGATCATCTTTGCAGCCTTCAACCAAACCTGAAATATGGCTTCATCAATGCTTAGCCCTCCAGCATGTATATGTGTGTATGTATATATGTATATGTGTGTGTATATGTATATGTACATGTATGCAAAACACAGTACATGTCTTGAAGGAGCTTACAACCTAATGGGGAGACACAAAACACATTGTCCTATGCATGTTGTAGATTAACAAGGTGGTTATCTTATTACTTTTTCAAAGTTTAAAATTGTGTCATTTTCCTTGAGAATAATCAGAAATGAGACATAAGTGAACACCCTTCTAAAACTTCTTCATATATAGCTCATTACGAGGGAAAAAAATCCAAAACCTCTCCCCAAAATCTAAACCATAGAAAAACAAATATTTACAAATAAACTACATACTGGATAAATAGGAAATAAATAAGAGAGGGAAAGTAGTAGAATTAATAGGGGGTTGGAAAAGGCTTTCTGAAGATGAAATATTAGTTGGGGCTTAAAAGAAGCCAGGGAAGGGAAAGAGGGCAAGGAAATGAACATTTAAATAGTGCCTGTGCACTTTGCAAATATTATCTCATTTGACCTTCACAACAAATCCATTAGTACAGAAGGGAAGTGGTTTGTCTAGGGTCACACAGCTAGTGTCTAAGGCTGGGTTGGAACTCAAGTCTTCATAACTCCTGGCCTACCACTCTACCCACTATACCACCTACCTGCCAACTAGGTGGAGATGAGGAGGAAGAGCATTCTAGGTATGAAGGACAGCTAGACAAAAGGCCTGGAGAGATTTAGACTGTCTTGTTTGTGCAAGAATGAGGAGGCCAGTGTCACTGGATCAAAGGTTATGTGTTGTAGAGTAAGATGTAAGAAGCCTGAAAACATAGGAGAGAGCTAGGTCATGACGTACTTTGAATGTCAAATAAAGGATTTTGTATTTGATTCTGGAGGCCACAGAGAGCCATTAGAGTTCATTGTAAAGGGTGATGACATAGTTAGACTTGTGCTTTAGGAAAATCACTTCAGTGGCTCAATGAAGGATGGATTGGAATGCCGTAGAAACTTGAGGCAGGTAGGTTCACCAGCAGACTACTGCAATTGTCCAGGTGCAAAATGATGAAAGTCTGCACCAGGGGTGTCAGAGAAGAGAAGGGAGGATATTCGAGAAATGTTGCAAAGGAGAAAAAGAATTCGGTAAGCTTTGGCAGCAGATTGGATTTAGAGGATAAGAGATAGTGAGGAGTGGGGATGACACCTAGGTTGGGAGCCTAGGAGACTAGGAGGTCGGAGTTGCCTACTACAGTGATAGGGAAGTTAGGAGTGGGGGAAGCATTTAGCAGGAAAAAATAATGAGTTCAGTTTTGAACACAGACAATTTGTTTTACTTGACAATGTGTATTTGTCACAATGGCTTTCTTTTTTCTTTTTACCCCCATGAGAAGGGGAGGTTAGAGTGAAAAAAGTAAATGCTTGATATTTGAAAAAAAATTATGAATTTTTAAAAGAACTTAAGCACAAGATCTAATACCCACGCAGATACCAAGCAACATTCCACGCTAACCATATGGGAAGACAAAAGTCCCAGAACTCCTGGCACCACAAAAATGCCACTATATCATTCCTTCTGGCCTTTGCCACCTATTTTTACCTATGCTTTCACTATGTATAAGCCAGTTTGACCAGAGTTATTTCAAATCTGCTCTCTCAAAATACTCTGCATAAGCAGCCTTACTAACTATAGTTCTGTGTTGAAACCCTGGAACAAGGACTTTTCAATTCCCAGGAGGCCCTTCATGGGGAACTCATGAAAAATTTACAGTCAATAAGAGTTTAAAAATATAGATCCTCTTTCAGACTAACAGGGGCTGGTGCTTAAGTAAACTCCTGCATGCTATGATTTTTGATAAAGAATGAGCCTATTTTTCAGTCTTACATTGAATGAATTATTTTGAGGGTATACATATCCATTTCTCTACACCTATTTTCTCTTCTTTTCCACCAGTCTCAGAGGAAGAATTATCCCTCTTCTGCAAAATTTGCCCCTCCACATCTCTTAATTCTATTCCTTGTCACCTTTGAGGGATATTTATCACATTTTTTCCTATAAGATTTTCAATAGCTCTTAATTCGCAGAATTAGGGGGCAGCTAGGTTGCTCAGTGGACAGAGAACTGGCCCTGGAGTCAGGAGGACTTGAGTTCAAATCCAACCTCAGACATTTCACACTTACTAGCTGTGTGACCCTGGGCAAGTCACTTAACCTAGCCAAAAAAAAAATCTACATGGAAACATTCAGCAAGTAATTAGAGATGAAGGATCAAAGCTCAGGAGAGGGACCAAGGTTGGATATTGGAGATTTGGGAGTCATCTACAAAGAGGTGATAATTGAACTGGTAAGATCACTGAGAGAGTGTAGACTTGAAGAGAAGAGGGATCCAGATAGAGTCTTAAGGCATGGCCATAAAAAGAGGATGGAACATGGATAATTACCTAGCAATTAGCCAATTATTTTCTAAGTTGAAAAAAAAATCACTTGACCCTAATGTTCCTTTTGATAGTCTTCCTACTTCTCTCCTTCCCTATATGGCCAATTGCTCAAAAGGGAAAAAAAAAACCCACTGCCTCCATTTTCTTCTCTACACATTTCTTCCTGTTTTCCTTGCAATCCAGCTTCCATCCCAACCAAGGCAGAGAAATGGAACCTCCTAACAAAATTGAATAGCCTTTTTCAATGTCTAGGAATATTGGTCTTTTAACACCATTTACCAGTATTGATCATTACTCATTTCCTGAAACTATCACTGAATGATCCTCTTGAAAAGCTCTTGCCTTGATGGCTTCTGTAGCTTCTTCATGTTTTCTAAGAGCAAGAGTCTTCTAAGACTCACTTTTACTTTGGCTCTATTTTCTTTGCACTCCTTTGATGGGAATCAAATATTGCCACAAAGTTTATTGTTCTCAAATCTACATTTTCAAACTTGTCTTTCACTCAATTGCCAATCTCATATTTCTGATTTCCTGTAGAATATTTCCATGTCCAGTTTTACATCAGGCTCATTGTGGAAGACTAAGAGTTACAGTGCAAAGAACACTAGACTTGAAATTGAGAGAGTTCAGATCAGGCTAATTATTATTGTAAGATCATAATATAATAGTAATGTAATCAACAATCTCTGGGGTCATCTCCTTTCCATATTTGTACTATATTGTACAAGAAATGTTAGTGACTCTTTTCATGGTAGTAAAGAACTGGAGATAAAGGGATGCTCATCAACTGGCAAAGGGTTGTACAAACAATGGTAGATGAATGTAATGAAATACCAGTGTTCTATCAGAAATGATGAAATAGATGGTTTTAAAAAGAACTGAGAAGACTTATATGAACTGATATTGATTGAAGTGTGCCAAAGTCAGGAGAATATATGATAACATCAATATTGTAGAAACAAACAATTCTGAAAGATGTAAGAACTCTGATGAACTCAATGATCACTCATGATCCAAGGATGCAATGAAGAATGCTACCCATTTCATGACAGAGAAATGATGTGCTAATGGGCAGAATGAAAAGCACATTTTTGGAAGTGACCACTCTCTGAATGTGTTTCACTTGATTATGCTTGTATGACACAAGGGCTATTTATTTTCTCCCTCCCTTCCTTTCTTCCTTCTTTCCTCTCTTTCTCCCTTCTTTCCTTTCTCTCTACTTTTCTCTCTTCTTATTCCTTCCCTCCCTCTTTTCCTTCCTTCCTTATTTCTTTTCTCCTTTCCTTCCTTCCTCCATCCCTGCCTTCCTTTCTTTTTTCCTCCTTCCCTCCTTCATCTTTCCCTTCCTCCTTCCCTTTCAGTGGATATGGAAGATGAGACAGAAAAAGCTGAATAATTGAAGAAAATAAAACGTTATTAAAAAAAAAAAGAATGTCGGCTTTTTGAGGACAGAAACTGTCTTTTTCACTTGTACATGTATGCATAGTGCTTACCATAGTGTCTGGCACATAACAAGCATTTAATAAATGTCCTATTGATTTTGAATTTTTTCTTCTCCTTTGCCTCTCATACCTAACCAGTCTTTAAAACCTGGGGATTTATTTTTACACTATCTCTGTGTTTTGTCCATTTCTTCCATCCTTACCAATGCTCTAGTCTAGGCCCTCATCACCTCATATGTGTAGTAACTCCTAGTTGTTATTGCCTCCAATATCTCCTCTCTTCAATTCATATGATACACTGAAGCCAAACTAATTTTCTCATCGCTTTTACCATTTCACTTCTGTCCTAGGTCCTCAGGAACCTCTCTATACCTTACTGCTAACGTCTTCTAGTGTAGTCATTTCCTCTTTCCCCCAATCGCACACACCTCCAATCTAAGATATTAACTTCCGACCTCATGTCACTTGCCTGTGCTGTTCCCGCTACCAGAGATGCTCTCCCTTTTTTTCTGTAGTTTTCAAGGCTGAGTCGAGTTCAAGCTCCTCTGAAAATCCTTCCCTAATGATTCCAATCCACCTTTCTATAATTCTTCTTGGCTATAATCAATAAGTCTATATGCCATGAAACAAACAGATCATTGGTCAACTACTGAGAGAAGGAAGTTGGGGTCTATAGAACTAATCAGCATCTCTCACTTGTCTGGTCAATAGGAGGCCAATAAATCATTTCAGGGACCCTAAAAGCCTGGGCTTGCTACATGTATCTCCACTGCCAAAAGCAGTCATTAGAACCACAGAGTTCCATGAGTCCCTCTGAATAATGCCTGAGGATTTTGTTCAGCTCCTATACTGACAAACTAAATTATTCATCAGCATTTTTGAGAAAGGCAAAAATTAACCAAACCACTGGTTTTCAAATTTCACCGTTGCAAAGCCCCTCACTGGAAATAAAACTGGCTGAATTCATGCAGTATAATCTTAATAACTGATCTTTAAATGTCTGCTATAATTTGGGAGTTGCAGAAGAGAACCTGGACTCATGATTCCACTGGCCTAGGGAAGCCCTGATAAGGAAACTCCCTCTATCCTTACAATTTGGCACGTGCTCTGAAAATGAAAAACTTCAGAGAGTTGCCTGGGGTTACTGATCTGTTCAGTGACTTGCTCAGGGTGACACAGACAACACAGGTCAGAGGTAAGATTTGAAAACAGGGCTTTCTGACTCAAAGGCCAGCTCATTATCTACTACCTCTTTTCTGACTTGCACAATTTTATGTTAATAATATCAAATAATATAAGAACTTTACAAAAACAGGCTCTGTTAAATATTAGTGTTCTTTTGACCCACTTGCAAAAATAAATGTTTCAAAAAGAGTGATCTCTCTCATCTCTTTTAAAGTTGCCCTTTCCTTTCAAACTCCTTGACTAGAAGATGGAAATGAGACTTTCTAAGGAAAGTCTGTAAGTAGGATCTTACTTAATGTCTTACCTGCTTGTTAGAATAAAGACTTTGTGTCACACTCAAATGTCCTTCAGGAGGTAAGGGTTACTGCCACACCATAATAAGACATCAGAACTCTCTGGTCATACACTGATATGAACACCTAGAGAAGTTCTAACCTATCAAGGTAATGGAGAGAGCAAATGTAGATAAAAGCCACAGGTGTTACTCTGTAACATGGACATAGTGGTGGTGGTGTCCAATCATTTTCAGTCATGTCCAACTCTTCATGACCCCATTTGGTGTTTTCATGGCAACGACACTAGAGTAGCTTGCAATTTCCTGCTCTGGCTCATTTTTACAGATAAGGAAACCAAGGCAGATAGCCATTAAGTGACTCGCCCAGGGTCACACAGCTAGTAAGTGTCTAAGGCTGAATTTGAACTTAGGAAGATGAGTCTTCCTGACTCCAGACCCAGCACTCTATCCACTGCACCACCTAGATGCCCCACATTCATGGACTACTTCAATTCAGTGTTAGAAGAAATGTTCCTGCTTTCTATTTGATTTAGTTATGGTATACTCCATCCTCTTGAGGCTGTAGAGTATATATAAAGCACTTTGTAAACTGTCTAAGTGTAAGCTTTGATTTTTATTCTTATAGGATAAGCCAGAGGTTCCCAAACTTTCTCAATTCACCAAACCTTTATTGTCTCAGTAATTTTTTTCCTGGTATCCCTTAGGCTAAGAGAAATACCTAACAGTTCCCTTTGTTAGGTATTTAGGTCCAAGTCATTTAATAAATGTTTATGTCCTGATAATTCACTAGCCATTTGAAAAAAAAATTGTTTTTGTTGTTGTTTGTCCTTCATTCTCAATGAGGACCAATGACACCAGGAGGCTGATGTCTTGACTTGCAAATGAATTGAATTTAAGTGAGGTAGAGCTGTGCAAAATCATCAACTTCACTCTCTCTTCTAATCACACACATAAATTGAAAGAAAAAATATTCTTTCAATTTAAATTTATTTCATTCTTAAATAATCACAATTACTAATGGGATATGTACAACTGTTGGGCATTGTTCAACTTCTCCAACCTTCGAATCAGACTAGATGTTACCATCTTCATTTCCTATTCCACATTGATCTTTTTGTACTGCTCTTGCAGCTACCAAAAACTAAGCTTCACAAAGATATGACATTACAAATGGAATTAAGATGTGATGAGCTTTTTTGCACCTAGCAGTGAATATTCATCCACTATGTTTCTCTCAAAAATTTAAAATATCCCATGTACCTGGGTGTGTGAAATAGCAACCATCTATGATTTTGTAAATGTCTTAGGGAATTTCCTGAGACCCACAGAAATCATGAGATCACAGATTTGGAACTGGAAGGAACTTCATACACTATCCAGTCCAACCTCTTTAGTTTATAATAAGAAAAAGAGGGGCTTGGTGCTTTGCCTAGAGATACATTTAATATGTCAAAGTCAAATTCAAACTCAGTTCTTGCTAACACTGTCCCAGAACTGTATTCGTTATGCCAGGCTTTTTTCACTATTGTAATAAATATTTATTTGACGAGTTTGAGCTGTGCTGATGATGATGATGGTAATAATGATGATTATGACAATAATACTCCTTCACTGGAAAGGTTTATGATTTTAATAGATGGGAAGTTTTATGCTGTCAAAAGAAAGTAAAAATAATAATAACTTCACGTATGCTGGAGGCTATGTGACACAGTGGGTAGAGTGCAGGGCCTGGAATCAGGAGGACCTAACGTTCAAATCCAGCCTCAGACACTTATTGGCTGTGTGACCCTGGGCAAGGCACTTAATCACCATCTTCTTCAGTTTCCTCATCTGTACATGAGCTGGAGAGGGAAATGGCAAACAATTACAGTATCATTGCCAAGAAAACCCCCAAATGGGGTCAGAAAGCATCAACATGACTGAAACAACTGAACAACAATAACAACAACAAAGTGCTAGAGACAGCTGTGTACAGAGGATTAAACATTGTACCTGACATTAGTTCAAATTCAGCCTCAGACACTTACGAGCTGTGTGATCCTGGGCAAGTCACTTAATGGCTATCTGCCTTGGTTTTATCATCTGTAAAATGCAGACAATAACATACCTATTTCTCAGGGTTGTTATGAAGATCAAATGAGGTATTTGTAAAATGTTTGGCAAATCTTAAAATGATGTGCAAATACTAGCTATCATTATGTTCTGATTCTATTAACATTGAGATAGGTAGTGCATATATTATTCACATTTTTCAGATCAAGAAACTGAGGCCCTAATGATTTAAATTCACAACTACTGCCAATGCAAGGATTTAAGTAAAGAACTCCACCAAATGTGCAAAGCTAAGCCAAAACAGCACTTTAATTTAAAACACCTAAAAAACTGTGACTGTTATTTTCCTTCATGATACTATCTACATATTTGCCTCAATTACCCTCTTCTTTTGCTCACATTTCAGAGTATAAAATGAAATAGCATAATTATCCTGAGATGAGGCATAAAACGATGCATATTCATATAGATAGATAGAAAGATAGATAGAAAGACAGACAGACAGACCTTGGGCACAAAAGAATCACTGATTTTATTGAAGAGTTTTGAAAGAAATTAGTCAAATTAGTATTTACTTAGAAATACTTAGAGATAGAATATGAAGAATCAGACTTGGTGCTTAGGTACTTGACTTTAAAGGAAGAACCATTTTCTTTCCTCCCTTCTATATGTGTGGGATTCCACCGCCACTCAAATTAACATATTTGCAGAGGGGCCAGTTTATCCTGATTGATTCAATCCATCAAAAATATAAATTAGATATGAATCAGTCCTTAATCAATTTGAGAGGATAATACTGCTTTGACCACTAGATGAAGGGAAGAAACATCTCAGAATTGACTAAAATAATCAGACACATTCAGGGGCCTATGTATAAAAATAGCATTCACTCTTGGCAATGAGCTAGTTGAGCCTTGAACTAGCCTAGAGGTAGAAGAGTCCTGGTCAGCAAGATTTTAGTTCAACAGTTAGAGCCAAGGAATTGGGAGAAATTTTTGAGAAGGAGAAGGGGAGCAGAGGAGAGAAGTGCTCTCCTTTATCTTGACCCCCCCCACCCACCCCTTTCTCTTATCAGATTGGACCAGTAGTAGTCAGTGCATCCTGCTGAGATGCTCTTGCTATACCACTTTAATAAATATCTTGAGGAAAAATCTAATTGAATCTGGATGATTGTCATTAATGGAGACCCTTCAGTGATACTGCTGGAATCAACAGTCCCTCAGAGCTATTCCTAGAATCCTAAGAAAGAATAGTATTAGTTGCCCTGTAAGGACCAGCACAAAGGCCTTGATTCTTTCTTCCTTTCTTCCTTTCTGTCATTCTTTCCTTCTTCCCTCCTTCTTTCCTTCCTTTCTTTTTCTTTTTCTTCCTTCCTTTCTCTTTTTTCCTTCTTTATTCATTTCTTTTTTCTTTCCTTCCTTTCTTTCCTTCTTTCTCTCTCTTCCTTCCTTTCTACTTTCTTCATTTTCTTCCTTTCTTTTTACCTTTCTTTTTCTTCCTTTTTTCTTCCTTATTTCCCTCCTTCCATCCTTCCTTTCTTTCTTCTTTTATTTCTACCCTCATTCCTACCTTTCTTCATTCTTTCCTTTTCCTTTTTTCTTCCTTCCTTTCAGTCTTTCAACCTTTTTTCTACTTTTCTCTCTTTCTTTCTTCCTCTCTTCTTCCTTCTTTCCTTCCTTCCTTCCTTTCAGTCTTTCTATCTTTCTACTTTTCTTTCTACCTTTCTCCTCCTCTCTTTCATCTTTCCTTGCTTTCAGTATTTATACTTTTCTAGTTTTCTTTTTATCTTTCTCTTTCTTCTTTTTTCTTTCCTTCCTTTTTTCTTCCTTTCTCTTTTTTCCTTTGTTCTTTCTTTCCTTTTAAAAGTGAAGATCAAGTTCCTTTTCTACATAGACAGAAAAATATAGGATGGCTTTCTAGGAGGTGGAGACAGAAAGATACATGGGATAATATGCTAATATAAAAAGGAATATCCATAAACACTAATTTTAAAAACATTCAAATAGGGCCAATTAAAAGTACAAAGTTTTGTTCTGTGTCCATTCTTTCCTGAAAATAAGCATAAAAACTCAAGTTAGCTATAACTATTTTTAAAAATACATATATAGTTTAGCGTAAAATAATGTGTTCCTTTGAGTCTTATAAGAATTGATTGAGAATTTGAAGATTTTTTTTATATACCTTTGTATTCAGCTTAGTGGGTAGACATTCCAAAGCTGAAAAGAAACTATACAGTTAAAATTATTGAGCCTGGTGTAGTTTTATTCACTCCTTGACGGCTGTATTTTCAAGAATCACTGGTGTGGAAGGCTTGCCAGATATAATATTCCCCAGAAGCAGACATCTCTGGTAACCAAACAGATCTGAATCACAGGTAAGTGACAGTTCACTTCAAGACTACAGATTTCACTTTACCAAAGGTTCAGTTTTATAACCGCAGAAAGAGACTAAAAGGAATTCTCTGCTCTGTTCTGCTAAATGCTTTTTTATTTTGGGCCCTGAAATGATTTCAAAAGGGCATATTTTCACCTCCCAGCACAAGAGTGTAGACTTTGGAGAGCTGAGGGAGGGAGAAGTGAGAATCTGTTTGCTTTGAGAACTGGGAGAATAATCACTGAGGCTTCTGTGAATGAGCCAGATAAGAAGAGCACTTACTGGTTTCAGGTTTTATTCACAGTTCTCTTCCTTCTCCCCCTGTGAATTTGGAGAAACTGTCATTGAAGGTGCTGTGTTAGACTAAGGGCTAAAAGTCCAAATTAGTCAAACAGAGAAGCATCAAAATACACCAGCGGTTAGGATGATTGGGCTCCTTTCTACTTCCTTTAAACCCCTTTTATTTCCTCTCTTCATTCTTTCATGGTTACAGTAGGATGAAATCCTAGAGTGGAAGTGTTTACTGAAAGGCTTCACAGAAGCTACGGGCTTTCAGAAGAGGCTGGAACAGTGGTGGCTTGTTCCCCAAACAGTAACGCGGGCACCCAGCCCACGGCTCAAATAGGCATGTGTACAGACAGCTGCTCCTTAATCTGCCGGCTGTCTGTCTGCTTTGCTGGAGGAAACCATGGCCTATGAACATCTTTGAGACTCCTTAGAGCAGTGAGGGTATCTCAACAAAGTGTTGCAGGGTGGACAGGGCCTACCTTGTTCACTCTGATCATTCCCTCGAGATCTCTTGGATAACACACTTGACTCTCTCTCCAAAATGTTGGCTGAACAAATGAATGAGAAGTGGTTATTCCTCTGTAATTTGTAGCCATTCAAATGTCTGTCCATTTTGTGTCTGAAGGATTTTCTTACCAACACTGATTTTTACTATGCATTTTGGCATGGCGCTCCCTTTCTTGTAAGAAATATCTATCCAGAAAATTGTGAATATGCCCAGGGTTAGATAGTTATGCCCCCACCCAACAACCAAAACTCAGTGCTTCAAGCCAGGCTAGTCTAAAAAGTCAGAAAGGTATGGAGAGCCAAAGACAGAGGAGGGTTGATCAATCAACCAGTCAGCCAACAAGCATTATTAAATCCCTACTACTACACTACTACTATGCGTCAGGGCAGATAGGTACGCAGTGGATAGAACACTGGGCCTGGAGTCAGAAGGTTCATCTTCCTCAGTTCAAATCTGGCCTCAGACACCTAATAGCTAGATGACCCTGGGCAAGGCACTTAACCTTATTTACCCCATTTTCCTCATCTGTAAAATGAACTGGAGAAGGAAATGGCAAACCACTCTAGTATCTTTGCCACAAAAACCCAAATGGAGTCAGGAAGAGTCAGACACAAGTGAAAAAAGACGGAATAACAAGTATGTGTCAGGAAGTAGAGATGCAAAGACAACGTAAAAAGGTTTGGATGTGCCCAGACCATCTAAAATTAGGTTACCCACATGGGATATGCCTGGCTTTTGATCCGAGGAAAAAAGATAACTTATGCTAACATGAACATTCTGCATTAGCTTATCAGATGGTTGGGAGCTGCCTTTTTTCATTCCTTCCATACCAGGAACCTACATGAATAAATACATTGCTCTTTTGTATTGAATTAGAGTTTGAAGGTAGACGACTCCTGCTTCACAGAAGCTGTGAGCTTTCAGAACTTGGAATAGTGGTGGCTGATTCTCCAGACAGTAAGTGGGGAAGAGACCTGGGGACCTCCTTTTCCTCTAATAGACCAAATAGCCTCAAGAAATGGGCTTGAGATTTTGGTCTGTTTCAAATGTCCCTTTCAACACTAGTGTCAGAAAGGAGAGTCTCTGTCCAGTGAACTATAGCTATGGGGATATTGGAGACCTGGATTCCAAGCCTGATATTATAACTAGCTCAGCAGAGAAGCGTGGAGCAGCAATCGTCCTGAGCAAAGAACCAGTTGGGTTTTGAACATGGTGGGTCTAATGCTATAAAGGTGAGTCTAATGCTCTAAATGCTATAATGTTGAATTAAACTATGAAGCTAATCTCTCTCCCCTCCCGAGATACTTAGGTGATATAAAAGGGATTAGTGCCTGAGATGTTGTGAAGAAATATCTGTATGCTCTTACTATACCTTTGAGGTAAATATTCCTTTGTAAAAGCTAATCTGGTGTTAAATAGTTAAATGGAACAGGGGTACTAATTACTATGCCCCTCCAAAATGAGAGAACACAATAGGTGAGTGCCCTAACCAATGTTAGAGAAGTGAACCCCTCAATCACCTCAGGTTAGTGGGGCAGGGGAGGTGTGGTAATTTGAACAGACAGGGCCTTTCAGACAGTGGGGACCAGAAAAACTCTGTTACAACAAAAAACCGAGGAGTTGGGGCAGCTAGGTGGCGCAGTGGATAGAGCACTGGCCCTGAAGTCAGGAGGACCAGTCTCAGACCAAACACTTGACACTTACTAGCTGTGTGACCTTGGGCAACTCACTTAACCCCAATCGCCACCTAGCTGCTCCTGTATGTAATATACCTGTATATAATACATACATATGTATTTACATACATAGGTATGCATGTGTGTATGCATGTATGCATGTATGTGTGTATGTATGTGAGGCAGCTAGGTGGCACAGTGGACAGTGTTGGATACAGAGTCAGGAAGACTGAAGTTTGAATCCTGTCTCATACATTTACATGCCATGTGACTCTGGGCAAATTATTTAACTTCCCTGAGGCTCAGTTTCCTCATTTATAAAATGGGAATAATAATAGTACCTTCCTCACAAGTTTGTTGTGAGGATCAAATGAGATAAAATATGTAAAATGCTTTGTAAACCCAATGCTAACTATTATTAAATACATAAAAATAAGTGCAAGGTAATTTTTCAAACAAAGGCATTAGTAACTGGGGATCAGGAAAGACTTTGTGCAAAAGATGGCTCAAGGTGAGTTTTGCAGGAAAACATGGATTCTTAACCATTAGACAACCAGAAACATAAGGACTTAAGGTCAGAGCCTTGCCAAGACTTGCTTTTGAGTTCTCTCCTTCTTCTCAAATAGGGGTAAGCTAACAAAGTCAGCAAGAAATACTGACGTGAAGCTGACCAGAAAAACTTAAACTTAAGGAACTCTTACCGGTATGTGTGTGTGTGTGTGTGTGTGTGTGTATGTGTGAGTGTGTGAGTGCATGTGTGAATGTGTGTGTGAGTGTGTGTATGTATGAGTGCATGTGTGAGTGTGTATGTGAGTGTGTGTGTGTATGTGTGTGTTTGTGTTGGAGAGAGAGAGTTATTCTGATTCCACACCTTATACCTGTAGGAGGAGACCTATATTCAGAGTCTCTGATGGTGAATCTAACATTTGCAGAGAACTATTTTGTAATTCCTATCCTCTTTTGCCTTCTTGAAAGAGGAACTAAAACACCTGAGATGTTTCTTTCCTGGAATACCTATTGCTGTATACTATCTAGGATGACCTAGACTGAGGTGAATCTTTGGGCACATAGCTTTGCTTTAATGTTCTAGTAAGGGTTGAGGAACCTTTGGCCTCGAGGCCACATGTGGCCCTCTAGGTCCTCAAGTGTGGCCCTTTGACTGAACCCAAACTCCACAGAACAAATCCCCTTAATGAAAGGATTTGTTCTGTAAAATTTGGGCTCAGTCAAAAGGTCTAACCAAGGACCTAGAAGGCCACATGTAGCCTCAAGGCACAGGTTCCCCACCCAGACCTAGACTGAAGTGAATCTTTGGGTTCATACCTTTGCCTTAATGTTCTAGTATGTACTGCCAATTTTTTTTAAACAGATCAATTTTATGCAAAGAGTCAAACCCTGTGTACAGCATTCTGCCATGCCTATCTATTCCTTTTCTTTCTTTTTTTTTTTTTTTTTTGGCTAGGCAATGGGGTTAAGTGACTTGCCAGGGTCACACAGCTAGTAATTTGAACTCAGGTCTTCCTGAATCCAGGGCTGGTGCTCTTTCCACTGTGCCACCTAGCTGCCCCCTGCCTGTTTATTCCTGTGGGAGGCTCAGAGCATTATACCAAGGCCTGTATAGGAGTAGGATTCATTGAAATATAGCAAATCAGAAGAAGACAGGATTTACAGTAGGTGGGAGAATGAAGAAAGGTGTCCTGTAGGAGGCAACACTTGTGCTAAGGCCTGACAGGATTTAGGGATTTCATGAGGCAAATACTACAAGAGAGTGCTCTAGGTATAGGGGACAACAGGGGCAAAGACATGTTGTGTACTGTAAACAGGTAATAGGGCAGTTTGACCGAAGAGGAGAATACATGAAGGGGAGTAATGTAGTTTTAGCCTAGACAACAGCAGCAAACTTGATATCTTCTCTGAGGCTTATTTTCCTCACCTTTAAAATGAAAAGAATGGACTAGACTCATTTATCTAATCAATAAACATTTACTAAAGGGCTACTTTGCATCAGCCCCTGTGCTGGGCACTAGAGATTCAGACAAAAAACAAAATACTCTCTTCCTCAAGAAGTTAAAGGGAAACAATATTTGTACAGAAAAGTAAATTATATGTGTGTGTACATCATTATTTATATTAATAAATTACATATATGTAAATATATAATTTATGTTTTCTTTATATGTAATCATAGGCATAATTTATTTGTGTATTTCAGAAAGAAAGACACTAGACAATGGGGAAGGAAAACCTGGATAGAATCCCTATAGGAGATGTAATTACTGTTTGAGTTTGGAAGGAAGCTCAGGATTTTATGAGGCTGAAGCAGGTGATTGCTGAAGTCCTTTCTGCCTCTAATTAGTCTCAATATGTTGTGCATTAACCTGCAATGATAAACTATTATTACAAATATGAATGTAATCCTGGGATATAGTCACAACTGTTAAGAATCCCACTATACCCTGCACTGAACAGACTCTTACTGGCCTATTGTGTCCAGTTCATGACTGTGAAGGGCTTGGAATGAATCCAGAGGAAAGTAATCATTTCCACTGAAGAAAAATCAATTTTGAACTTAGGCTTCTATGAGAATTTGCTTAAGATGTTTTAACCTGAATTGGCTCATCATAGGCCACGTCTATACATTTAAAAGGAATGGCCTGCAATGCAGTCACTCCATTCATTTCAGCCTTCTTAACACTCAGTGTAGATGGCTGCATGATCTATTTGGCCTGCTGATCAGTATTGATCATGAGGATACTTCAAAGGAACAGTGCAGCCAGGCCCCTGTCCAGTTCACCAGGACCAGGGAGACACTGTCTTAGACAAACATCAGGAAGAGGGGCAAATTGTCTATGTATTGCCTTGGGCTGGGAAAAACAAAAACCAAAAACAACCAGCCAAAAGCTTCATGAAGGCAGCCAAACAAGGTTTGCTGTGCCGGCTTTGAGCACTGAGCAACCAGAGTCACGTGAAAGTTGCAGTTCTGGAATTGCCTTATTATTCTATGCCAAAAGTACTCTCATTGTGTTTCCCTACAGATCTCTCCTGCATCAGACAGGTATATAGATGGCACAACATTCTACCCAATCAAGATCAAAATATGGCAGCTGGGAGTACGTTGAGATGAAAATTTCAAATTAGGGCATAGTCACTGTTTTCTACATACAAGTAGGGAATGTGTGTATGTAAAAACCCTCTAAAAATACTCAGGATACCTTTGCCTTATCACAGTAGGCATACAATTCACTTGCTTCAAAGGGATGTGCTCATTTGGAAGTTTGCTTATATTAATCCATTTAATAGGATCGCAAGGTCAGACATTCTCCAACTCTTTCATTGTACAGATAGCGGTAGTGAAGCCCAGAGACAGTAAGGGATTGGCCCAATCCCACCTAAGATATTTACTAGTTATGAGACTCTGGGAAAGTCAATTAGCCTCTGTCTACCTCATTTTCTTCATCTGGAAAATGAGGATAATAACAGCACCTACCTCGCAATGTTGTGAGGATCTAATGAGATAAAATTTGTAAAGTGCTTGGTAAACTTTAAAGTGCTATATAAATGCTAATAGTAGTAGTAGTAGTAACAGTAGTAGTAGTGGTACTAGTAGCAGTAGCAGCAGGTTCTATGATTCCAAATTCTTTCTTTAGACTTTACCTCTCTTTTAAGCATATATGTACACATACATTTACACATATGCAATAGATATGCACTCGTATTGTGTATGTTACATAAAATTTACATGTACACACATAAACATATGCACATGTTTATATTCATATATATATATATATATATACATGTCTGTGTGTACACCTATATGCATATATATCCTAAGGATATGTCTAAATCTATCATCTATTTATCATCTATCTATATGTATATATATATATATATATATCCTAAGAACAAATGATATACCATGTAGATGAAATATCTAGGTTGATACAAATAAGAATAACAACAATAATAATGTAACAGCTAACATTTCTATAACTCTTCAAGGTTTGCAAAGTATTTTACATATATGATCTCATTTGATCTATTGAAATAAAGTAATAGGAAGAACAGATGAGTTGGCCCTCAAATAGATGCTTTCTATCCCATGGGAAGGATCAATTAATCAAAGCCCAAGGATTCAGGTAAGAGAAAAGCTGTAAGGCAGAGCACAATTACTCAGATTGCATTACCCTACATTCAGGTCATAATAATTTATAAATTTCAGACCCAGAAGCACTACCCCACACCACCTGTAACAATAGTGCCTGTTTACATAGTGTGCTAAGTTTTCAAAAGACTTTACAACAAGCTAAAAGGTTAGTGGTACCCTGACCAGCTCCCCATTTTCCAGATAAAAAAACTGAGTTTGGAGGGGAGGTAATTGATTTACCCTAAATTACCCAATTAAGCTAGAGACAGGGCTAGAATTCAAACCCAGAGATTCTGTGTCCAAGCCCAGGGGTCTTTCTCTTTTCGAAAGCTGCCTCAAAATAAGAGCATATTGTGTTTTATTTCCATGGATGATTCTTTTCTTTCTACTAAGCTTCCTTTTCCATTGTGTTATGGGACTAAGTACTTTATTTTTCATTTTATCTCATGATGTCCCTTCTATAGAAACATGAAATGTAGCTCAGTGTAGGTGATCTACTTAAACACCATTCAATAAATCAATCAACAAGCATATATTAAGTGCTTACTATATGTTAGGCACTGCAGATACAAACATGAGAATGAAACAGTTTCTACTGTCAAGGAATTTATATTCTAAAGAGAAAGAAATTGAGGTCCAGAGAAATAAAGCCCACTTGCCCAAGATCATGCAGCCACTCTGGGCAGATCTGCTATTAGAACTTTGGTCTTCTAACTCACAACCAGACCCTGTATTCTTTCATATCATCTTTGTCTTATTACATCAACATATCGTCATTAGTTTTTCAAAGAATACCTAGTTCACCTCTGTTCAATTTACTTAAATTGGACTCAACTATGGACAAGACTAGGGGAGCTAGCTGGTGGGCGAATAGAATGCCGGCCCTGAAGCCAGGAAGACTCATCTTCCTGAGTTCAAAGCTTAAGAGCTGTGTAATCCTGGGCAAGTCACTTACCCCTGTTTGCCTCAGTTTCCTCATCTGTAAAATGAGCTGGAGAAGGATATGGCAAGCCACTCCAGTATGTCTGCCAAGATAACCCCAAATGAAGTCACAAAGAATCATCCAGGACTGAAACAACTGAATAATAATGTACAAGGCTGAGAGGCAGCATAGCATAGTGATAGAGACTAGACCTTGGAGTCAGGAAG
This sequence comes from Vombatus ursinus, assembly GCF_900497805.2. Classification (NCBI taxonomy): domain Eukaryota; kingdom Metazoa; phylum Chordata; class Mammalia; order Diprotodontia; family Vombatidae; genus Vombatus; species Vombatus ursinus. The sequence goes on from NW_020949351.1 coordinate 24,629,668, forward strand.
ACTTGGGTCCTGGTCCCTTCTGACACATATAGGCTGTCAGATCCTGGGGAGATCATTGACTATCTATGCCTCACACAACTCTCAAAGACTGTAAGTTGTTGATCTTCATTGGTAAGGGGAATCCTTTCTCCAGGAGTTCTCTATAGCAGTGAAATAAGAGGTCTGAGCAAAACCAAATATATGTACAAAGCACTGTGCTAGATGCTGCAACTATAGTATTTATATAATCTGTGTCTTTAGCTGACTAAATATTTGCTATGCCTGTATTTGTTGTTTTTCAGTTGTTTCAGTCATGTCTGATTCTTCATAACCCAATTTTTGTAAGATATTCAACTCTCACCTGCAGGAGCACCAGTCATCAGAAGCAGAGGAAGAATGCTAGAGGAACTCTGGACCTGGACATAGCAGAAGGCCCTAGAACTTGGATGCTTCCTCCAGTCTCTGTTGTCTTATTGATAGTTTGGACTTCTCACCAACGTGAGCCTCTTAACACATCCCTGAACAAGGTGAGGGAATTCAGCAGCCAGTCCCCACCATGAGTAGTGGTCCCTTATTCATCAGTCCTGACTGGAAGGAATAGAGTGAGAGACCAATTTTCCCAAATTTCAGGCAATTTTGAAAGTAAGTTTGGAGCATGGTTACCTAGCACTTTGTAGGGTTAGAAGAATCAATGCAAAGCAAGAATAGCTTTTCTGTTGGAAGAATCCAGCTCAGTGTATATATGTGTGTACATGTGTATACATATATATATATATATGTGTGTGTGTGTGTGTGTGTGTGTGTATACATATATACACTCATACATACATATAGGTATACACATAAATACATATGCATCTGTAACAAATAATTAGATTAGTAAATTGGCTATTTTAATCTATGTTGTTGTTCAAGTTGTTTTTCAGTTGTGTCCAATTTTTTGTTACACCACTTTATTACACCACTTTCCTGGCAGAGATACTGAAGTGGTTAGTTTGCCATTTCCTTCTCTAGCTCATTTTGCAGATGAGGAAACTGAGGCAAAGAGGGTTAAGTGACTTGCCCATGGTCACACAGCTAGTAAGTGTCTGAGACCAGATTTGACCTAAGGAAGATAGGTATTCCTGACACCAACTAGCTGTCCCATTTTAATCTATAGTGAGTGTAATAACAGGATGGGTCCTTTGAGTCCCAAAGTTAATTGGCTAAGTTTCTTGTTTTACTTTCTTAATGGCAATATCTAAGCCTAAAGTAGCAATGTGGCCATTCACAAATAATACAAAATACTTCATACTTACTCTTGGAAGTACACAGCAGGGCTTGAAGCCCAGATCGGCCATCCCTGGAGACTGGGAAAATGTGCATTCAACCCTTGAGGCTTCAAGGAGCTCTGCCAAATGGATCCAGATCAAAGGATACCAGTTGGGGATTCCTTTCCTACAGGTTCTCTTAAAGGTTGGAGAATAATCAGTTCCTCGCTGGAGACAAAGTCCTGGCTGCAGTAGCATTCCACCAACAAAATCAGCCAACCCAGACTGGGAATAATGGAGAAGAGTAAGTAATGAGTACATCACATTTTCTCTCTGCTGCTCCACCCACCATTTATCCTTCCTTTCAAATTGGACATTGGGTTGGGTTGGAAGTCAAGCTCTGGGCCTTGGGTTAGAATTCCAGCTCTCAAATCTGGGTTATAATGCCAGCTCTGAATGTGTATCTTCAAACATCATCCCAACTACTACCACGACCACCATAGAATGTAAGTTTCTAAAGTACACTTGTTGGACCACATTACCTCTGAGCCTCAATTTTTTCTCCTGTAAAATGGGGATAATAATACTTGCTCCTATTTCGATTATAAAAAAATTATAAACTTTAAAGTTCTACATAAAGGGGAACAATTTATTATTAGGAGCTCATGGGAAACACGGCCATTTTAGGTTTGAACCTGATAGGAGTTGTTGCTTTTTTAAAGTTTGGAAGCCCGTAGATCAAACACATCAATGAAAACCCTAGTGAATATGCAAGATTATGTGGAGATAACCCGACTGAAAAATTTGTTCCTATTTGGCAAAAGCAGCCATATATCTAAGCTCCTTTTGACTACTCTGCAGCTTGGCTGATGGAAAAGACCATGGCCTCTAAGGCACACACTTTTTATTTGTGTTGCCTCTCCAAAAATGAATCTGGAGAAATTGTAAGGGGACCCAGGATATCTTAACCTTCAGTTCTGGCTGTTTTAGGTGTCATTCTATACATCTACTAACTGGCTTCTGGACTGAAGTTTCCTTGCTATAACTTCTCCTCCATCCTCTTTAGCTTTCTCATTGTGTTCACTACTGGGGGATAAATAAGGAATAATGATCTCAATGCAGGGCATTTCCTGTGGGTTAATGAGTAGCTGGGAGGGAATTGTTCACCTGAGGTGCAGCTGTAGGCTATAAACTCCAGTTTGCTATTAATCCCCAGGAGCTGGACTGTTCTGAGTTCATTATTGTTATTACAAATTCATTATTGTTATTACATTCATTATTTGTTATTGTTATTACAAATATTTTTTAATGTTTGAAAAAGTACCTTGTAGAACTTTTTAGTAGGTTTGTCATGATGTCTGGTTCCTCAGGTATTTGCATATACAATTTGCACTGGGGGCTACAGGAGCCCTTTCCCATCCATAGTGACAAAAGAGAAGGGACCAGAGAACCCACTAATACCTAACATTATGTCTAACTTGGAGCAATAAATAATTCTTAGATATGCATTGCAGGTGAAAGAATTTAGTCAGGTTCTTTTACGATTGGTAGCCTTGTAAATTAGAGCTGTGTGGTCTGTTTTGGAGGGCTGTACACAGAAATAAGGCAATTAACACTATGCTGTTGTTCAGCAATCTTAATTTAATTTAATTGTGTAATAGAATGTATAGCAGCTAGGTTGTACAGTGGAGAGAGTGCAGAATTTGGTGTCAGGAAGTTTTAAGACTCATTTCAAATCTTGCCTCAGACACTTATTAGCGGTCTGACTGTAGGCCAGTCACTTGCTCTCCCAGTGCCTTAGTTTTCTTATTTCTTGAATGGAGATAGTAGCATCTACCTTTCAGGATTGTTGTGAGGATCAAATGAGTTAACATGTGTAAAGCTCTTTGCAACCTTTAAAGTGCTATGTAAATGCTAGGGTGTACAGGGTGTTCAGAGAAGACTAGCACTCTGGTGTGAGAGCTTGCTGAGTCCTTTTCAGGGCTGCCCATCCACCTTTGGCATCTATCACCCAACTCTCACCTGTGGCTTCAAGAAGCTGTAGCATGTGCAGAGCCACACATCCTGATAAAACTACCTTGGCAGACAGGCTATAACAGAGTGAGGTTAACAGACAGGCCTCAAACCCATTGGTGAGTTAGGGCAATGCCTACCCTATGCATGTGCAGATTTCCCTGGTCTTATAGGGGGATGAGAACAATTTGTTCCAACAGCCATGACAGTGCTGAAGCAGAGGCTGTGGAGAGCTTAGAGCTTGGTCAGACATCTAAGACATCAAGGTCATCTACTACATCCTGAGCCATCAACAATTGTCTTGACTTTTATCTGACCATTGGACTCATAATTTTGGAAGAGATAGTGAGGCTGACCACTTTGTGCAACTCTGCCTCACTTAAATCCAGTGACTTCATTGGTCCTCTTTGAGAATTAAAAACAAACAACAACAATATAAATTCTACTACCTTCGGTAGCAGCCCCAGCCTCAATAGCAGCAGCTCAGCAGCCTTAGGAGCCCCAGCTTCAGCAGGAGCAGCTCCAGCAGCTCATCAGTCTCAGCAGCAGCAGCAAAAGCAGCAGCAGTAGAAGCTTAGCAGTCTCAGCAGCAGCAGCAGTAGAAGCTTAGCAGTCTCAGCAGCAGCAGCAGCCCCAGAAGCAGCTCCAGCAGCAGCAGCAGCAGCAGCAGTTACAGCCTCAGCAGAAGCAGAAGCAACCTCAGCAGCAGCAGCAGCAGCTCAGCACCCCCCGCAGCAGCAGTAGCCGCAGGAACAGAAGCTTAGCAGTCTCAGCAGCAGCAGCAGCAGCCTCAGCAGCTCCAGCAGCAGCAGCAGCAGAAACAGAAGCTTAACAGTCTTAGCAGCCTCAGCAGCCTCAGCAGCAGCAGCAGCCTCAGCAGCTCCAGCAGCAGCAGCAACAGCAGCAGCAGACACTTACTAGCTATTTAACTCTGGGCAAGTCACTATCTGCTTCAGTTTCTTCAAGTGAAAAATGGGGATAATATTAGCACTCAAGGATATAGTGAAGAACAAATGAGATAATAATTGTAATGCTGTGGTAAGACAAAACGTGTTAAGATACAATGCTGGCGATGTACATATTATTCCCTTCCCTCTTCCCTCCTCCCCTCTTCCCTCCTCCCCTTCAAGGCAATGTGATATAGAGGAAAGAGTGGTAGACAGAGTCTGCAAAGAGCAGAGTGTGAATACTGCCTTTTACCTCAACTGTCATTTCACCAAGCCTCAGAATCCTTGTGTGTAATGCAGAGATTATAATGCCTGTATGAAACACCTCAAAGGGTTATTGTGAAGGTCAAAAGACAGAATGTCGATACCAATCCATCAATAAACATCTATTATGCTTTTTCTGCATGTCAGGCATTATGTTAGGCACCGGAGATTCATTGTAAGAATGAAATAGTCCCAACCTACATGAAGTTTCATTCTAATGGAAAGATAAGCATCCATAGAAAAAATATAAAGGGAATAAATTCAACTAAATGCAAAATAGTCAAATGCAAGTTAGTTTGGGAGGGCAGGCAATAGCAGCACTTAATAAGCCTTTAAGAACTATATATAAACATCTGTTGTTATTATGAAATCACCAATCTTCCATTTGAAAATAGTCTTCACTTTGTCATAACCCCTTAGACAGACAGGCCCAGCACATTGCCTGAGGGGGTGCTACCATGGAATTTTTAAAAATTAAGGTAAACATTTTTGAAAATTCAATGAAAAGGATATTATTTTTATTCATCAAACTAAAGAAATATTTTACTACATTTAATTTTTTAAAAGTAACTGAAATTTACTTAAAATGCAAGCATAATAAATGAGATACAAGATACCCATTTTTTGAGATATTAGATATAAGATATGTAAGAACACCTTCTACTCCCCATACCAGGGGCAAGGAGCCTGGCCTTCAAGCTACTTATAGCCCTCTAGGTCCTTGGGTGCAGCCTTTTGACTGAGACCAAGTTTTACAGAACAAATCCTTTTATTAAGGGGATTTGTTCTGTGGAATATAGGGCCTATACTATGCCCCTTTTCTATGTTGTGCTGTAACCACAAAGTGATCTGTCATTTTAATGAAAATTGTACCAAAAATGTTGGTCCCAAAATGTGATTGTACAACAGATCCAAAATGTTTATATGGAAATAAATATTCCATGAATAGTCATTCAAAACACCATCCACCTACTATAATTTTGTGTAAGAGCAAGCTTCCCCCAAAGCAAGTCCATTCTCATACATCAATTAATTTTCTAGTTATACACTGAAATTTCCACTCAAATATCTCTCATGGTGGCATAATGGTGACCCTTGGTTATCAAAGACCAACCCTACAGATTTTAAGTTCTGGGAGAATCTATAGAATTAAACAGGCTTTCAGAACTGCTATAGTCTGTCTGCTATTTAAATTAACCCTTTGCTAAGTTTGGAGAGATCCACCACTAGAACATTGTTCACTAATTTTTTTTGTTTGTTTGTTTGTTTTCTTTTCCCACATAAACTCAGACAGACCTTTGGGAGTGTGATGGAGCCAATCTTATCAGCTTTCAAAAGACAATTGTTAAATTTTCAGTGTCAGCATTTACACCTCAAAAATCAGCAAAGGCTTGGGGATCAGGTATTTTGTTGATTATCTAGACTTAAGAAAATATGGAGAAAATGTTAATAATGCAGAACTTAAAGTTTGATCTGTTTTGTTTTTGTTTTCTCCTGGAGAGCCAGCTGTTAAACATTACAAGAATACCCCTCATTATGCTGCCATTTGTCAGTAGAGGGAGAACCCAAATTCATGAAATTATAAATACTTGTATTACATGAATTAATGTCAAAGTTATAAACCCAAATTTTCCACCTCACATTTCATATATTTTCAGCCTTACTGCTTTAGGCTGAAAAGTTACATGAGAATCAGATTGTTGAGGGCTTTAAAGGCAAACAGAGGAGTTTGTATTTTTTTCCTAGAAGAAATAGGGAGTCATTGTATATTCTTGAATATGAATGTTTTCTGGTCAGATCAGTGTTCTAGGAATATCAATGTTACAGTTGTGTGGAGGATAAATTGAAGAGAGAAGAATGGAGACAGGCAGCTGAATTGGGAGGCTATTTCAATAATATAACAGTGGGGTGATGCCTGATGTAGGGTAGAAGCTGTTCAAAGTGTTAAGGGAACAAATGAACGAAATGCTCCCTACATGGAATCTATAAGACTTTGCAATGATAGAATGTGGAGGACTAACTCTAAAGTTGTGAATTGGAGTGACTAGAAAGCTGATAGTGTCACCAACAGAATAAGGAATAGATGACTTCATGGAGGAAACAGAGAGAATTGTTTTGGAAATGTAGAAATGTTGAGTTTCCGATGCCTATAGGAGATCCTGGGGATGTCAAGGAGGTAGTTGGTTATTTGGGGCATGAGTTCAGGAAAAAAAGACTAGGACTGGATATAGAGGTCAGATAATAATCTGCATAGAGCTGATCATAGAACCCATGCGAGCTAATGCAAATACCAAGAAAGAGAAGAAAGAGAGAGCAGAGAATAGGATCCAGGTCAAAGCCTTAGGGGATGCCCACATTCAGAGGACAGGAGGAAGAAGATGATGATGGGCAGGCAAAGAAAACTGAAAAGAAACAGATACACATATTGGAACAAAGCAAGAGCACTGTCAGAAAAGCCAAGGGAGAAAGGTAACCAAGCAAAGGGGATGGTCAACAGTGTTAAAAACTAAAGAGAGTTCAAAAGGATAAAGATGGTGAAAAGTCAATTGGATTTAGAAGATAATTGATTACCTTGGGGAAAGAAATTTATATTAAATAGTAGGGTCAGAAACAACATTTCAAAGCTTTGGAAAATTAGTAAGTAGAGGAAATATGTATCGATAAATACTTTCTACGAGTTTGGCAGTTAAAAGGAAAAGAGAAATAAGATGATAACTTGAAGAAATGGCAAAGCCAAATAAAGGGTTTTGTTTGTTTGGTTGGATTTTTTAAGGAGACAAAAGACCCAAATAAATTTGTAGCTAGAGTGATGGATTCACCAGATCTGAAGAGACTGGAGATGAAAGAGAAAGGTTAATCAAGAGGGCCAAATCCCAAAAGAAACAGGAAAGCTCAGGATCAAGAAAATAAGTGGAAGAAGGAGTAACTTAGGCAAGGTTAAGGTCTACTTTTTCATCTGAGACTACACAAAAGAAGAGGATCAGGGATGGTGAAAGAGGGTTTCCAGTTTAGGAATGGGGGGATTGGGTTGGGAAGAGGGAAGACATGATGATGGCCTCTGTTTTCTCAATAAAGTAGGAAGTTTGATCCTCTGCTGACAGGAAGGGTGGAAGACGTGATATAGGAGGCCTGAAGAGATAGATAATGTGGAAGAGTATGACTAGAGTCAATTGGGAAAGAATAAAACAATTGTCATATAACAATGAGGTCCCAGTCCAGATTAGATAATATCAACCCAGTCTTCAGAGTAGTGGCCTTTTCTCAATCCTCAATTCTCTTTGACCTCTCTGTAGCCTTTGATGCTGTTGATCACTTTTTCATCCTTGATACTCTCTTCTTTCTAGGTTTTCAGGACACCATTCTCTCTTGGTTCTCCTCCTATCTATCTGACTGCTCCTCTTCTGTCTCCTTTGCTGGATCCTCCTCTAGCCTCTCAATCCCCTCCCTCTCCCAGCTCTCATATTCCATATCATCTTCTCCCTTACTCTTCCATTTTATCCTCCAGAATCCTCTCTCCATTGTTAATAAAACTAACTGTAGGGGTCCCTCAAGGTTCTGTCCTGGGCCTTCTTCTCTTCTCCCTCTATACTACTTCACTTGTTGATCTTACCAGCTCCCATGGACTTAATTATCATCTTTATGCTGATGATTCTCAAATTTACCTTTCCTGCTCCAACCTCTCAGCAGACCTCCAATCTTGCATCTCCAACTGCCTTTCAGGTATCTCAAACTAGATGTTCAATGGACATGTTAAACTCAACATATCAAAAACAAAATTCCTTATCTTTTCCCTTAAACTCCTACCCTCCACCTTTCCTATTACTGTAGATGGCAACTATCCTACCAGTTCCTCAGGCAGGTAACCTAGGAGCTATCCTCAACTCCTGACCATCTCTCATCCCACATGTCCAATTCTTTGCCACAGCTTATCAATTTTACCTATGCAACATCTCTTACAAATTCTCTCTTCTCTCCTCTGAGACTGCCACCCATCACTCTACCCAGGTCCTCATCACCTCATGCCTGGACTATCACAGTAGCTTGCTAGCATATTTGCCTGCCCCAAGTCTCTCCCCACTCAAATCCATCCTCCATTTATCAACCAAAGTGATTTTCCTAAATTTCAGGTCCAACTACGTCACCCCACCTACTCAGTAAACTCCAGGGTCTCCCTATCACCTCCAGGATCAAATACAAAAGGCTGTTTGGCATTCAAAGCCCTTTATATATATATAACCTAGCCCCCTCTGACCTTTCCAGCTTTCTTACAACCTACTGTCACCTCCAGGTATTCTTTAATCCAGTGATACTGGCCTCCTGGTTCTTCCATAAACAAGATACCCTATCTTTTGGCTCCAGGCATTTTCTCTGGCTGTCCCCCATGCCTGGAATACTTTCTCTCCTCATCTCTACCTACTGGCTTCCTTTAATTCTCAACTAAAATCTCATCTTCTCCAGGAAGTTCAGGGACTGGCTTTTGCATGTTTTTGTATCCCCAGCAATTAGCACAGAGCCTAGCACATAGTAGGCACTTAATAAGTGTTTATTGACTGATTGACTAATAGTGGACATTACTCAAAGTTAGGAATTTTGGCAAGATGTGACTAACAATGGAATGAGAAAGCAAGAGATTAAATGATAATTGATAATATATAGTTGAATTTGTCAACCATTGGCTTTAAACTATAAGGGAAAGAAAGAGGGGTGATTGCCTGGGAGAAGAGGAAGTGGTAGAAAGACTTGAGGGAACAATAAGGATAAATAGATAGATTTTTTAGAGGCATTGACATAGGAGAGACTGAATGTAATGAGTAAAAAAATTTCAGAGCTCTGAATCAGCGGTCAAAAATGATAGATCAAAGACATTCTGATTTCTGGGTGTAGGTAGGGTGACCATGGAGGTAATAAGATATGTGACAGCTGATAAACTAGGAAGCCGGAGTGTTTGAGGGGGCATCAACATGTATATTGAAGTCCTCAAACACCAGGGAAAGCATTGGAGTACCAAGAAAGGTAAAGAGAAGAGCCAGCCATTGACTTTTTGAGAAAGGAGGGAGAATGATTTGTAGATCAGCATAGAAATTCAACAAGAAGTTAGACTGGTTGCTTAGATGGATATAGTGATACTCATTTAAGGGATAGTGACATCAAAGGTGGAAAAGGCATAGTCTAGAGATAGAAGTGAAGAACAAGGAGTGTACTTAATCCTTGTCCCACCCCAGTGCTTCCAGGGGTATGAGAAAAGGAGAACCCAATATTAGAGGAGACATCCCATGTCTTTTAGGGACATGCAAATTTTCATTGCTACAAGAATATGGGGAAATGAAAGTGCAAAGATTCAGGATAAAGAGGAATTTATTAACAATGGAGAGAAGATTCCAGAGGATATAATGGAAGGGGAAGGGAGAAGATTACGAAATGCAAGATCTGAGAGAGGGACAGGATTGAGAGAGTTTTGCCTTAGTAGACACTAATTACAACAAAGGACATGGGAAACTAGAGCACAGTGTAACTCTCGACTCATTGTTTCTGACTTCCAACACGACCATGCAACCATAGCCAGATGCATAGTATAGTGGGAGCCTTGAGAAAGTGGTTTGAGAGGAGAAAGACTGATGGAAAGGTAAGAGGTTGTGGTCAAAAAGAGCTTCAAAGTTTTTTCACTCAATACTCCCTCTACTCAATACTCAATACTAAATCTCCTTCTATTTTAATAGATCTCTCTCTAGAGAGATGGCCCCCACTCTCAAGAAGGGCTTATCTATCAAAGAAAGCCAAGTAAAAAGTACTTAAGGAGAAAAACATCCAGTAGGATGTATATCTTCAAAGTTTCTCCGGCAATTCTGACTTTGGCTTATGGTCAACTCTAATGTACTGTATTCTTTAGGAACCCTGTAGTTTAAGCTCAGATTATTATAACATGGTTATTTCCATCTAGGACAATTTCATCCTCCATCCCTCCCCCCAGCCCCACCCCAATACATCACATGGAAGTATCCAGGGGGATTATTCCCTTCTAAAAGGTCTTTCTGCCTAGTAGGACCCAATTCTTTTGAAAGATCAATTATCAGTTCCCACAATGGTTTCAAATGTTCAGTGCTACCTGAGTACTCTGGAAATCATTTCAGTGGAATTGAGGAGGGTACTGAATAGGACAGGGGCTATGTTTTTTGCCTGACCTTGTAAAAGAATCTGAACTCTAAAATATAAACAGCCTGTATTCCACTAAGATCCATTTCACCAAAGCATCCACTTGGATGTTCACTAGTGCCTAGTCACCACAGTACCTGATTGCCTTTCCACTAGGGATGGGTGTAAAGTGCTCTAGGGTTCTGATCCTCTTTGTCTCCGTAACACAGCCACAATGGAGCAATCTATTCCATCACAACACATGTACCATTATGTCCCGCTCAAATCCATTATGTTACATGTCAAATTAGAACTCATTTTTAGTATGTTATTATCACTGTTGTGAAAACTCAAAACATATGGAACAGCATACTTTTTTACCCATTTTCAAATTAGACTCAGATATTCAATGAAATTTATTTTGTGGAATTAGCTATACCCAGACTCCAGATCAGGATATGATCTTCAATCCTCTTGTAAGAAGGGATGTCTACATTAAAATTTTCATAGGCAATACCTCCCTTTTCCCCCCTCTTTTGTTTTCTTTTTTTTGTTTTGTTTTGTTGTTTATTGCATGATAGAGGCATGAAACAATATCTTATCCCCTGCTTCAGCTTCAGTCCTTTCTTTTGTTTGACTCTCATCAGGTACCTTTCGTACCCTGTCCCTGGAGAGGCATTCAAATTTACAGTTTTCCAAGAGGTGAAAGATGGAGTTGGAGGACGTGCCAAAGTAGGAATCCTGGGAATGATATTCTGGGGATTGTTTCCTTAGTTATAAATAACTTTCGTTCTCGGTGAAGGAAAACAAAAAGACATGAGAAGAGCTAAGATTTAAGAGTCCCCCACCAACCCCCAAAGGTACAGAAATAGGATGGACTTTCTGTTTTGTTTTGTTGTTGTTCCTGGGCTCTACATGCATGTGGGATAAAGCTGTGGAGTCTTTGGCTGCCCTTCCATGGTTTCTGTTGTTTTCGGGGGCTCAGTGGGATAGATAGTTTATGCTGTGACAGGACATGCCAACAAATTGCATCACTTCTGCCTCGGTGACCGAGGACAATGACATGCCATATGCCAATGTCAGGAAATGAATGGGGCTCATTTACACTGGCACTGGGTGCCTTCAGCCCCGTCAGTCTTCAGAGGCTGTCCATGGCAAATTGGAAAGTCACAGCAGAGCAGAAGCAGGACAAGCTTGCAGCCTTCATAACTTTATGAACAGAACTGGGCTTGGAGAAGGGGATGAGAGTGAAATCTACACAGGCCTGTCTTGCTTAATGTGAATATCAGCTTTTCTTTTTTTCAGCAAAGAAAGGAACTAAAGCAACTGCCCCCTTCTTCTACCACCCCACACCCTTTATCGAGAGAGAGAGAGTCAGAGAGAGAGAGAGACAGAGAGAGAGAGAGACAGAGAGAGAGAGATTGGGGGACAGATAGACAAAGACAGGGTGGCATAGACAGAAAGAGAGGAGAGAGAGACACACAGGAAGAGAGATGGCAAGAAAGAGGGGGGAAGAAAGAGAGAGAGAGAGAAAGAGATAGAGAGAGAGAGAGGAGGAACAGAAAGAGACACACAGATGGGGGGTTGATAGAGATGGGAGAAGAGGAGAAAGACAGACATGGGGAGGAGGCATAGACAGGGAAGAAAGACAGAGAGAGAGCAAGAGAGAGGGGGGAAGAGAGAAACAGAGAAAAAGAAAGGAAGAGAGAGAGAAAGCAAGAAAAAGAGGAAGTGAGAGGAGGGAAGGAGAGACAGAGACAGAGAGAGACAGAGAGAAAGAGAGAGACAGAGACAGAGAGAGAGAGAGAGATACTGAGAGAGAGATTTTTGGGTACATTCCAGCTTCAAGGAGAAAACAAAAACGCAGTAGGTGTCATGCTTCATGCATTCAAAACAGTTTCTCTGCTCAAACAGACTGCCACAAAGATTTGCCCCAAAGTTGACCCCGATGCCTCTACCCTGCACTCCAGCAACCACAAAACTCATATTTGACCTCTGACCTTTCTGGCAACACCTCATTTGTTTCCAAGTGTGGAAGCAAGGGATGATGGGTGATGATTAAAGAGCAATAGTTCTGGTGACCTGAGACACTAATGAGGATAGAATGAGCAGATCAGTGATCATGTTCACATGGCAAACCAAGACAAGGAGCTAATCTGTTGTTAATTGTCCCTTATATTTGTTTTAAGGGCAGCGATGGGGATAGGTAGCAATCATATGTCTCTCTTCTTTATAATCACTGTAATTAGCATCATAATCAGAGTTGAGCAAGCTTGGGGCAACTAGCCTGGAGAAGAGACTCACTTTTAAAATAATAATAATAACAATGATAATATTTGGTACTTGCAGATGCCTTTTACAAAGGATCTTAGTGAGCCTTTGGAAAAGTAACAATGTATCTTAAATACCCTATGAGATAAACACAGGGTGAGTCATTCTAGGGAAGATATCACTGGGTCCAGAGGGGTCCTGAGATAGAAAGAGAATTCTTTAGGGTCATACATTGAACCAGTAACATAGTCAGATACTAGGCTTAAGTCCCCCAAATGTATAATGCCTCAAATATACTCAACTAATGAGCATAATAAATCATTCTAAGTGATACAAAGGGGATTAAAAACAAAAAGCAAATAAAATATTGTCACCATCAGAGTTCATTGAAGACATTTCCACTGACTTAACCATGCACCTGAGCTCAACATTTTCATGTAACATCATCTTTATGTAACTCACAGGTATATAATGCTCTTCTAAGCCCGTTATGCACATAGTCTGATTTGATCCCTGTAACAGCAAAGTGAAGTAGACAGGTAAATGTTAGTAGCTCCAGTTTACAGAAAAGGAAACTAAGGCTTTAAGAGATAAAGGAATTTGCTCGTGGGCATATGGTTAGTTAAGTGGCAAAGTCAGGTTTTGAACTTGTGGCTTGGATACACAATTAGTGCTTTATCAGTTTTACCACCCATCTCCAGCTCCTGTTTTTGCTACTTCATGAAATATCCCCAATTTCCATTCTTGACTGGGAAGTTAACATTGGAGGGAAAAATTAGAAAGTTAAAGGAAAAATTTTGGAGTTGGCACATCTCTCTCTCTCTCTCTTTTTAAGTCCTGTGTATTGATTTATTTCTGCCTCCAGAATATTGAGATTAATATATATTACTTATAATTATCTCTATAGTAAGAATCAATATTAATTGATAGTTGTTTTATTTAAAGAAAGTTTTACTATCTTCCCCCCACTTTGAGAGAAGTAGAGTCGGAAAGTGAAGAAGGCTCCTTCCAAATACTAGGGTCATCACTAGTTTGGGGATTTTTACAAATGGAGTGTTTCTTCACTACCTTCTCTAAAATCTAGAATTGCTTTCCCCCTGTCTCTTGCTGGCAAAAAGTCACTGTTCTCTAGTTCCTGTGATTTCCAGCCTTGGCTCTCTTCCTTTGTTGAAGCTATCAAGGACCATTAGCAGCTTGTTTGTGCTGTTTTAACACCATGGAGTTTTCTCAGGGAGGAGCCATTTTTGCCCTTTGTCAGAAACTCTTTGTCCTTCTCCAAATCTCAGAAGAAGTGTGCTTCCTAGAGAGGTGGAGAATTGAGGAGGCACATTGCATAATGTGATACATAAATGAACACCCAGAGGTCCACTGTGGATGCAAACTGTTTGAATAATCCTCTGCAACCTCTTATTAAGCGCTTAACTACAGATTACTTTCACTAATTTACTGTCAATTAGCAATCCAAGTGTATGCCTATTTACATATTCATATAGAGTACACATATGTACAAATCACAGTCTATAGGGGTACTTCAGTTATCACACATCATTAGGGAATGAGTTGAGTTACATAAGGAATTTTCCAGATAACTAAGGAGCCACTCAAAAAAAAAAAAAAAAAACAACCCACCATCTTTAAAAAAATAATAATTTAACCCCTTACAATGGAAATCTTTCTAAATTGTTTGACACATTTCTCTGGCTTCTTAAACAGAATTTATCAATGTCATTTATCCACTTCTTAATGACTCTGGCTTATCATTCTGAATGTCAAATTTTGGAAAGTTTTGAGACAAAGATATTGGTTATTGACTTTTGACTGCTATGTGGTTTGAATTTGGTACACACACACACACACACACACACACACACACACACACACAGTTTTTCCATTTATTTTTGTCACTTACCAAGGTATCATTTGTCTCTATTTAGTGCTGTTGATGTATCTATGTCAATCAGAAACTCAAATAGTTTTAATTTTCTGATTTTAGTCTGGAATGGGACTAGGAAATCAGGAAGCAGTATGTTAGAATTTTACCTGTAATCAAAGTAAATAGACTTGGAGAAAGGCCTACGGCTCCCCTAACATCTCCAGGAAAGTCATCTTCACTGGGTCATCACTTCTACCCCTTCCCCAAAAGAAAATTGGATTCCCCTTGGGACCTTCCTGGGCTTTCCTAGGCCAGCTTTGGCCTCATCTTGCTCTGCTCTATTCTTCCACAGAACCCTCTGACATCTCCAGACTTGCCATGCAGATGGGTACCCACCCCAACCTGTTCCTGTTTCCCTGTATGTGTAGTCATCCCTTATTAGAATGTCAATTCCTTCAGGGCGGGACTATCTAGCAAACTTTTTATTTATATTAATGGCACTTAACACAGTGCTTATAAGCACATAGTAAGCTCTTAATAAATGATTTATCTCTCTAAGGGGTCAGCCTATAAGTAATATGCATGAGCTTTACTGTAGGAATTTTGTGACATCCATTTTGGCTGCTCAGAATCTAGTTCTTAGCCTCAGGTTTTTGGCTGTGTGTGAGGCAGCAGATACCGAACTTTACTAATAAATGGACAAGCAAGCTGAAATGTATTTCAGTATGTTTTAGGAAGACAGGAGGAGGATCAGGTTTGGGGAGGAGGAATGATATGTTCTTCTTTGCACATAGCATCATACATGTAGAGCTAAAAGATACTTCAGAGGTCATCTCATCCAACCCTTTTAAAAAAAAACATAAATGTCTTATTGGGTGTCTTTTCTTATATTGCTGTCACTTTCCAACGACTCCCTCCAATAGAAACCTCTTACAATAAAAAAGTACAGTCAAGTAAAACAAATCAATGCAATAGCCATATCTGTCAAATTAAGCCTTATTCTATATGTTTAGTCTTCCATGCCTCTGCTAAGATGAGAAAGGTATGTTTCTTCAACAATTGTCTGAAATCATGATACAACTCCTTCATTTTATAGAGGGGGAAACTGAGGTCTCGAAGTTTAGTGACTTGGTCAGGGTCACACAAGTGAGTAATTAGCAGAGCCAGGATCTGAAACCCAGTAGTCTGAGTTTAAATTCAGCCTTCTTTCCTCTACAGCCTCTCTAACATGTTGGTGCTGAGATCCCAACATGACATCTAGGTGATGTCTGGCAGAGAGTGAAAAATGTGGAAATGGTATGCAGGTGAGGTCTAGAGATATAATTTGGTGAACCATCCACACAGAGGTGAGAGCTGAAGCTGAGAGTGGGTGAAAACAAGACAGAAAGGAGCATGAAAAGGGACCCATGCCAGGGGCCTGGACATCATCTATGCTGAAAGAGGTGGGTAGGGGAAGAGATATCAGATTGGGAGACAAAGGAGCCAGGTAGAATAGCAAGAATGGAATCAGAAGAACCTAATGTAAGAAAAATCAGAGGGAGTAGTTAGAAAAAAGGAGAGGTTCCTTATTAGTGTCAAAGGGTCCAGAAACTTGAGGCATTAGGAGGCCTGAGAAAAGGCCTTTGGATTTGGCAATTAAAAGGTGACTTTAATGCAGTTTTGGTTGAGTTACATGTGACTCTGGGAAAGTCCCTTACCCTCCCAGTCACTCAGGCAAATCTCTAAAACCAACTTGGAGAACCTCTCGAGATCAGCACTCGTTAGAGGGGGTGGCCTAGAGCACTGAAATTACAAATCTGAACAAATACACACACATGCATATATACACAAACATGTTTTATGTACATGTGTGTATATAGTTTTTTTTTTAAATGGGTAAACCTCAGATTGCAGAGAGTTAAGAAGTGAATTAGAAACCAGGATGTAGAAGAGCATGTCATTCATTCTAGATGTTTAATAGTAAAATTAAAAAGGAAAAATAGAACAAAGGGAGAATAGAATCAAGGGAAGAAAATCGAGGGCAAAAAAAGTGGTATAACATGAGACTTGGAGTCAAGAAAATTTGGATTTAAATCCCATCTCAGACACCTACTAGCTGGGTGACTCTGAGCAAGGGACAATCTCTGAATGTCTGTGCTCATTCACATGGTGGTCAGAAGAAGTGATACAAGGACACTCTCAAAGTTTCTTTTAAGAACTTTGGAATTGATTGTGTGACATGGGAGACACTGACACAGGATAGCCCGGGATGGTGTGCCAGCATCAGAGAAGGTTCTGTGCTCCAGAGCAAAGCAGAATTCAAGCAGCTCAAAATAAACTCTAGATGAGCAAATTTAGAGAATCCACCCCAAATGTTCACATGGACTATTTGTGCCCGACCTGTGGTAGAACATTCCAAACTTGTATTGTTCTGATCAGCCACAGTCAGACACACTGTAACTTGATTCTAGCATAGTGATGTCATTTTGGTCCTAATCAAGAGCAAATGACAAGAACCAACCAAAATGGGGCATTAGATTTGCCCTCCATATTCCCTTCCAGATCTAGATTTATGACACTGCATTCCTATAATGTGCCATGGAGTTAGAATGGGCTCACATACTGCTTTTAAGGAAATACAGCTCAAGTGGTTTCCCCCAGTGAGCACTCCAAGCATTGTGGTAAATGGAGTTCATAAATACATGTTCTACAATAGGTATAGGAATTCGAGGCATTTCATTTGTTACTCCAGGATATTAAAGACATAGAGAAGACAGCACTGGAAAAATATGTTGGAGTTTTTTGCCCACTGTGAGAATTTTCAAATCTGGCTGAACCTGCATTCCAACACTGGTATTCCTGTGGATGTGCAGTTCACATTAATTGTCATGCCGTAGTATTTAGAACTAGAAAGAATCCTAGAGGTCATCTAATTCATTCCCCTTCTCTTACAAATGAGAGAACTGAGGCTTCAATGACTTATCCACATTTACATAGATGAGAAATAATAATCCTTCTAGGGAATGTTATATTCATTCTATTTATATCCCTAGCCCCTAGTATGGTGCCCAGCAGATAGTAGGTGCTTAATAATTGTTTGTC
Organism: Vombatus ursinus; assembly: GCF_900497805.2. NCBI lineage: Eukaryota > Metazoa > Chordata > Mammalia > Diprotodontia > Vombatidae > Vombatus > Vombatus ursinus. The sequence goes on from NW_020949351.1 coordinate 24,647,475, forward strand.
AAACAATTGACTGATTCACTTAAATCTTCTCATTTCAAATCTAGTATTCTTTTCATTATGCCACATTACTTTTTCATGAGTTCTAAATGTTTGCTCTTTCCATATTGTGTTTTGGATTATATTTAGTCATTCTGACTTTGTAAACCTAGAGGTCACTTAATTTATCCTAAAAGTCAATTAGTCAATTCAAAAAACTTTTATTAAGTGCTTACCATGTGCCAGGCACTTTGGAAACAAAGAAAAGCCAAATAGAAGAATTCTTGCTCTCAAGGAGCTCACCATCTAATGGGATAATGGCAAAGACAATGTGCAAACAAATGACAGGGGGAGAGAGAGAGAGGTGAAAGCATGAAAAAGTAGGAAGACATAAGGTTATGAAGTGTTTTAAATTAGAAACAGGATTTAATATTTGATCCTAGAGGTGAGAAATTTATTGAATGGAAGGTGATATGGTCATAGCAGTGGTTAAGGAAGTTCAATTTGACAGCTAAGCAGAGAACGGACTAGAATGGAGAGTCTTAAGGCAAGAAGATCAGCCAGCAGATATTGCAAAGGTCCAACTTTTCTTTGTTTCCCATGTGTTTAGCATAGTGCTTGGCACATGGTAGGCACTTAATAAATGCTTGGACCAGGGAGGTGGCAGTGTCACAGGAGAAAGGAAGAGAGTATACAAGAGATGTTGGAATGATTAAACCAATTCACGGCTTCACTATGGTACATTAATGTATCTGCTTTCCTAAATTCTTTCAATATTTATCATTTTCCTTGTTTGTCATCTTTGCCAATCTGTTGGATGTAGAAGTAGAACCTAAGCAGTTTTAATTTGCATTTTTCTAATTATTAGTAATTTGAAGCATCTTGGCCCTTGGTAGCTTTCTTCCTTTGAAAACTGCCTATTTATGTCCTTTAGTCACTTATCAACTAATTCTTATCCTTTAAAAAAATGCGTCAGTTCCTTATGTAGCTTGGAAATGGTACTTTTATCAGAGAAACACCGCAAAATTCCCCAACCCTCCCCATTAACCATTTCCCTTCTAATCTTATCTGCAATGGTTTTATTTGTGCAAAAAATGTAACGTTTATGGAAATAAAATTGTCCATTTTATCTTCTGTGATCCTATTTCTCTTGTTTAATCATGAGCTCTTACCCTATCCATAGATCTAAAAGTTAATTTCTTCACCATTCCTCTAATTTCTGTGTGATATAACCTTTCAGATATATCTAAGTCATATCAATTTGAAGCTTATATTGATTGGTATGTGTTGTAAGGTGTTGGTCTATACTTAGTTTCTACTAGACAACATTCCAATTTTTTCAGCAGTTTTGTTTAATAGTGAGTCCTTACCCCATCTAGTATCTGGAGTCTTTGGGTTTATCAAGTATTAGGCCTTTATGTTCATTTGCTTCTACATTTTGTATGCTATTCCATTTATCAAACTATTTTGTAACCAGTACCAAATCTTTTGGATAATTATTGCTTTGTCATGAAGTTTGAAATTTGGTACTTCTAAGCCCCCTTCCTTCCCACTTTTTTCTTTATTTCCCTTGAGATTCTTGACATGTTGTCCCTTCATAGGAATTTCATCATTATTTTTTTTCTTTCTCTACAGTGCCAGAATCATTCTCTAGTTTACTTGATATAGCATTGAAAAATTAATTTAGATAGTATTGTCATTTTGTTATATTGGTTCAATCTATTCATCAGAAATAAATATTTCTCCATTTATTTCAGTCTGCCTTTGTTTCTGTACAGTGTTTTATAGCCATTTATATAGTTTTTAATGTACATCTTGGTAGGTAGACTCCCAAGTATTTTATGCACTATGCAGTTATTTTTAATGAAATTCATCTTCCTATTGTTTCCTGCTGAGTTTTGTTGGCAATATGGAGAAATGCTGATGATCTATGTAAAGGTATTCTAATCTAGAGTAAATTTTTCAATAGAACGTCTCTAAAGTCCTTTTGACCTCCAACATTATATTATTTTATGAACAATTACTCCAAATAATCTTTAAATTATAGTTGCAAGAGTAGGTAATAAATGCTTCTTTGCACATCTCATTGATTTTAGATACTCCTTCCATCGATGCAAATCCCACTGATATCACAAAGGAAAAAATAAAATTAATTCCAGGAAGACCTGCATGAATCTCCCACCTCTGACACATGCTAGCTATGTAATCCTGGGCAAGTCTCTTAACCTCTCAGTGCCCTAGGCATACCATTAAGATTCTAAATTGTCTATTTGCATTGGTAGATGGAATTTTCTCACTGGGAGTTCCTAATAAAATTTAATTATAGGTTATTACATCTATGGCCCAAGGTAAATGGTTTAATCTCTCAGCCTCAGTTTCTGTAAAATGGGTGGGGAGGTAATAATAACACCTACCTAATAAGTTCATCAGAGACAAAATTAGATGGCTCAGTGGAGAGCACTGGGCCTGGAATGAAGAAGACCTGAGTTCAAATCCAGTTTCAGACACTTATTGTGTGACCATGAGCAAGTCATTTAACCTTTGCCTTAATCTACTGGATTTGCCACTTGGCAAATCATTCTAGTATCTTTGCCAAGAAAACATCATGAACAATATGGTCCACGGGGTCATGAAGAGTGGGGTACAACTGAGCAACAATGGCAGACTTAAAGCACAGTATACTATTTATTATCTAAATAAAGGATGAATATTTGCTATCTTTGAAGATATTCTTCACTATCATCTCTTACTTTTCGTGTCTCTGTTACCACCCTAAATGAGGGTATTTTGCAAATGAGATTGCTATGGCTCTAAGTGAGTGATCCACCTATGTTTATAAAGTTAATAGCAGAGCAAGGATTCAAAATCAGGTTTTCTTATACTAATTCTAGTCCTCTTTCCACTACAACCTACCTCCTTTCATTCTATTGAAAATCTACCCTACATACCACATGTACCTTCATACCGGACAGATCTAATGAAAACATAGCTCTGGTCAATTTACTGCCCACCCCAAAAACCTCTGATAACTCTACGCTTCCACAAGAGCTTATTTGTATGATGTAAAATAAAGGAGAAAAGGATTCCCGGTATTCAAGGTCCTCTATAACCGAGTCTCAACCTGTCTTTTCAGGTTTACCTTCAGACCACTCTTCCTTTTTGTTCAGGGACAGGTGGGACTTGATAGTTCCAGAGGTCCCTTCTAACTCAGATATTTTGTGATTCTAGGAATTCCCATGCCACTTTCTCATTTTTACAGAAATCTTTACGACAATGACCTACACACGTATCAAGGGTGTCTGATGAAAATATGGGATAGGAGAACCAGAAATCCCATTAGTAAACTTATACTCCAAGGAAGCCGCTGATAAGAGGGAAGTCCCCATTCATACCGATATATGTAAAACAGCACTTTTTGCAATAGCAAAGAATTGAAAACTAATGAGCTGCCCATTGATTTGGAAATTGCTAAACAAATTATGGTATGTAAATGTAATCAAGTATCAGTGTGCTGTCAGAAATGATGAATGCAGATAAATACAGAGAAGCGTAGAAAGATCTTCATGAACCGATGGAAGATGAAGTAAGGAGAGTGAAGAAAATAATATTCACAATGACTACAACAACATGAATAGAAAGAACAACTACACACACACACACACAAAAATCAAAAGTGGATGTACCAAAATTATAAATATCAAGACTAGAATGAAGAGAAATATGAGAGCATATACTTATCCCACCCTTTCATAGAAGTGTTGCACAATACACGCGTTTTCAGACTTTTTCAATACATTGATCCATCATGCTGATTTTTTCTTCTTTATTTTATGGTGGGTTTTTTTTTTCTTTAAAAAAGTCTTATTTGTTCTATGGGATGACTCTCTGAGAAAGGAAGGATACTGGGGAAAACTATGATGATGTAAAAAACAAAAGATGCCAATAAATTTTTTTTAAAAAAGAAAGAAATAAGACAGGAGCAGAGATTTCCCATTTACTTTGCTATTGTCATAAAGGATGCCATTGAGAATCTTTTATCTGTATTCTCTCCAAATTGAAATTTTTGCCATTCCTTGACTATGCCCTACACCAGTGGTATCAAACTCAAATGGAAACAGGGTCTATTACTCTGTACATAAGTATCCTTACAGATTGACTTAATTTTAAAATGGAATATTATCTTTGTTTTGTTGTATTTTTATTTATTTTGTTATTATTTTATTTTGTTTTATTTATGTTTTATTTTATTTTGTTAAATATTTTCCAATTATATTTTAATCCAGGCACATTTAATTCAGGCATGTTTCACCCCTCTGTCCTACACTATCCATCCTCCATGGCTTTGCTCACACCATTCCTTCTGCTCAGAATATGCTCCTCGTCCCCTGCCCTCCAATCCTTATTTCCTTCTTTTGAATTTCTACTCATCCTTTGAGCCTAGCTTAAATTTTGACTCCTTTTTGAAGCATTCTCTAATGCACCTAGTTGAAAGTAAATTTGTCATTCTTACCTATAGTAGATTTTTGTTTGAATTATAGCTATACATGGAAGCGTTATGTATTATTTCTATTTGCATTCTCAGTAGCATCTAACACAATGCCTGCCACATTGAGTAAACACTCAATAAATGTTTGTTAATGAAGGAATTAATTAACTAATTCCAAAAAATGTCTGGAAGCAATTCCATAAAAGGAGTTCTCCCAACTGCTTAGTTTAGGTCACTGGAAAAATTAAAGCAGAGGATGGTAAAGGGGACACTGCATATTTGGATGTATAAACCGTAGTATGTTGGTTTAAAAAGTGAGTCACGCTCCTTTTCAGTGGCACCTCATAAAATGCTTAGTCTAGAAGGAAAAGGTGTCACTGTCTTTTTGAAAGGCGGCTTACTGTCGGCCAGGGCCTAAAAGTAAGGTAGACAAACTGACTTTCATCAGGTTAAGTGTCTATTAGCACCAAGTAGGTTTTGATTGCTTGTTTTGGCTGTTGTTCAGCTAAGAGGGGAAACAGATACTATTCCAAGGATTTTTTCTACCTTTCTTTTGGTAGGAGTATTCAGACACCACTGACAGGGAAATTAGGATGGCTGGTCCCAGTAACTGAAGGGTGTGCAATGTTCAATGACCTGAGTATCCATTGGCTCAGAGAGGTGTGTGTGTGTGTGTGTGTGTGTGTGTGTGTGTGTGTGTGTGTGAATGTTCTGTTGTGTGAAAAAATAATAAGGTAACTTTGGAATACATTCATATATGAAGAGTCGAAAAGTAAAAGTTAAGAATCAGCCCTCAAAACCATCTTAATATTAGCTGAATTTCTATAGTTCTTTCTGAGCTTACAAAGTGCTTTCTGTACATTATGCACTTGAGCCTCACAATGGTCAGATGAGGTAGGATGTTGTGTTATTTTTCTGAGAAACTGAGCAACCAAAGATTGAGTGATTTGTCCAAGGTGGTGCAGCTTGTAAGTGGCAGAGGCAGAAGATAGCTGAGTTAATTGAACCCCCAAAATCCAAGAAACTTTCTTATCATACCCTGGCTATCCTTAATATGTTAGAGCTTGATGGAACTCAGAGGTAATTTAATTAAGTTCCTTAGTTTTAGAGATGAAAAAACTGAAGATCATAGAGATGAAGACATTCAACCAAGATCACACAATTAAGCTGGTCAGCAAGGAAAATAACTTGACTCCCTTTCATTGGGCCTAATAAAAGTCAGGGAAAGACTAATGGGAATAAATCACTGAATTTAAAAAAAAACAATCATTTTCATTTTTACAGCATGTTAGAGTGGATATATCACTGGATTTGATGTCATAAGGTATGTTGAATCCCAGCATTACTTTTGTCACTTAGGTGACATTAATCAAGATGCTACATATCCTTCCTCACTTGTAAAAGGAGGGAGTTAGACTAGCTCTGCTTCTAACAGCCTATGTTTATATAATGTGTGTAATATAATATACCATACAATATATAATATAACAATAATAAATATCATTATGCCTGTTTTGGAGATGAAGAGGCAATCTCAGAGGCATGAATTGACTTGCTTAAGGTCACAAAAATGTGTGTGACATTATAATGAAAAGTATATTAATTCTGAGTCATGGTTTCTAATCTCACTCCTTGTGGGACTTATGGCAAATAAACTCAACTCTCTGAGCCTCAATTTCCCCATTGTTAAAATGAAGGGAGTGGAATACTTGAGATGTTCCACCTCTAAGGCTGTGTTTCTTTGGAGTTGGAATGAGAGTCCAGGTTTTCCAATTCTATGCAAATTAACTGAAACAAAGTCTAATTAAATGTATTGTTATAGGATGTCTTACAACTTTTTACATCTTAAGATTTAATATATGTCCTCTTTTTTCTGAAGTCACCAGTTTCACATTAAATGACATTGAATTCACAAGTTGGCATTGAGTTCACCAGATTTTGACACATGTTCCTTAATTCATAATCATGAAACTATACCTCTTATTGGATACTAAACTCAAGTTTGATGAACAGTCCATTTGATTAGCTTTTGATTAAAACCTAAAGATTTTCAATAGAATTTAAATCAAGTGACTTCCCAGATTATTGAAGTATGTTTATCTCCATTTCCTGAATAAATTTCTTAATCTTTTGTGATGTGGGTGGCATAGAGCAAGGTCACATGGCAATATTCTAGCCCCATTTGGAAATTCCAGTAACTCCAAAATAATTCTGCTTCTCAGTTTACTAATATATTTATCAGAATAATGAAACAAGACCCCAAGGCTCATTGGAAGTAAAAAAATCCCCAAAACATTTTGGGAGGCATTTTTGATTTTCATAGTCTAAAGATGTCCAGATCTTATGCTAATTTTTTGAAGAATGGTTTTGTTATAGCTTTGAATCAAAAAGGGACTATAATTGGTAAAAATTCAGTTCATCAATCTTTGCATAATTTTGCCCAGGAGTTTGTTTTTGTTTTTAATGGTATGGTTAGTAGGTAGTTTTTTGTTTTTATTTTTTTGCTTGTTTGTTTGTTTGGATTGTTTTTACCGGTCTTTTCTGTTTTTCCAACTTCAAGAGAAGTCTCTGATATACTGTAAAGAATAAGGAACAAATCTCCAAGTGGCCAGGTCCCACTGAAGGTCTTATATTAGGTTATTTTGCAGCACAAGTTTATCAGTTCTTGGCATTTTATTTTTTTGCTTTTGACCACTTTCCTTTATGCTTCATTACAACTAATCTTTTTTTCATCGTGAGCTTGAATGATTCTTTAAAAGCTTAACTTAAACCATGCCAACAGTTACTACAGTATCTCTAGTGGTCATTGAAATGTGCTCTCAGAACTATATCTTTTGCACATTTCCTTGAAGTAATAGCCTTTCTTAAAGAAACACATAATTACAAGCACAAAAAAAAATTAGAGCAATAAAAAATTTGTATGGTACAATCTAGTACTCAAATATCAGAGAAAAAAGAAAGGTGAGGAAGTCAGCTCAAACATGATTTCAACTGGTCATTGTCAGATGTTCTGAGTTGGCCTAGTATCCATAGAAGCTCAGAAGTATTACCATTGTTGTCACAGAATGAAACAATATCAAAATTATTATTTGTTCCTAGTAATTCACACACTACTGTTAGGCTAGTGTTCTTTTCACTATATCATACTATCTCTTTTTATTTTACCCTACTCCTTTAAATCTTATTTTCTTCTATTTTCATAACATATCTTCTTTTGTTTTTTAACCTAATGAAAGAGGAAATAGTGAAAGATGCATGATTATCTTTGGGGGATCAGGGGCCATATAGGTACCATTAATCAATTCATAGAAATATTGTTGGCCATATGGCTTTTACCGTGTAGCAAAATTCAGGATTCTCTACACAAACTTTTGAGCAAAACCATTATGATCCAAATGGGGCTTTAGGCCTTTGAGATGTGTTGATGTAATATTTATACCACATAACTATGAGGAACATGGAAACCTATTATTTATTCTAGATTCATAAGATGTCTGAGCTAAAATGGATTTAATCCACCTTATAATACAGATGAACAAAAATAACACTCAGAGAAGTATAGTGAGTTCCCAAGGTCACTAAACAATTTAATGATAGATCTGAGATTAGAGCCAGAACTGGTACAAGGCATTTGTGTTCCCCAGGATAGGTATGAAAATTCCAACATTCTGCATGTAAGAATTATGCCTTATAATGTATCACTGGAGCAGAGAGCTTCACATATTATTGGACTTGTCCCAACACAAATACCTATTGCCCATAACAGTAGAATCCTCTAGCATCTAAAACTATCAGAGTAGTGGGGCCTTCAGATATTTTCCTTGGAAGCACTGGGGCAGTGTGAATTCATTATCCTCAGATGATGTTATAAAATTGTGCAAATTCATGTAATTTAAATAATCCTGCCCAACTACACAAAAGGGAACCTTGGGGGAACTGAGAAGCTATCTGGGACAGAATTAGATGTTTTCCTCATCATCTGGACTGGAGGAAGACATTGGCATGGGTGGGAGCTGGGTCATGTGGGTGCATCTGGGTAGCAGAGAGGATCACACTATGAATTCATCAAGAGTAAATGTGATATTGGTGGTCCAAATATGATCAGATATATGAGGGACAAAAGGGTTTCTGAAAACTGGGGACATTTTTGTGAGGACCAAGGTCACCGGTACACTTTACAAGGGAGGTTTCAGAGTTAGAGATATCCCAATTTGAAGCTCTATTTTGAGCTATACATTTATTCTGTGAAGGAAAGAGGGTTACCTGCTTAATGCACTGCTCAGTGGCATCTGCTAGGAGCAGGGAGAACTTCAGGCATGGTGACATGCTACACAAAATCAAGGAAAGGCAATAGGAAGCCATGAATGGTAACATATTCTCAGAGCTTAGTAGAATTAGCTAGAGGAGTTAAAGAGGACAGCCCTGTCATGACTGAATAACACCAGGGGCCTTACTGAGGCAGTCTTATCAGACTAGGTGCCATCTCCTAGAAGTCAGAAACAGCTAGTGTGACTGATGAAAATAACTGCTAAACACCAAAGGGATTGTGCCAAACCTTGTGTACATGTTGACTTAGAATACTGTAGTCTTTAACATTGCCTAGGGTCTGCTTACCTTGTAAATGGCACCCTTCATTTACTCATTAATAAAATACATTGTAAGCTCCAATGTTCTAGGGACACAGATCAATCAGTAATCTTGGAAGAGCTGATTAGTGTTCCTGGTTGGGCCTCATGTGATCTTTGGCCTGTCCCAGAATCATGGCAAAAGGAACCCCTTGGTGAAACCATATTTTGAGTGGTGGCACCTGGTAAGGACTCCAGATGGAATCCACCATTAGAAAAGAATTGGCTGTTCTTGGTAGAATAATGGGTGGACTTGTAAGCTTTTTGAGGGCAGGCACCATCTCACATTTAACAAATGCTTCTTGATTGATCTATTATAGCAAAATTCTAAACCTACTAGACATATGAGGTATAGCAACAGAGTTACTATTCTTGGATTCATAAAGTATGAAGCAGGGCAGATTAATATAGTTTTCTCAAGATAACTCATTGGTCATAGCAAATACTGTTCTTCAACTACCCAAAAGACCACTTTACACATGGACATCACAAGATGGTCAATATAAAAATGAGATTGATTACATACTTTGCAGCCAAAGGTAGAGAAATTTTATACTGTCAGTTAAAACAAGACCTGGCGCTGACTGTGGCTCAGATCATGAGCTTCTTACTATAAAATTCAGACTTAAATTGAAGAAAGTAGGGAAAGGCATCAGACCTTATAGGCATGACCTAAATAACATCCCTTATGAATATGAAGTGGAGGTGATAAATGGATTCAAAGGATTAGATCTGATAGAGTGGCTGAAGAATTATGGGCAGAGGTTTACAATACTATACAGGAGGCAACAACAAAAAACATGCCAAAGAAAAAGAAGAGCAAAAAAGTAAAATGGCTATCTGATGAGGTTTTACAAATAGGTGAGGAAAGAAGGAAAGTGAAAGGGAAAGGACAAAGGGAAATATATGCCCAATTGAATGCAGAATTCCAGAGAATAGTAAGGAGAGATAAGATTTTCTTAAATGAGCAATGTAAAGAAATAGAAGAAATAATAGAATGGGAAAGACAAGAGCTCTGTTCAAGAACATTGGAGATATCAAGGGAATGTTTCATGCAAAAATGGACATGATAAAAGATAAAAATGGTAGGGACTTAACAGAAGCAAAAGAGATTGAGAAGAGTAGACAAGAATACATACAAGTACTATACAAGAAAGATTTTTAACATCACTGATAATCATGATGGTGCAGTTACTGATCTAGAGCCAGACATCCTGGAGAATGAAGTCAAGTGGGACTTAGGAAGGATTGCTAACAGTAAGGCTAGTGGAGGTGATGGTACTCCAATTTAGCTATTTAAAATCCTAAAAGATGATGATCGTAAAGTGTTGTAATTAATATGCTCACAAATTTGGAAAACTTAACAGTGGTCGATGGATTGGAAAAGATCAATTAATGTCCTAATCCTAAAGAAGGGCAATGCCAAGGAATGTCCAAGTTACCAAACAATTGTGCTCATTTCACATGGCAGAAAGGTTATCATTAAGATTCTGCAAGCCCTAGTTTGCTTCAGCAGTATGTGAACTGAGAATTACAAGAAGAGCAGGTTGGTTTTTGAAGAGACAGAGGAAGTAGAGGCCAAAATCACTTGCCTCACTCTCTCCTCCTGAGCCATCTGGGTCCAGTGGCAAGATATAGATCAGAACAACTGGAGATGGCCTCAGATGCAGTGGGAGACCTTGGACATTTTAAGCTAAGGTCTTTCCCAGGTCTCAGTTTGTCAGGCATGGCCCATTCAGTGATTAAGGCTAGGTAAGAATGAGACAAAGAATGGCCTCTTTTATCTAGTCAAAAAAAAATTCAACATGGAAGAGGAAGATTCTCAGGGTTTCTGGCCAAAACAGGAACAACTGCTATTTATACTCAACTCTGAACCATCAGAGCCCAAACAATGATCAAGTGAGGCTTGGGCTGGGACCTATTGTTGGCCAAACAATGAGAGCCAGAGTGATTTGGGTTTAAGATATGGTCCTTAAAAAAGAAACCTAGCAGAAAACCCCAAGATATCTTGCAAGGTATCACCATTAAAATTTACATTCCTTTAGGCAGAGCACCCACTCAGGTCAACTGTAGAGTATTAAGGGGCAAAAGGAGCTGAGCTAGTTTCTTAATCTTCACCTATACACATATTTCACATGTGTGCATGTACTGAGCAACATCACATATACCCATAATTACCCTAAGGCCTAGATGACCAACTTCAGTGTCATAAGTCCCAATGTGCAGAACATCCTTCCTATCACTTGGAAGATATAAGCAGGGAAACTTACTACTGGGAGTGGAGACAGTGAAGAGTAGTTAGCTGAGACTGTGTGCGTGGGTCTTCCTGTTTCTATCCCAGCCAGATGAACTCAATGATGCCATGGTAAAGCTGAGTGGTTGTAAAAGTATTAGTCACAAAGAAGACTTTCCATAGCATTCTCCTAGTATAACTTCTTGGATCAGGCACAGGTTTGTAAGTTCCAGTTTTGGGGGAACTATTCAATCTTAAAGCCCAAACAACCAAAGAACAGGGCCTGCTTTCAACTTCTATTGGATGGACAATCCTCCAATTCTCAGTGGTCAGTGAAGACAGTGATTGGGTGTTGTGCCTCATTAGTGTGGTATTGTCATGTCTCAAATGCTGTCTTGATTGTTTTCATGGTTTTTTCCCCCTACACTGATTACATAATTATGCTCAGCACTAGACATTTTTCTAGACCAGTAGGCACAAAATCATAATGGGAAGGTTTATGAGTCAATCTGTGAAAAGATGCCTCCTATCATTACCATAGAGACATCAGTTTCCATTGAAATCAAGCACTGGTAAATTTATGTTAGGATATCCCAGGAGTAGGATGGTTGTGAAACTCTTATTTATTCTGAATGACTATTCAGTGATATCTGACCCCTGGAATGGTTTTTAGGGTCTTTAGTCTACATCTGGGCAGGTCAGGACTCAAGTGATTAATGTCTGATAGGACCCCATAAATCCCACAAGGTTGTTTGTATTATAGGCAGGCCTCTATGACAGCATTGTATCCACTTTATGAGTATCCATATAACTCTCTACTTATATATCAAGTTATTAAGAAATTCTATTTTTTCATTAGGGAACTGACATACATATTTTTTAATTTTTCCAGAGTTTGTCGTTACAATGGCAGGCTGAGACAATATAAACCAATTAGCTGGAAGGGCTCAGGTTCTTTTGAGTCCTGAAAGTAGATTACTACATAATGATTTCACAGGTCTTATAACAAAGTTCATAAAACCCTGCAATGTGGGATAGCATCATAGAATCCAAGGAACATATCGTGAAGCATGATAAATATAGTGGGTAGGACACTGAATTTGGAGCCAGGAAAATTTGGGTTCACATACTGTCTTAGATACTTGCTAGGTGTGTTGCCCTAGACAAGTAATTTAATTTCTTAGTGCCTTAGTTTCCTCATTGGTAAAATGAGGGTATTGGATTTGATAGCCTCTAGAGTCACTTCCAGTTTTAAATCTATGATACTACGATCCTGTTATTTATGCTGCCAAATGACTGAGTCAGGAAATCCAACCCCCATTCTCCTCTTTACATATTATAAAATAGATTGTATGCTCTGTGGAGCTGTCCACTCCAGTGAAAATGGTGGCCACTTCAACCAATCCAGGCAGTCAGCAATAAGAGAAAGTCACTGAAGGTGATGCATTGATCACAGCACAAGTGCAGATCACCAATGTTCTTTTTAACAAACAATACTTATGTTCCAAGGGGGGCTCTCCAATGTGAACCCTCATTCAATGCTCAATTTTACAAATTCCCATAGGACTTAAGTCCTTGGCCCTAGAAAGGAATAGATAAAGCCTGAAAAGATAAAAATATCAAGAACTAAGTTAATTGTGCAATAATTGATATGAGGGAAATCTTATCTCCTTCTGTGGCACAAAATATATTCTAGTATTTATAGTGTTTTCTAGGACTCAGGGGCTGTTCAGTCACTGTGGATGGCAACAATATTGAGTAATAGGAGGTATTGTTGAAACGATGTCAGGAGTGGAATGTGATCTGCTTTGATCACGGGGTCATCCATCAGATCTGAGAACTGAGGGTGAAAAAGAATGAGCCAGTGACATAGAAGCCAAGCAGGTGGCCAGCCAGAAGTCCCTGGTAACAGAGAAAGTTAAAGAGTATAGTCCCAGGAGACAAGAGGCCAGATTGCACAAGTCCCTGCCAGACAGACACTGAGAAGTGTAATCTGTGAGGATGAAGCAACAGTAAGGGACGCTTCAGTAAGTGGGCTCCAGAACCAAGCTGAGAAGCACTAGAGACAAGTCAGCATAAAGTGTAAGGGAAGTCTGATCGCTAATGGGGATGGGGGTGGGGATGGGGTGGGGAAAGCGCTAAACAAGGTTAATGGCGGAAGTTTAACTGAGAAAACAGTGAGATCACTGGGTGGGAGGTAGAAGTGGAACTTAAAGGAGTAGGGATAGAGACTGGCGCTGGGGGACATTCTCTCTCTGTAATGAACAGACCTAGAAGGCTGCCCAGACCACTGAGAGACTTTCCAGTCCTCTGCAATATGACTCCCATCCCTTCTACCTGAGATTTATGTTATAATAAACCTCTTTATACATTCTACATTCCAGTCAAACTGACGCGTCATCTCTCTCCCTCAGGTTTTTCATCTCTGCCTGTTAGAATCTCTAGTTTGTTTCAAAGCTCAGCACTGCGGGCACCTTTTATGCAAAGCCTTTCTTGATCTTCCCTCCAGCCCCAACCAGGCTGCTAGTGCTCCAATACTCCCTGTCTCCCTCTTCAAGTCCCATTTTGTTTAATTATCAAGTTGCATTTGACCGGAAGAATGTAAACTCTGTTGTTTGTCGTTGTTGTTGTTGTGGGGGAGGGGGGGCTGTGTCGTCTGCATCCCTAGCATCTAGCACTGTGTCAGGTAAATAGTACTTTCTAAATATTTGTTGAATTGAATTGGGTTTGGAAGAAGGAAGGACAACAAATAAGTCAAAAATGGGAGTTAGGCGATCAAAATTGGAGCTGTCATTAGATCAGCTTTGAGTTCCTTATGCTATGAGTCCATCAGACCTTGCCTTTTTTTGAGGGCCACAGTCTCACATATTTTTATACCTAGATCTCTAGCTACTTGCTCTGACCACCAATCAATTTTGAGTGACACCCATCTGTCCTCTGGACTATAGATAAAATTATAAATTCTTTACCTTGTAGAATTACCTTATGACACTGTCAGCTTTTGCAGGAGAGTGGGGGTGGTGGTGGCAGATTGACAGTTTCCAATGAATAAAGCCAAAATGATCTCTTGGTATGTATTCTTTAGCTAATGTTTCTTATGGTTTTATCTCTCTCTTTAAAAGAAAAAGAGTCATTGTTAAACTGGGCTGAACTTTTTTTTTTCCTTCCTATCTCAATCATGCACCTATAGAATCTTAGAAAAGACCTCAAGGTACATCTAGTCCAGCCTCTAGTCAAATCATGAACCCTGTCTACCACAGCCACAGCAAGTGGTCCTGTGCACAATTAACTATATTTCAGTCCTGATTAACTGTGTCTGTACATTATGTAAATCTTTGCATTGTGAATGACTGACATGATTAATGGTACATTAGACTGAAGCTCCAAGGTTCTGCCTGTCTGTATGGTTCTTTTTCCCTGGGGGCTCCCTCTCCATTCAGGTGGGCAAATATATGTAGACACATATATGCCTGTGCCATCAATACTCTGTGCAGGCATCTCAGTGCTTCATGTGATTGCTGCCTGTTGATTTTAGTCGTGAGAATAGAATGTTTGAAGTTGGAAGACACCTGTTCTATGCCACACATCTCAGAGGAAATTATAGCTTAACTTGGACAACCAGAAGCAGATAAATGTCAGAAGCACATAAAGTAAGTAATCTGCCTCTTCTCTGTGACATAAATCATCTTGAACTTCAAAAACCATGTACTGCAAAATATCACTTTCACACCTTTTATCTGACAAGTGCCAGGGTCACAAGTTGTTAAATCTTTTGGCAGCAAAGTCAAATATTAAAAGGGAGTTTGCATCTCATTGGACTCAGGCCAATAAATACTATTTGCTGAAATTGGATGGATGTTCCTTAAATGCTTCCACCAATCAGCAGGGACATTTTTCATAATAAATGACTAATTTGCAGCATGAATTTGGCTTGTAGTCAATCAATATCCCATGGGTGACAGTGACATGGAAATTAGTTTATCTTGCACCAGTTAGAGCCTCATTGTAAATCAAAGCTAACCATACATTAGTCCTGCCAGTGTATATTGGGAGCAGTTTATTCTTCAGTGTAGATGAAGCAAGAGGAAAATCTGATCTCTGATTTGGGTCTTGGCCTCTCAGAAGTTAATTCTGGAAGAGACTTTTGGTCAGCAAAATTGCAATGGATAAAGAATTTTTCTAGCTAGTTTGGGCCGATTCCATGAATTTCACTGTTTTTGTTTTCCCATCTCCATATTGTTGAATTAAGATTGATGGTACGATAATTTAAAAAGAGAGTTAACCATATAAAGGGATCATGTGATTAGTCAGTATCGAAATCGAAATACCTAACCCAGGCTATCACTTTCATTCCCAAATTGTTTAATATATTTATTGTTTAAATGATATTATGGTAAAACTTTAATATAATTTGAAAACAATGGAAAGACAGCTAACCAACTCTTAAATTATCCAATGTGTAGGTTTTCTAAACCAGAGATGTCAAACATGGGCTTGTTGAACCAGATTAAAATGTCATTGGGCAATATTTAACAAAATAAATAAAATACAACAGAAAATGTATAATGTTAATATGTGGTTAGATCAATATGTGACCTGCAGGGATACTTATGTACAGTTTAGCAGCCTCCGTTTCTAGACAACGTGTAAGTTTGACATCACTGTTTTAAACCCTTTGCTTCTCTACCTCACCCAGTTTTTTACTAATCATCTTTGAAGTATTCATTATTTATTTAATAGAGAACAGTATATCAGAATGAAGATGCCTTCCTAGTCAATTCATTTTCCTGGTTTTTAGCCACTCTGAGGTCTCTTTCAACTCTAAATCTATGATCTTTGTGAAGAAAAGAGTTGATGTTATTGAACCTCTGCAAAAAAGGTTTTGGATAATTGGTAAATTTCTATTGTCCAAGATTTCCCTGGTTCTGGTCATGATTCTATTCTACAGTACACTAAAGAAGGATGATCATTATACAAATATTCAATCTATGGAATGAAGAATCTTCAATTATTTGCTTCACTGGTACAATGACTGATCATTACTAGTTTATTGGTTTGGGGGTTGGAAAGGAAGAATGAGGTATCTGTGAACTGTTTGATCAGTACCTTCTGTAATGCAAAGACTTGATATTCATACTTAGGGGAGACCTAAAAACTTCAAGTTTCTTTGGCTCAGCAACCTGCCAATGGCACTCATTTGCTTAGGTTATGAGCTGTCACTACAAAGCCCTAAGGTGTACAAATGTAGATCCACTAACAAAAACAGTGGAGGAGGACAAAAAAAATTCCTGAGATCCATTCATTTTTCATTCTCTACCTAGATATTAAGTTATAAGTGGTAATGCAGGATTGTTTGTAAAAGATATACATTTGGAGTCAGTGAGAATGGAGAAGAAATTTTCTTCCCACCAACCCATGTTTCAAAATTTAAATCCTCCCCACATCAGGGAGGGTGCTGACTGAATTTCCATGATATTAACTTAATCATTTTAATATTGAATAATTGAAAGCTGAGACTGACTTGCTCTCTCTCTCTCTCTCTCTCTCTCTCTCTCTCTCTCTCTCTCTCTCTGGAGCAGGAAGAGAAATTCTAACCTTCTCATAGCCCTCAGTTTCACACTTTAAGGTATAGACATGTTAATGTTGGTTAAGATGTGAGTACCTTCTTGAGAAGGGTAAAGCTTTATATTGCAATTAATCATTATCATGTTTAGTCAGTCAACAAACATTTATTAAAATATAATATACTATAATATAATATAAAGACACTCCCTGAAATACCGCTATATAAATACATGTATATATAAATATGTGTATAAATACATACACACACATATAATTTACTAAGCATATGTAGTATGTGCCAGGCAACATTCTAAGCACTAGGGATACAAAGTAAAGCAAATACACACACAAATGTGTATATACACGCATGTATGTGTGTGTATGTGTGTGTGTGTGTGTGTGTGTGTGTATGCTATCAAAGGAGTTCACATGATACTAGGGAAGACAAGATGCAAACATGTACAAACAGAATATGTATGGTTATATCTATCTAACCAATTGGAAGTAATTTTGAAATAATCTCAGAGGGAAGGAACTCAGATTAAGGATATCTTCTTGTAAAAGATGAGACTTAAATTGAGTCTTGAAGGAAGCCAGAGAAACTTGAAGGCAGAGATGAGGAGGAAGAAAGTTTCAGGCATGTGGGACAGTCAGTGAAAATCCACAGACACGGGAGATAGTGTCTGGTGTAAAGAACACCAAAAAGGGCAATGTCACTGGTTTGTAAAATATGAGAATGGAGGCAGGAGAGAATTGGAAAGGGGAAAGGCTAAGATATAAGAAGTCTGGAGAGGTAGAAAGGGGCCAGGTTATGAAAACTTTCAAGCCAAACAGGATTTTATATTTTATACTGGAAGCAATAAGGAGCCACTGAAATTGATTGAATGGGGGTAAGGAATGATATAGTTAGACTTGATCTTTAGGAAGATCAATTTGACTGCTCAGTAAAGGATGGACTAGAATGGGGAGAGGTTTGAGGCAGGGGGACAAACCAGTAGGATGTTGCACATCTTTAATCTGAGTGAAGGAGACAGAGATAGTCTAAATAAGAAGGCAAAAGGAGAGACCATGAGGGCACTGAGTACCTAAACAGTCTGAAGAGTAGGGGAACTTGTGTCAGGATAGAATAAGACAATTCTAGGGAAATAGTATGGTACAGTAGAAAGAAGAAGGGTTCTGAAGTCAAATGAAGTAGGCTTAAATCCCATCTCTCACACCCAGTCTTCCTGATCCATATCTAGCCACTGGACCCAGAAGGCTCTGGAGGAGAAAGTGAGGCTGGTGACTTTGCACAGCCTCCCCTCACTTAAATCCAATTCACTTGCAAGTCATGGCATTATCTTCCTGATGTCATGTTCCTCTTGGAGAACGGACAAACTACAACAATATCAGGAGTTGATCCTTTCCATCCATTTTAAACATGTATTAAGTGACTACATATGCCAGGCACTGTTTTAAGCATTGGGCCATGTAGTTTCACAACATTATTTCTATTGCTCCCTCGACCTTTGATCCTCACCTGAATATTCTCAGTCATGCTTTTCCTATCAAGTTTGTGCATCTTGTCCCAATCTAATCAAGACCCTTCCTGAAATCCCACCACGTGATCTCATCTATAAATTAATCTTTGTACTTTCCTCTTTTTGTTTTTTGTTTTTTTTTTGTTTAGTTTTGAAATGCAAACAGTCCAAGGCAGGCAATGGGCATTGGTGACATCCTACTTATCAATCACTTTATCTGATCCTTTCCTCCAGAGACCATGAAAACACTGGTGCTGAAATAAAGTAGAAGTGTTCTAAACTAGAAGGAACTTGAGCCAATACCCATATTTTAAGACCAAAGGAAACAAAGACCTAAGAGGGTAAGTGATTTTCCCAAGGTCATTTGTAGCAAGTAACAGAGCAGAGATCAAACCAAGTGTTATAGTCCCACATCCAATGCTCTATACACCAAAACTTACTGTTCTCTCACACAATAATGGGAAATGAGGAAGTGGTACAAATGGACTTTGCCTACTTACCAGTTTTTTACTAAGTCTAGCCCTTATCCCCAGATTCTATATCAATACACCACTATGGGTATAACAAAGTGAGTAAAAATAGTAGGCATATGAAAAGAATTATACCTTCCTAGCATTGAGAAGGAAACTATGTATATGGTAGCTTATTCCTTGTTTGTAAAGTTTTGAGTAAACATTTTGTAAAAGCTCACAAAATGCTATTTTATGTTCTGAAATAGCACTTCCTTCATTTCCCTTTTTCCTCTCCCTTTCCATTATTTTTCCTTCCTTTTAGGTTCCTTTACACTCTTGTTCAGCAAGTATAACTATCTGACCTTCCCTCCATTAACCTTTAGTCTGCTCTACCAACAATCAAATCAGCCAATTATAATGAAAGGATTAACACAATGTATGAACCCAGCTCATTAGAGCTACAACACAGTGAATCATGTGCACTGTT
Organism: Vombatus ursinus; assembly: GCF_900497805.2. Lineage (NCBI taxonomy): Eukaryota > Metazoa > Chordata > Mammalia > Diprotodontia > Vombatidae > Vombatus > Vombatus ursinus. The sequence goes on from NW_020949351.1 coordinate 24,666,819, forward strand.
ATAATTATCTATTGGATTGGAACTTTGTAGACCACCATATCCCACCCCCTCATTTTTCAGATGAGTAAACTGAGGCTCAGAGAGGTTGTAACCTATCCAAGTCCTTCCCACTCATTTAAAGAAGGGAAGGTAAGCTGAAAAGAGTTTAGTGACTTGCCCAAGGTAACACAGGTAATAAGCATCAGAGGTGGGATTGGAATACAGTATAACCCCAAAGCCAGCTCTTTCCACTTTACCACGCTGCATCACTAAATTGAAAGACTATTGTTCAATATATTGGCTTTATATTTTCCTTAAATTTAACCATTTTTTGTCTTTTTTATTACCTGTTACCTTTCCTATCACTGACTACAACTTGTAGTCTTGTAAAACATGTGTTGTTGTTGTTCAGTCTATTTTCAGTCATGTCTGGCTCATCATGACCCCATTTGGGCTTTTCTTGGCAAAGATACTGGACTGGTTTGCCATTTTCTTCTTCAGCTCATTTTACAGAAGAGAAAACTGAGGCAAACAGGGTTAAGTGATTTGCCCAGGGTCACATAGCTAGTAAGTATCTGAGGTGAAATTTGAATTCAGGAAGAGGGGTCTTACTAACTTCAGACCCAGTACTCTATCATCTGCACCATCCAGCTGCTCACTGTAAGACATTAAAGAACTAGAGCTATCATCACATACACATACACATATTACTGAATGTGAACTTGTGAGATACTTTGAATGGGAAAGACTGCTAGAAAAAATGTCTATCTTCAGTAAATTCTCTTGACAGACTAATTTAATATTTGTGTCTCTGCACTGAAAAATAACTTTTGACCCAAAATACTGGCAAGAAACAATATACAACATTTTATCATCAATACTTTTTTATGATTAGATTTAATTTTGAATGTTTGTATTTTCATCCTTTTTCATTTGAGAGAGGAGTTGATGATTTTAAACAAAATTATATTTAATTAATAGTTTGGCTGTTCAGCACAAAATAATGGGATACTAAAATAACTGCACAAGAGCTGTTATTGAAAATCTTATCTCCTAAGACAGCTTCTAATTGAGTGTTAGCAGTCAGGGAGAGGTATCAATATGGTGTAAGCTAGTGATGGAAAGCTGTAGGAGAGGAAATTAAGTGGAGGCAAAAAGGAAAGAAGGAGGGAGTGAAAATAAGGGGAGGGATATGACAAGGATAGAGAAACAAGAGGAAAGGTAAGGATAGAAAGGGAAAATATTAGGAAGGGGGGAAAGAAGACAGATGGGAGAAAACAGTGGACAGATCAGGGAGAAGGGAAAAGTGAAAAGAAAAAAATACAAGAAGAAAAAGATGAAGAGAAGGTATGTGGGAAAATGAAATAGAAAAGAAGAAATCATGGGAGTGAACAGAAATGGGAAAAGAAGGGGATGGGGTAAAGAGGCAAGGAGAGAGATAGGGAGAGAGGGAACAGGAGAGAAACAGAAAAAATGAGCCTGCCAGTGGTTAATTGAGCATATAGATTCCTAATGTGTCAGCCACTGCCCTCTCAGATGAAGGATGACACTTTTTAGGACGCATCTTCCTTTGTTACCACTTTAAGACTAATGAAGCCTGCAATTCATAAACCTGATGCTGAACACTAATCTGCTGACAGAGAAATCATCCACCTTATATTTAAGGACCTTTAAAAATGGTTTCAACCTATTTATAGAAATCTGTGTATTTGTATAAGACTATGGATGCCAAGAAACTGTATCTTCATAAATATACAAGTTGATCTATAAATACTATATAGTATTCAGAGAAAGACTAGATCTGAAGTGCAAGAACACCTACCCATCCCTCTTCTAACTTTTCATCAGACAATTCTACATGTTTGCCAGAACATTTTTGTACTCCCCCCAACCAAAAAAAAAACAGGCCTGTTTACTTTTATAGTCTCTAAACAGCAAGGCTCCATTATACAAATGTTTTTTTTCTTCTTCTTTTTTTCTGCCTTCAGGTCACTTGTTAATGAGCTGAGCACTGGGGAAGGATGGAAGCTATTACAACAGAATATGGGCAGAGAGATTTTCTTTATGGTTCTGTAGATTTATGAAAGCAAGAGAAAGAGGGGAAGAGAACAGGGCAGAGCAATGGAGAAAGAAGGGATGTTTATCAACAGTCCATTCAGATACAAGTCCTCTGAGATTGATGACTGTAGCTTGGTTTTGATCAGATAGAAGTTGGGTTGCAGTCTGTGAAGTGACTGGACCCTCTTTGGCCCCTGGCCTGTGCAGTCTCTGACCTCCCTAACCTCTGCAGGGCTTCCTTTATGAGGGTTCCCAGCCAGATGGTCAAGTCATCAAAGCTTTATGAGCACAAACTCCTTTTACCACTTCACGGTTTCTTCAAGCCTAAAAGCAGAAAGGGTGGCAGCATGAGGAAGAGAAGCTAAAAGGTGTTAAAGACAGAAAACAAGGCAGTGAAGAATCTTGCCTGGGGAACACAGAGCACTATTTCTCTGCATTTGAAAATGAGAATCTTAAAAATTCTGGGAGAAGTAAGGCCTTCCCAATAATTTTCAGGCAATGTCTATATGGAACCGTCTATATGGAACCAACATACGGATGATTTAATTCAGACAAACAAACAAACAAACAGCTATATTTTTTTAGATTTTTTAAAAAAAAGAACATTCTATTGTCCAATTGTTTAAATTGACAGGATGAACCTGTTGTTTAGGCTTTGTATAGACACAGTCACAGTTTGTCCCTACGTAGCCAGAGGGATATAGAGAATTGACATAATTGACTGCATAATTAAAAAAAAAAGAATGAAAAGAAAAAAGAAAAGAATTAAGCCTCTTATTAAAGAGAAACTATAGAGCTGGGGCCTGATTATCCAGTTTGGCTGTCTTCAATAATAGCATTCACCAAATAATTACTCTATTTCTGTTCATCTGTGAAGATATAACCACAGTTAGAACAATAGTTAGTGAACTTTGAATTTTCATCATTTCAGTTAATCAATCATAAACATTCAAATCATTTAGCAATGATCTGGTGCTATTTGAAAGATACTTGATAAGCCCATAGTATGTGAATTCAGCAGATCTTGAATTAAAGACCCCCTCCCCCCCAAAAAAGTGCAACCAAAGCCAATCATTGTTTATTACAAAAGACTTAGAAAAGCAAACAATTGTCAATGGTACATTCAAATTTCATTGCACATGAGTTTTTTTATAATACCCTGCCTTTTCTCTGAGTTAAGATTGACAGATTTTACATGTGTATCTTGCTAGGTTTTGAAATGTCACAAAGATATTCCTCTGTCTTGTTATGAAAAGACTTAATGTATGACCAAAAAAAAAAAAAGGTTATCTAGTTGCAAGGCCAATCAGTGACTTAAATTACATCATGTCTCAGCAGAAGAAAGTGACCTTGTTACCTTTCTGAGACTTAGAATCCAGACTCCACCTGACTCTCAGAAAAACAGCCTCACTTCTGAGTAAGTCAATTCTCAAGTGATGTTTTTTAGAGGGGGAGGTCACTCAGTCACCAATACTTGTGTTTGAGGGCTACCAATTTTCAATTAAAGAACACACACACACACATACAAGAGCCAAACCTGTAAAATGGCAGCATTACGGAGACATGTTATAATAATTCTTTGATGTACAGAGCTAATTTTAGAGCCTTTGAAATCAATTCCTATCACTAGCAGGTAAAGTCAAAAATAGAAGGCCCATGAATCTGGGTGAGGTCAAACTCCTTTACAGGGTCAGGTTGATTGGTTTGCAATAAAACCACTGAGATCTGCTAGTTTTTAATGAGCTTTCTCTGAAGAGGTGAACTTGTATTTTCACAGAGGGTTATCCAGAAGGGTGTGTTCCATGTGTCTGTCACCAGAGGTATTTGCTAGCTTTGCTGTTTGTACACATTAGAGATCATCAGGGTTATTTTCCCTTCAATAGAGGGAAAATGTGGACCTGGACTTCTGCTGATTTTCAAAGCCAGAACAAAATAAAATCTTCTGAATTCTTCTCTTCCAGCAGACAGAGCACATTAATTTCATTGGAAGGTTTCAAATATGGCATGGTATCTGGAATCTGTGAGCACATCTGTCATTGAAAGCTCACCATAAACTACCATATTCAACTTCACAAGACTTTTTATCAACTACCAACCATTTATTTGGTAGTAAACTTAATTCTAATAGCAGCCCACTTTGTGTGACTACAGATGCCAAAATGTGTTTCTTTGGCAGTGCATTGAAGACACACATCCAATAAAAGAGGAATATATATTCTGAGGGATATGACCAACTGCTTTTGTTTTTTAACCTCATAATACTTCCAGCACAAAAACCAATCACAGACTGCTGGATATCAGAAACGTTCCCCTAAGCATATATTTAAGTATGTATCTAAATAGTTTTTTGGGTCCCTTCATATCATGTCCACATTCACTACTAAACCATAAAGTTTTCATGTCTTAAATCCTATGTAGAGAGGCAGTGTGGAATAGAGGATAGAAATTTAATCATGCAGTCAGAGAGACTTAGATTCAAGTCTTGCTTCTGATTCAAACCAGCTACATGATCATGGATAATTCTCTAGGGTTTTGCAAAACGCTCAACATACACATTCTCATCCTATCCTCATGACAATCCTGTGAAAGTAGGTACATTAGGTATTATTATTTACATTTTATGGATGGGGAAACTGAGGTTCAAGGAAGTTAAGTCATTTGCCCATGGTCACAAGCTAGTAAATATCCAAGTCAGGATTTCAAACCAGGTTTTCCTAATACCAAGTTTATTACTCTATCCACTACGTCATGATGATATCTCACTTAGGCATCTGTTCAACAGGTATTTTTTGGAGTGCTTACTGTTTTTGGAAGGGTAATAAAGGAAAAGAACATAGCATGGAAGCAAGGAGTAGGCATGTTAAAGCTAGTATTCATTGCAGCCTCAGATCATCTTTGCCTTTTCCCGCCCCTTTTGGAAATAAAGGTGAAAGAGACAAGGAAAGAGAACAAGAGTGGTCCTGGTAGGATTCCTAGGATGGGACTAGCTCTCTAGGGAAAGAATGGCCATTGTTCTCTGAGCCTCACACCTGGCAGTTCATAGGATGAGATGGAGCACTGCAGGCTCTCTGAATTCTTCATGAAGATTTTATGTAAATGACTAAAATAATAAAAAAAATCATCTATGAGTAAATGGCATACTACCTAATTCCACAGAAACCTTCTTCTGATTCCCCATCATTGGGTATAGTAGGTGCTGGTTCTACAGCCCTAAGCCAGAAAAACACAAGCCCTGGCCAGTCCTACCAAGTTGGAAAGGTTCAAATATTGGTTTGATCATGGACTGTGTACCTGTTCTTGAAGAACTGGCCTGGATGAATTCCAACAGACTAATCACCTAGCTGGTTAAAGAATGATCAATTTTCTTCAAGCAATGGTTGAAAAAATATCCACTAAATCACATGGAGTTGTGTTCCACATTGATGGGAAGAGTTCCTTCTACAATAATGAAATCCTATATCCTTGAAGTATTAAAGTATAATTAATGCTACTGAGTTGGGCATAGTTCTGAATATAAGGCCAGCCTTAGAATCAAAAAGACCTGGGTTTGCATTCTACCTCTAACACATACTAACTTTGAGACCATAGGCAAATCTCCTAGCATGTTAGTGCCCATAGGCAATATTTTTTTTCTTTTAAGACTACAAGGTACAGACAAGTTGCTGATCTGCATTAATTGAATAGAATTTCCACACCCGGACTTCCCTTACAGTGATAAGGTTGTAGGTCTAGACCAATACCTCTTCCCCCATAAACAAGAAAAAGAAAAAAAAAAGTTGTAGCAAAGCCATGTAGTGTAATGGGAAAAGTACAGGACTTGGGAAGAGGAAACATGATAGCTGTCTTCAATTATTTGAAAGGTTGTCACATGGAAGAGGGATTAGATTTATTATGTTTGGACCCAGAAGGCTTAACAAGGAACAATGGGCGGAAACTGCAAAGAAGAACATTTAGGCTGAATTTCAAGAAAAACTTCCTAACAATTAAAGTTGTCCAAAGTGTAATGGCCTGCCTAGAGAAGTAGCATGTCTCATTCTTGGCAGTCTGAAGCAAAGGCTGACACTTGTCAAATATATTACAATGGGAATTCCTTTGGGTATAGGTTTGGCTTTGTGGTCAATGGGGTCCCTTCCAACTCTCAAATTCTGGCATTCTGTGATTCTGGGTTTGAATCTCAGCTCTATGCTCATAGACAAGTAATTTTATCTCTCTGAGCCTCATTTTACTCTTGTATAAAATGGGGATAATAATACTTTCACTATCAACCTTCCTAGGGTTGTTTTAAGGAAAGGCTGTCCTAACTCTAAAAATGTTTCAGAAAGATGAGTTATCATTATGGGAAATAAAAGTTCATTCATGCTTAAATTTAAATGAAAAAACACCAAAAATATTCATTTGCAGAATTCCATGTGGTTTTCAAATCCATTCCACTATTCACAATATCAGGCTCATCCCTTCTTTTCCATTTCCACAGCCACCACCCTAGTTCAGATCTTATCATCTCACACCTGGATTACAGTTACAGCCTCTTAACTGATTTACCTGCCCCCAGCTGAACCCATCCTACATGTAGCTGCCAGAACTATCTTTCTCAAACACCACTTTCATCCTATTACTAGTCTATTCAAGAAGCTACAATAGCTCCCCATATCAAATCTAAACTTCTCAGCTTAACACAAGGATCTTCATCAGTGAGCCTTCACCTTCCTTTCAAATTTCCTCTCCCATTACTCCCAAATGCAGTCCTTCTGATCCAGCCAAGCCATTCACCTTACTCTAACCTGCATGAATTCTCCTTTCCACTACCTCTTCTGACATTCCTTTTCTCTTGCCCAGAATGTACCCTACTTTCCCCTCTAAATCCAGTGACATTCTCAATCCATTGCTTCCTTCAAAATTAAGCCCTGAATTCACCTTCTCTGAGAAGCCTTTATGGCCTTTGTTGGACATTTCCAAACAGAGCCTAGATTGCCTTTTACTTGGGACATTGGAGAGAAGAGTTCTTGTTCAGCTGTGTACTAAACTCTGAGTCTGTGAATGGGCAAATCTGAGTCTAGGCAACAGGCCAGAAGAATTGTTTTTAATTTTTGCCCCTTTCTCTGTGCATGCAGACCAGCCCATGATTTCTCTGGAAGAGGATTAAGGGAGGGGGGATTGAGGGGGAAGGGAGAAGGAGAGAAGAGGAGAAGGAGAGAGAAGAGAGGAGAGGAGAAGGGAGGAGAAAGGAAGGAGGAGAGACAGAGACAGAGAGACAGAGAGAGACAGAGAGAGAGAGGGAGAGGGGGAGAGAGAGAGAGAGAGAGAGAGAGAGAGAGAGAGAGAGAGAGAGAGAGAGAGAGAGAGAGAATGGTCAAATAAAACTGTGAAAGGCTGTGACCTTGAAACAGACCTTTGGCAGCTTGTCACTGGCTAGAGAATCTCTTAGTCAGACTCTATGGTCTTTCTTTGTTTGTGGTAGCTCATTTCTTGTCCTCCTGATTGACAATAAAAGAAAGAAGAAAGGTATGAAGGAAGGAAAGAAATAAGCATTTATTAAGTTCCTACTATATGCCAGGCACTGTGCTCAGTGCTTTACAAATATTATGTCATTTGGTCTTTACCATAACCCTGAAAGGAAGTGCTATTATTATCCCTATTTTACAGTTGAGAAAACTGAGTCAGAGGGAGGTTGTGACTGGCTCAGAGTCACATAGCTAGTAAGTATCTGAGGCTAGATTTGAACTCAAGTCTATCCTGACTCTAAGCTCAGCACACTCTCCACTGCACCACCTAGTTATATCAAGTGTCAATGGTCATTTCCAGAGGAGATGCATACTGTCAGCCTGGGTCCTCACATGAATTCTTTCCTAATAATAGTAAGCATTAACATGACACATAATACAGTCCCTGTATTCACTCCCCACCAGTAACTTTCTATGTGTTAATGATGATGATAATTATATAATACTTACATGGTGCTTTGAGGTTTTCAAAACACTTTACACATATTATTTCCTTTGCTCCATACAACAAACCCATGAGGTAGGTGATGAACACACACACACACACACACACACAAATCTGCAACCAAGGAAGCTAACTGATCCATCTGGAAATTGAAATCTTGGATTTGTCTTTATTATTGTTGCTTCTAACTCATGTCAACCAGCCATACAGTTACATGCATAACAGCATTGAGATGGAAAGATCTCAAAGCACATCATTCATTGTAGTCAAACAATAACCCCACTGCTGCTGCTTCTAAGTCAGACAACATGCTTCATTTGACCCTTCAGCACTGCATGAGAGGAAAGTATTAATGGTCAGTGGCTCAGACACAAGGCCTGTCTCTGTGCTGAGCTCTGTAGGGATGTGCTAAAAATAGAACCTCTGCAATCAAGATCTATTATTCCAATAGGATGAAATTCAATAAACACCAGTCCAGAGTAGGAAACCAAAGGAGAGATATCAAATGGCACACACTCAAGATGGCTACACACAGATAGGTAGAAACAATAATACACAGTGAGAGTAGACAGACTGACCATGATTCAGCAATATTGCACCACCCTTAATAAAGGTATTTCCTCCCCTGGCTAGACCAAATGCCCCTTGAGGACAGGGTATGTTTCACTTTTGTCTTTCTATCTCCAGTTCCAGGAGAGACAGAAAGTACCTCAGGTATAGCAATTGAGTGTTCTATAAGGCTTGTTGAATTTTATTTATTGATGAATTTTTGATGCTATTTTCGGGATTCTGAGGAGCTCCCATGTGCATAGTTAAATGAAGCAAACAAACGTAGACTGTAAATTCACAGATTTAGAGCATGAAAGTCAGTCAGTCTGTCAAATAGAGTGCCTACTATATGTCAGATGCTGTGCTAAGCACTGGCGACAAAAAAAAAAGGCAAGATAGCCCCTGCTCTCAAAGAGCTCACGGTTTAAGGGGGGAACAACATGCAAATATCAACATACAAATAGCATATATACAGGATAAATTGGAGATAACCAAAAGAGGGAAAGGAATAAGAGTAAGGAGGACTAGGAAAGGTTCCTTATAGAAGGTGAGACCTTAACAGAGACTCCAAAAAAGCCAGGGCATCTTGAAGGTGGATAATAAGGTAGAGCATTCTAAGCCTACAGGACAGCAGAATCCATGGGAGATGATGAGATCACCAAATGAAGTAGTATAGAAAAAAGAGAAGGCAGTCCAGGACAGACCTTGGGGAACCACATGGTTAGATAAAAATCCAGCAAAGTAGACTGAAGACAGGTCAGATAGATAGGAGAAGATCCAAGAAAAAACAATATTGTCATGCAAACCTAGAGAAAAATGATCAAGGAGTTCACTCTAACCATGGAACTCACGAATTTTAAGTACTCTCTAATGTGGTCTCTCCCTCCAAATTGCTGCTTCTAGAACCTTCTTCCTTCCTTCCTCTCTCTCCCTCCCCCCCATCCTCTTCCACTCCATCCACATAAGGTATCATATCCTTATCTGTGGGTGTTCTGCCCAAAAGGAATGTAAATTTTAATCTCTGAAACTTTTTTTTTCTGTTAAAGACTCTCAAATCACTCTAGCTCTTATTGATTGGCCTATAGTAGGTCCTTGGCCAACCCTTACTTGATCATTGTTTGGGCCCTGATTGGATCATAATGAATGTAAATTGCAGTTGTTTCTGTTTTGGCCAAAAACCCTAAAAGGTCTTCCCTTCCCAGATCATTTTTTTTTAAAGAGGCCATTCTTTGCTTTATTTTTTATTAAGCCTTGATCACTGAATGGGCATTGACTCAGTCAAACTGTGACTTCAAGTTAAGGACCTTCACTTGAAAAGGCCAAGGCCCCCCCCACTGCATCCTGGGCCATCTCCAGGTGTCCTGATCTATATCTGGCTGCTGGACCCAGATGGCTGTGGAGGAGAGAGAGGCTGGTGACTTTGCACAGCTCTCCCTCACTCATTCACTTACACGTCATGGCATCACCTCCCTGATATCATTGTCCTCTTTGAGGACAAAGGACAAACAGCAGCAGTAGCAGCAATCTACAACCCATTAAGTAGGGTGCTTAAGTCAGCCAAGTCTCATTCCTCTTCAGGTTGCACTCTGGGCTTTCTACCATGACCTTGTACCTGGTATCTTCTCCCTTCTTTGCTTTTTTAGTTTCCTTTTTACTTATGTGTTGTCTTCCCCCATTAGAATGTAAGTTCTTGAGGGCAGTGATTGTATTTCTGATTATATTTGTATTTTCAGCACATAATAAGCACTTAATAAACACTACTGATGTTGACTGACTGAGAAAAGTGTGATTAACAGTGTTAACGGCTACAGAGAGGTTGAAAGGGATGAGGTTTAAGAAAAGTCTTTAGATTGGGTGATTAAGATATCCTTAGCAACTTTGGAGAGTACAATTTCTATTGAATGATAAGGTCAGAAGCCATATCACAAAGAGTTAAGAAGACAGCAAAGGGAAAGGAAATGAAGACATTTCATATAGATGGACTTCTCAAGGAGTTTAGCAATCAAAGGGAGGAGTGATATAGGTCTAATAGCAGGTAGGGATGGACAGATCAAGCAAGAATTTTTTTGAGGATGGGGAGGTGTGGGCATGTTTGTAGGCAACAAGAAAAGAGCCAGTAGACACAGAGAGACTGACGAGGGAGAGAGTGGGGATGATAGAACAGGCAATCTTCAGAAGAAAAGATGGATGGAATCACATGTACATTTAGAGGGATTTGCTGGAAAAGTGCTGGAGAAAGTGGCAGAAGGCATTTGAATGACTTAGGATAAAGAGGAGAAAAGAGGGACCTTCTGACAAATGGCCTCAATTTTTTCAGTGAAATATGATGCAAGATTCTCAACTAAGGTGGATAGGTGCAGGTAGGCATGGAAGGTTTGAGGAGAGATTAAAAGATTTGGAAAAACCACTGTGCTAAGTAGGACAGTGAATCAATTATGGATATGTAAAAGGATTACCTTGCTGTGGTGAGGGCCCAGTTGAGATTATGTAACATGAATTTGTACTAAAACCAGACAGTATGGTTTAGTGATTTTTCTCATCTAGCCCAACTTCCTCATTTTGTAATTGAAGACACTAAAACTGAGAAATGTTAAATGACTTTCCCAAGGTTAGACAGGTAGTAATGGGCTAGATTCATGTCCTTTGCCTCCAAATTCAAGGGTTTTATGATTTTTGTTGTTAAACCACATATCTACATACATGCATATGTATATATATAATATATAATGCATTTCTGCACATTGATTGATTTTTAAAAAGTATAATGCATAATTCCTAAACACTAATGATAATTTTAAACACAGCAAACATGAAGTTAATTATTCAGCCTAACTTCTGTTAATACTCTCCATTTGTAGTGGAGAGGCTTAATCACTACATCAGCAAGAAATTAGAACTAAATCAGCAAAAAACTGGAAGCATCTGCATCTGAAAGGGCCCAACAATTTCTGAGATTCTCCACATGTCTCATGAACTCTAGGCCACACAGCTCTCCATCCTTCTTCAAGTGAATCTTGAGCCAGGAATAAATCTTTCAGCTTGATTATACTTGAGAGGGAACAAGAGAAGGAGAGGTGTGAGCCTATCCAGTGAAATCAACCAACCAATTTACCAATTAGGTATAAATTCATATTTAGCTCTTATCACCTCCGATGATCCTTATTCTAATTCCTACTCTCATTGAGTACAAAACTGCATCTCTGTCTCAGGGTTCTGGGGGGGGGGGGGGGACCTTTGAGGGCCTGTTGGTGTCTTCCTAATACCATTGACAAAAGGATCCATTCCAGTGTGTTCTCCTTAATATTAATAGCCTGTGATTAGTTCAGTCAGTTTCATCTAACCAATTATTTTCAATTAGCTTTTACAAATAGGTATTTACTGAGAAGATACAGCAAGAATGGAAATGCAAATACTACCACCCTCAGAACAGCTGGGGACACACTCTCCCCTCTACCTCCTCTCTACCTCAGACTCTAGGGAAAGTGGACTCAAAGTAGATTCTCCAAAGTATTCACCTCACTAAGTTCTCTTTTGGACTTGGCACAGCTAATGGATTAATCATTGTTGTGATTTTTTTGTAGGCTGGGTCAATTTACTTGTAGGCTGGGTCAAACAGGTTGCTTGAGACCTTATTCTTTAGCCACTTGATTGTCCATAAAATCTGGAATGGGTGCCAATTGGCAGCCTGAGCCTTTTGCAGTTCACTTTTCTAATTGTAACCTTTTCTACACTTCTTCACAGGAAGAAGAAAGAATGCATGCCAAGAGGCAAGAACAGAGGCTCATATCGATGAGCCATGTATCAGAATCCCACGTGGGGAAAAAGGCAAATGCAGCTGGAAACAGTTGCTACTACAGCTCATTCACCAAAAACAAGTCCTTGTGCTCTAGGTTTCATGGTAACTTCGGAATAGAGAAGGCCTGAGGCCCCTGTTGCCACCAGGAGGAGGTCCAGAGCTACTCTCCCTCCTTTCCTACCATCAGACAAGGAATAGGGTCAAGTCGTTCATACAGGAGTCTTCAGTTCACTCCCAGTTATACCTCAGCAGCCAATCAAAAGTGTGTCTCTTCACCATGTGATGAAGAGACTGGAAGCAGAATACCTGTTTATGAGCTTAATTCCATATGGGTTTTGCTTCAAGTCGGGCATGTTACACATGCTCATGAGGACTGGGTTCTCATTAGTGAATCTTCATTAAATGGAAATGGAAATAAACATGTAGATGCGGGAATAATCTATAATCTTCTGTAATAATCCTCCCATGTCCCAACTCTGGGCGTTTTCACTGGCTGCTTCTCATGCCTGGGGTGCTTTCTCTTCTCATTCCTACTTCCTGACTTCACCAGTTTTTTTCAAGTTTCAGCTAAAATCTGACCTTCTACACAAAGCCTTTCCCAATCCCCCTTAATTATAGTGCTTTCCCTTGGTTGTTGATTGTATCCTATTTATCGTGTATATAGTATGTTTGTACATGATTATTTGCATGTTGTCTTCCCCTTCACCCATTAGACTGTGAGCTCCTTGAGGGCAGAGACTGTCTTTTACTTTTTTTTTTTTTGCATCCTCATCACTTAGCACAGTGCCTGGCACATAATAGGTTCTTAATAAGTGTTTATTGACTGACTGACTGGAGTACTATGTTGATTGCTGAAGTTATATAATAAAGAAAGATGAGGAGAGAAAATTCATGATTATGAGCTGGAGGATTCTTAAGAAGTAAGGCTAAGGCATATGGAAACAAAGGACTAGGTTATATTTAATAAAGGTCTTTAAATATATAATCTAAGAGGATATCTTACATAGCAGAAAGTGACAAGCAGTTCCCCATCTCTACTAAGGGCAGATTGAAAAGAAATAGGCTTAAACTGCAGGACAAGGGATTTAGGTTAGATAAAATGGGAATTTCCTGACAACGGAGCAGGATTGTTAAAACACTAAAACAGCTTATTAAGGGAAGTTACAGAACTGTATTCTCCACAACTCTTTAAAAATGGGATAGGTTTTCATCTAGCTCTGATCACTTAAGCACAGACACATCCAAATCCAGAGAAATAAAATAGACAATCACTGTAATAGATGGTGTTCTTTCTACTGTCCTGAGATCCTGTGACTCCGATGTTTCCATTACCTGTGCGAGACACAATGTCTCTACCCATATGATACACACGGAGCCCACTGTTCCTCGGCCAGAATGTCAGTGCTACAGTGTAATACTACTGGATTGTATCCTTTCTGAGAGAATGGCTTGTTGTTGTTTTTGTTGTTTTTCCCTTTCATTGATAAATCACAAAGCACCTATTTTTGCATAACTCAGAGATCTGATTTAATGGGAAGAATGCAAGAGATTAAAAAAGTGAGGTTAAAACTCACTCTGTCCTTAACTCACCCCATTCTGTTGAAGTGTTATAGCACATGCGGAGCAACGTTACCTACCTTTTCGGGGCTGTCATTAAATGTTACAACACTGTGTAGGAAGACACTATACAATGAGTAACAGGCAACGCTTACTCTTTAGCTATAAATGCTCTGCTTCAAGTGAAGATGGTCAGTGAAGGAGCATATTTTAAGAGTTAGCATGCACTCATTTCCAGTCAAGTCAGATCACTGGTGTTTTCCCTGGAATAAGTATTTTTTCCCCTACATTAACCTTAAACAATATCATTAGAATATTTGTAAGGAGTAAAAATTAAGCAGACTTTTACCTTGATCATTTGCTAACTATAATTTTTATCCCATTTTTCAGACTAATCACTTACCATTTATCATATAGGATACAGTTTCTTCTAGTGAAAAGAACACTGGCTTATTTTCAGATCTTGCATCTGATGCTCACTACTTTTGTGACCTTTGGCAAGTCACTTAAATTCTCTGAACCTCAGTGCTCTCACCTAAAAAGAGAAGGCAAAAGGGTGGACTAAATGATCTCTGAGCTCCCTGATATTTCCAGATCTACAATCCTGTGATATTATACACACACATACACATATACATATGTGTGTATGTTTTTCAATCAATTTTGTCTGACTCTTCATGACCCTGTGGACCATAGCTCACCAATACTGCCCATGGGACTTTCTTGGCAAAGATGCTGCAGTGGTTTGCCATTTCCTTCTCCAGTGGATTAAGGCAAACAAAGGCTAAGTGACTTGCACAGGGTCACATAGGTATTAAGTGTCTGAGGCTGGATTTGAACTCAGCTCTTCCTGACTCTAGGCCTGGCACTCTATCTACTGAGCCATCTAACTGTCCCCTTATATATATAGATATATATAGTATGTATGTATGTATGTATATGTGTGTGTGTGTATGTGTGTATAAAACAGTCCCATCTTCAGGGTCTTCTATTCTGTAGCTTTTCATTCTCATAATAGCAATTTAACAGTGCAACCTACAATAGTACAATAATAATTAATAACTGCTATGTATATGCCAGGCATTGTGCTAAGTGCTTTACAATCATTATCTCATTTGATCCTCATAACAACCCTGCAAAGTGTATTGCAAGAAGACCAGCTCCAAAAGATTTAAAAGGTAACCTTAAAATTCATCTTTAACTCAGCTAAAGATATTTTTTTTACATATAATTTTATTAGGAAAGCACTCTGCAGTCACAGGATTGATAATTAGATTCATCAATCTACCTGGAGTCGATCCATTATTAACACCATACTCTTACCTAATGAGTTCCCTGAGCACAGACTGCTTACCTAGTCCACACTAACTTCTAAAAGAATTTCCCTGTATAAATAGTTTTCATGGCACAAACGACTCAGACAGTCAACAAGCATCTCTTAAGCACTTCCTACATGCCAGACACTATGCCAAGTACTGACATGAAGACAAAAGTGAAACAGGAAAACACAGTTGGATACATATAAAAGTTTTTTTAATGGGGTAGGGGGAACACTACTCTCATGTGAAGTCCCCATTTTGAAATGTGAGGGAAATCTATTAACTGGATAGCTCAGTATACTGGAAGAAATTTTTCTGATACCACTAGCATCATAAGAGAGTCTTGTGAATAGGGAATAATAACTTCAGTTATCATGAGTCTACACTGAGCATCACATATAATAAATGCCAAAATAAAGGTTTCTCTCATTCTTGGGACCTTATTGAAGCTGGTCACTGCTCGCTTTTGTCCGATGACATCATCTGTCATTGAGGTCTCTGCTGCTCTGAGTTGAAGTGACTTCTAATGGTGTCCACTCATAGCTATCATCGTGTAGTTATGTCCTCATAGGTATTATCTAATTGTCATTACGGAACCTACCTTTTGGAAATAGCCAAGGTGAAGCTAAAGAGGTCCTTTCCTGGTCTAGCTGGGATTGTCCCTGTCTCTGGCAGAGTTCATGGCTCTATGTAACAGGGCATCAAGTTCAGGGATTCCTCTTTACCTTGTAACAGTGACCTCTGCTTATTCCCTCCTTGAAACTTTGTCATTCTTGAAGGAGGAGGTGTGGATAACAGAAAGAGGTCTGATTCTGTATGACCTTGGCTAGTCACTTGACTTCTCTAGCCCTCAGTTTTCACAAATGTAAAATAAGGAGACTGGACTAGATGTCCTCTGAGTTCCCTTCAAGCTCTTAATCTATTGCCCCAACTGTTGCCTTTCATATTCCAGTCACATCAGGCTCCAACTTAGACAGAATCATACAACATCTGAGAATTGGAAGAAAGGGGCATCAGCCATCTAGTAGAGCCTATACTGAAAAGTAACCTTCCCTATAACACATAAGACAAATAGTTGTTCAGCCTCTGCTTAAAGACCAGAAGGGAGGTGATATTCATCATCTCTCCAGGCAGAATGACCACAAACATCATGGTAGAATGACTACAAACCCTAATGTTTTTCCTTCTTCTAGTATCAGGAATGTATGTACTCCAACCCAAAGCACACTTTCCCCTTTTGCCAAGTGATAAAAAAAGTACTCCAATGATTTCCAAGTAACCTTCATTTAGCATTCAGGTGATCTTATCCAAGACAGAATGACATCATGGATAGAGCATTGGCCCCGAAGTCAGTAGGACCTGAGTTCAAATCCAGCCTCAGATACTTACTAACTGGGTGACCCTAGGCAAGTCACTTAACTCTGCTGCTTCAGTTTCCTCATCTGTAAAATGAGCTGGAGAAGGAAATAGCAAACCACTCCAGTATCTTTGCCAAGAAAACCCCAAATGGGGTCACACACAGTCAGACACAATCAAAACTACTCAGCAGTCCAAGATAGATAGAAATGTTACCGGGCTTTAAATTTCAAACAGGAATTTCTATTTGACCCTGAAAGTAATAGGGATCTCCTTTATGGGGGTGGGGGAGAGGAAGGATTTGAATCACTTTGGTAACTGAGTGGAGGGTGGATTAAAGTGGGGAGAAACTTGGCAGGGGGAGCAAACAGGAGGCTACAGAAAGAATATTGTCAGGTGTAAGGTGATGAGGCCTTGAAACAGAGTGTTAGCTATAGGAGTGGAGAGAAGTGGGGACCAGGATGAGGATGATGGAGATGTAAAGAAAGTAGAAATGAAAATTTTTAACAACTTATCAGATACACGGGGTGAGGGCAAGCGAGAAGTCATGAATAACAATGAGGTTGTGACCCTGGAACTCTCATATTTCCAATCCATCCTCCACATAGCCATCAGAATAATCTTCCTATCCTTACCTTATCACTCTCATACTCAGAAAACTTCAATGGGTCTCCATAGTTTAGAGGATAGAGGCAATCTGATGGTGCAGTAGATTGTGGACTGGGTCCAGAGTCAGGAAGGCCAGGTTCAAAGCCAGCTTCAGACGCTTACTAGTTGTATGACCCTGGACAAGTCACTTAAGCTCTGTGTACCTCAGTTTCCTTATTTGTAAGATATAGTTAATAATAGCACCTACCTCCCAGAGTTGTTGTGAGGGTCAAATGAGATCATATTTGTAAAGTGCATACTGTAAATGCTAGTTATTGTTATTATTATTAACCTCTCAGTCCCCCTAGACAGCTCGTTAAGACTATAAGTTGGTGAGACATCTTCATCAGCGGAGGGAGTTTCCTTATCATGAGTGATCAAGTCAATAAAATCATAATTCTACTTTTAAAACAAAATATTTCATGAATAAGGATAATTGCATCATTAGAAAATAATGATTTTTCTTCTCTTCCTTGTTATTATAGAAGAAAGGAGCTGTTTTAAGTTATTCTTTCTGTTTAAGCAAAAAAAGATTAAATCAAAGTTTAAGTAGTTCTTCCATAGGAAAAGGGGAAAATGGGGAAGAGCATCAAAGGAAAATATCACTTTCCTTTGAGTCAGGCACCAAAGGACTCTGGGTGAGAATCACCAAGCCAGAACACATCAACACCCACAATCACAAAATAAGCAAACAAAAAATCCAGCTCCATCCCAGAGGTTTAGGTAATAGCTCTGAGTTGGAGACAAATGGTAGGATGGAAAGTAGTCTATATAACCACTTAGCTTTCTCTTTAAACCATTGCAAATGAGTAAACTGAGGCTTTTATAAAATAGTCCATCATCCTGCCTATATTATTGCTGATATGCATTGTGTCTATAAGAGCACCATGCTTTCATAAAGTAGGTACTCAATAAATGGCAATTGAATAATCAGTTGCTATGTACCTATATTTCTTCTCTGAGCCTTCCTGCTTAATGCTGAAATTCCTCTTGAGTCTACGAAATAAACATTCCTTTAGTCATATTAGGAGTGATGTCTGTCGACGAGTAAGAACTTTCCATTTGGATCAAGGTAGGGGGAGGAAAGGCAGATGAAAGTAATTTTTATTCTGTTTCTGATACATCAGGGACCCTCAATTCTAGCACTTAAAGGAAGAAGCAGCAGATGAAAACAAAAGTTGGCAGAGATTTTGGATATGTCTAATATTCAAATGAAAGCTCTAATTTTTATATAATTTGTAGATCTTGTATAATGAGTTAGTAGTGACTGAAAGCAGCAGACACAATATTTGAACATGTATGTGAAAGGAAGATAAGGAGATAGAGGAGTCAGGGGGAAAAATTCAAAATATTACGATATCCTGATAGTGATAATAGAGTAGAAAACAAAACCAAAAAAAAAAAAAAAAGAAAAGAAAAGAAAAAAGGAAAAAAAAGGAAACCAATGTGTTATTGTTTGGTTGTCTTCAGGAAATACCTGCAGAGAGCAAAAAATAAAGGAGGAGGGCAACTTGAGTTGCACCTGTGGGGTTTTAGTAGGTTTATGGTTCACCAATTTACTCCTACATGGCCGGGCTCCTTCACACTGGGAGAAATTTCATGTTACAAAGACGAATGGAAATGAAGAGCTGTGTAATTATTAGTTTTGTTGCGAGCAGATCAATCACTTGAGATGAACTGCTCACAAAGGTCACGTATGACCTTTTGGTTGGAATTTAACTGGCACTGCAGTTGTGATTTGCTCACAGCGGCAGGCCCCTGCTGGCTGGATTATAACAGTCCTGGCGGCATTAAAAGGCGGGCCCGCATTCCATGTCATCGGGACTCTTATAATTATGACAAATGACTAAATGTGTTATTTTCAGCAAAGCAATGGCAGTCAAAAGGGGTACTTAGAGTTTGTAAGAGGTGATGGCTGGCTTGGCTTTTGAAGGCTTTTCCTTTTTTTTTTTTTTTTTAAACTGAGCACAGACTGAATCATACTTGGCCACCCCACTGGTAGCTGAGCAGCGCGTGAAACTCATTTCACACAACGTCTGTGCTGTCTTACAGCTGCGATCCCTCCTTTTTTTCCCCCAACAAAACCAGGAGCTGCTGTGACTGCTAATACCACCAAAGAGAGACTGGGTTTTCTGTGTATGTGTGTGAAAGAGTGTGTACCCCTCTGTGTGTGTGTGTGTGTGTGTGTGTGTGTGTGTATGTATGTATAAGGAGTGGGGATTCTTCTTCAGCTTTGTTTCTTAAATAGGAATGGGAAATCCCAACCACGGAATTTTCTCCGACTACAAGTTGTAGTGAAAGAAATGGAAGTCAAAAAAAAAAAAAAGTCTGATGTTAAATTTGGCGCTGCTACATAGTATGCACCAAAGAGTTAGAGCCTCTAAAGTCTTATAAGTTCAGATCAACAAAAGTAATGAGAAGAAAACCATGGCTTTACCTGGAGCCATTTTCAGGTTGCTGGGGCTTGGACATTTTAAAGTTGTACAACTTTGTCAATACCAGCAAGAGTTTTGCGCCACTTGGCCTTAAATTCATGGAGGCTAAAGTTTGTTATTCAGTAATGACCAGATTTCACAAGTTGTTTTATGAGATTGAGCTGTATGTAGCCAAATGATACCAGTAAGGGTTATAATCACATGAATGATGACTATTCTGCATCAGTAAGAATTAAACTCATTTGGTGAGTTGTCTGAGAGCAATCCCTGGGTATTCACAAGTGTTTTCCAACTGAACAAGCCTTTCCTGACACCCTCAACTACTAGTGACTTCTCCTGAAAATGACTTTATATTTATTCTGTAGGTATGTATGTATGTACATGCTACCTTCTCCTGACAGAATATAAATTCCTTGAAAGCAGGAACTGAATTCTCAATCCTTAGCACAACACCTGGAATGTTGTAGGCATTTAATAAATGTTTTTTTTGGTTGCTGTTGTTCAGTCACTTGCAGTTCATGTGTCATTCTTCATGACCCCATTTGGTGTTTTCTTGGCAAAGATATTGGAATGGTTTGTCATTTCCTTCTCCAGCTCATTTTACAGATGAGGAAACTGAGGCAAACAGGGTGAAGTGACTTGCCCAAATTCATGTAGCTAGTAAGTGTCTGAGGCCAAATTTGAACTCAGATCTTCCTGACTCCAGGCCTGGTGCTCTAGGAATCTAGGAAGGAGCTTGAACACAAGTGGTTACAACAGCAATGGAAAAGTCAGGATGGATTTTATTGTTGTTGTTGAATCATTTCAGTCATGTCCAACTCTCCATGACCCCATTTAGGGGTTTCTTAACAAAGATATTGGAGTGGTTTGCCATTTCCTCCTCCAGATCATTTTACAGATGAGAAAATTGAGAGAGGCAGAGGTTAAGTGACTTGCCCAGGGCCACAGTAAGTGGACAGATCTGAACTGAGGAAGTTGAGTCTTCCTGACTGTAGGCCCAGTGCTCTATCCACTGTGCCACCTAGCTGCCCCTGCCTGGCAAATAGTAGGCATTTAATAAATACTTACCAGATAATTATAATACTATGAGTTAAAACAATTTCTTGCTTTTTCACTTTTCTCCAAATTCTGTACTTCCTAGATCTGATCAAGTAGAGGGGGAAAAAAATTGAGAAAAAAGGTTGAGAAAATAATAATTGATATTGATATAAATTTAAGTGAAATTTATACAAAATTAAAGTTTGTAAAATTTTGTGCTTAGGTTTTATGGCCAGAGCACTAACCTTTGAGTCAGAAAGATTTGAGTTCAAATCCTGCATCAGATACCTAAATAGCCATGTGACTTTGAGCCAGTCACTAAACTTTTTTGGCCTCAAGTTTCTCATCTATAAAGATGAGGATAATAAAAGCCCAGCATTGTTGTGAGGATCAAATCAGATATTAAACTTTAAATACTAATTATTATTATTGTTATCTCATTCGAACCTTGTAACAACTATGAACATCAGTACTATAATAATAGCTAACATGTATATACAATGCTTAATATGTGCTTTACAACTATAATCTCATTTGATCTTCACAACAATCCTGAGAGGTAGGTGCTCCATTTTACAGGTGAGAAAACAGAGGTAAACAATGGTTATATGACTGGCCTAAGGTCACACAGCTAGTAAATGTTTGAGGCTGGATTTGAACTCAAGTCTTTCTGACTACAGATGCAGCAACACTACAGTTCCTCAAGATGCAATAAGAAAGGCATAACTATGAAATTACTACAATTTTGGAAATTTAAGACATTGGTGAGTTTTCTCTAGGATTCTGAGAGGTGTCCAAATGTTTCTTTTTGTCCTTGGGATGTTCCCCTCAAAAAAACCCATTTTTCTCACACTTGTCACTGCTTCCCATGATTCCTCTAAAATAAGGCTTAAGAGAAATCACTGCATGAAGTGATAGCTAAATATATTACTTTGCATTGGAAATACAAAGCAAATACAAATTGAAAATACAAAGTAAATATAAAATACTTTGTGTTTATTTTATCAACAAAAGCCTTTAGTAAAAAAAAATAAATTCTTAAAGCTAGAGCAAAAATAAAACCAATTTATTGGTTTTGAATTAAAGAGTTGAAAGAAAGATTTCTAGTCAATCCTGTTATCAGGTGCACTTTAAAGCCTAAAGGAGAGTCAGGGCACCCAGAGAACAGAACACCCAAAGTATTTGCCAGGTGACCTGTGCAGTGACTAAGCTGCAATTTTTTTGCATATTTCCAAAAAAAGAAGGGATAAAGATGGGGGGAAGGGGAGGAAGAAGGGGCAAGTAGTAGGAGTTTGTCACCCCTGGAAACTCAGCCTAGTGACCTGGCATCCTGAGAATTTCCCACGCTTGCTTTATGGAGGTAGTCCAGCTCTTTATAGAATCCCCCAAAGCAACAACCTGGATAGAAGAGACCTACACAGAATGTTCAGTTCTCAGGCATTCCGTCAACATAGAAAAGGCCTCTAGAACAGCAGAATTCCTGTGAGAAAAGTAGTTACTCTTCAGCTTTAAGCATACTAAAAGCATAGGACTTTTTTTTCTTTCTTTCCCCCTTTTTTGTTGTTCAGTCCTTTCAGTCCTGTTCGACTCTTGGTTGCCCTGTTTGGGGTTTTCTTGGCAAAGATACTGGAGTGGTTTGCCATTTCCTTTTCCAGCTCATTTTACAGATGAGCAAACTGAGGCAAACAGGGTTAAGTGATTTGTCCAGGGTCACATACTTAGTGTCTGAAGCCAGATTTGAATTCAGGAAGATGAGTCTTCCTTATTTCAAGCCAAGTGCCCTCTTTAACTTTCTATTTTTCTTTCTTCCTCTCTGTACCTACCTGATTGTCTTTTCTCTGTGTCTCTGTCTCTCTATGTATCTCTGTCACTCCCTGTATATGTCTGTATGTCTGTGTCTGTGTCTGTCTCTCTCTGTTTCTCTGTCCTCACTGTCCTTCTGTCTCTATCTGTCTGTGTTTCTCTCTGTCTCTTCTCTGTCCCTATGTCCCTGCTGTGTTTCTCTGTCTGTCTCTCTGTCTCTGTCTCTGTCTGTCTTTCTGTCTCTCTGTCTCTGTCTGTCTCTCTGTATCTTTCTGTCTCTGTATCTCTATCTCTGTCTCTGTGTCTGTCTCCCTCTATGTGTCTTTGTTTCCTTTTTCTCTTTATCTTTCAACTTTCTCTCTCTCTCTGTCTTTCTCTCTCCCTCTTTCTCTCTCTCTCCCTCCCTGCCCCCCTTTTCTTTGTGCATCTCTTTTGGCTTTTAATACCACCTGAAGGATCCAGCTGGCATCTGGCATGCTCTGCAGCTAGCTCAGCAGTGACAACTGCACAACCTTATAGTATGCTTATGAACACACAGGTGCTAGCTTTTGGGTTTGCAAGCTTGTCAGCCATCATAGCAGTGCAGTGTCTGAGGCACATAATATGGGTGTTTCAGAAAAAAAAAAGGTGAAAGACAGGCCCCCTGATATGGAACTACCTTGATAAGAAACCAAGAATGGATTCACATCCACTGCTACTCTCAGTGTCCCTATGGACTCAACCTTTCTCTGTAATTAGGCAAGATTTGTTGGAGAAACAAGATGAATTAGACAGACATGAGTGACACATGCCACCTGCCCCAAGTTCTTTCAGGGTCTTTGGGACTTCCACATAGCTCATTGCAGATTTACAGGGAATCATTTTAGCAATAGAAGCAACCCTTCTAAAGGGTGTACAAGAAATGTCAGCAAACGGAGTGTCCACATTTTACTTTGTATATTATCTATGAAATGTATCCAATACATAATCAGATTACAGCTTCTGGCAGGGTGGTATAATCAGAGCCATGTAGGTTTTGGAGTCAGATGTCCTGGGTTTGAATTCTGACTTTCTTATGTAATACTTGCATGATTTCAGTAAGTCATTTCATCTCTCTAGGCCTCGTTTTCCTTATCTGTAAAATGAGGGTTTGGGACTAGATGACCTTAGGGGCTTATTAAACTCTAAAAAATTAAGAGAAGTAACTGCTGTACAGTGGATGGAGCACTGGGTCAGCAATCACAAAGACTTGAGTTCAAATCCAGTCTCAGATGCTTACTGGGCAAGTCACTTGACCTGTCTGCCTAGTTTTCTCAACTGTAAAATGAGGATAGTAATATCACCTAGGGTTGTTGTAAGGATCTAAGAAGATAATATTTGAAGGAAGAAAAGTACTGAGCACCAAGTAGGAGCTATATACGCGTTTATTATCTTTCCTGAAATGCTTAATCCCTTCTCCTAAGATCTTTCCAATTAAGTGTGGAAAGCCTCCCTGTCTAGAAGCAGGATTTCCCTCTACCAAAACTATAGCAAATTCATCTGGAGCCCCAGCACAGAAAAGGGAAAGTATAGAGATAAGATCCTTGAGGGCTAAAATTCATTGAATTAAATTCAACATGTTTTTACTATGGCCACTATGTGCTAGGTAATATGATATTGGCTGCTAGGTGGCACAATGGATAGAGTGCACAGCCTGGAGTCAGGAAGACTCATCTTCCTGAGTTCAAATCTGGCCTCAGAAACTTATCAGCTATGTGACCCTGGGCAAGTCACTTAGCCCTGTTTGCCTCAGTTCCCTCATCTGTAAAATGAGCTGGAGAAGGACATGGCAAACCACTCCAGTATCTTTGCCCAAAAAGAAACCCCAGATGGGGTCAGGAAGACTCGTACACAACTGAAAAAGGACTGAACAACAACAATAGACTAGTCGCCATCTTTACTAAGACCAAAAATCAAAGTCTTTGTCTTCAAGAAGCTTAGGTACTACATAATCATCATCTTAGTTATACAGAGGATAACAATAGGGCAGTGAGAAGGATTATCATATGTGACTTATGGAACCGGACTAATGATATTTTAGTCATACATCCTATGTTAAAAATTGCTATGTGCCAGGCACAACCATGTCATTTGTACCTCTGTAAAACCTCCCTATATGCTCTTCCTCTCCTCTGCCACTGCCACCACCCTGGCACAGGGCCTCAAGAGCATTCTGGTTGCTCTCTTGGCTTCAGGTTTCTTCACTCTTCAGTCCACTCTCCACTCAACTGTCAAATTGATCTTCCTTTAGCAATGTTAAGCTTCCTTAAGTCTGACCACATCAACTCTGCTGCCCCACTCAATAAACTTTGATGGCTCCCTATTATTACCAGGATCAAATATAACATCCTCAGTCATTCAGAGCCCTTCACAACCTGGTCCCTTCCTCCTTTTCCATTCTTAGACCCTATTCTCCTCCTCCCTGCCACCTACCCTCATGTACTCTGCTATCCAGTGCCATAGGCCTTCTTGCTGTTCCTTAAACAAGAAATTCTGTCTCCCAACTCTGGACATTTTCACAGGTTGTCTCCCAGGCCTGGAATTTTCTCCCTCCTCATCTGTTCCTCCTAGATTTCTGGGTTTCCTTCAAGTCCCAGCTAAAATTCCACCTTATACAATAACTCTTTTTTGACCTCTCCCTGGCCCTTAATTTTGATGCCTTTCCTTAGTTTTTATCTCTAATTTATCTTACATATACCTTGTTTGCATGTTGTCTCCATCATTAGTCTATGAACTCCTTCAGAGCAGGGACAGTCTTTTGCCTTTTATTATATTCCCAGTGCTTAGCACAATGCCTGGCACTTAGTGTTACTTAATGAAAACTTGTTTATTGACTGGAGATAAAGATATCATTAATCAGTCAGTTAATAAACTTATTAAGCACCTACTATGTGCCAGGGATTGAGCTAAACATTTGGGTTAGAAAGGTAAAAGACAGTCCCTGCCCCCACCCCCATCCCCCAGGAGCTCATAATCTAATGGGGAAGACAATAGACCAAAAGAAGCCAAAGGTAGGAGGAGAGTACCCAGGAGGAGCTTGAGGGCACCCAGCAGGGGCACTCCAGAGCAAAGGGGTAGGAAATGAAGAGATCATTTCCCTGGGCACCCTGTTCTAATGAAGCATCTGGGAGGAGCTCTCAGATGTTCACTGTCTACCCTTCCCAATCATGGGGAGGGGCCCCCAGGGCCAGGGGGTACAAATTAAATGAAATTAATTAAACAATCCATACTTAAAAATAGCTCATATTGCAATAAGTGAAAGAAGGATATCAATAGTATAAATATGAGAATAAATACAAATAAAAGAGTTAAACAAAAAGGAACTTTAAAAGGGAAGGCACTAGCAGGTGGAGGTGACCAGCAAAGTCTTCATGTGGAAGATAGTTCTTGAACTATGTCTTAAATGAAAACTCTATAAATAGGCAGAGGTGAGGAGTGAGTGTATTCAAAGCAAGAGGGGTAATGAGTACAAAAACACAGAGAGTCATCAGATGGGAAACCAAGGCAAGGCCAGTTGGGCTGTGTTACAGTGTTAGAAGTGGATAATGTACGGTAAGGCTAAAGTTAGGCTAAGGGTGTGATGGGCTTTAAAAGCAAAACAGAGCGGTTTGTATTTGATTCTAGAGGTAGTAGGAAGAATCCTGGTGTTCATTGTGTAGGGGAACCACATGGTCAGATCTGTCTTTAGGGAAAATCACTATAGCATCAGTGTTCTGGATGGACTGAGATAGAGAAGGATTTTGAGTCAGGGATACCAAAAGGGTTATAGCAGTAATCTAGAGAGCAGATGAGGGGCTGGACTAGAGTAATAAAGAAAACACATCATATATGGGAGATGTTGCAGACATAGAAAGAGCAAGATTTGACAGCCATAAGACATGTAGTATTAGAAAGGCTGAAAAGACTAGAATAATGCCAAGGTTATGAACCTGGTAGATTGGAAGACTCGTGGTACTTTCAATAGAAATAAGGAAGTTTGGAAGAAGGATGGACTTGGGGGAGGGGACATAAAGAGTTCTACGTGTTGAAGTCAAGGTGTCTCTGGAATATCCGATTGGAAATGTATAATGGGCAACAGCTGATACAGGATGAAAATTCAGGAAAGGGACACACTGGATATTAATATCTAGGAGTTACTGATGTAGATATGATTTTAAATCCATAGGAGTTGATGAGGTGGAAGAGACAGAGACAGAGACACAGAGAGACACACAGAGAGACAGAGACAGAGCATATGGAGCTTACAACAGAGCCCTAGGTAACACCAATACCCACAAGCAGGTAACATGATCTTCTGGATAATGAATCAGCAAAGGAGACTTTGGTCAGATGAGCAAGCAGGTAGGAGAAGTAGCAGGAGAGAGCATTGTCAGGAAAACCCAAAGAGGAGAGAGTGAACAGGGGAAGAGAGTGGTCAACAATGTCAAATTCTATAGAGAGCTTAAGAAGGATAAGGAATTAAAGAGAGACAGAGGGGAGGAGAGAGAGAGAGAGAGAGAGAGAGAGAGAGAGAGAGAGAGAGAGAGGGAGGGAGAGAATCAGATTCATCAATGATCAGTGGTAATTTTGGAGAAAGCAGCTTTAGTAAAGTGATGAAGTAAGAGGGCAGATTACAGAGGGTCAAAGAATGAGAAGACAGTAAGTAGAGTCAGTGAATATACAATATAATAATAGCTGAGATTATATAGTGCTTTGAATTACATATATATACCTTTATATGCCTTATATCATTTGATATTCTTAATAATTCTGTGAGCTAGACAGTGCAGTATTATCTTCATCATACAGATGAGGAAATTGAGGCTAAAAGAGGTTAGGTAGATTGCCAAAAATCATATAATCAGTATAATGGCAGAATTGAGGTGGATAAAGTAATAAATGGGTTAGGCACCTCATATGTTCAATTTCATATATAAGTACTTTGGGTATGTCATTGGACCATCTCACACGCTTTATCTCCTCTAGGTGACATATATTTCTCTAAAACTAAATATAATGATGGAGACAAAGTCCTTGCCCTGTCCTCCATCATAGAATTTGAACCTCTGAAAGTACTAATAATAAAAACAGAATCATTGAAATCATCATCATCATCATTATTAAATATCTCTATTTTACATATACATATATTTGTATGTATGCATGTCTATATGTATGTATGGGGGAAGGTAGGTGGATAGAGCACTGGGCCTGGAGTCAAGAAGATCTCAGTTCAAATCCAGCCTCAGATACCTACTAGCTGTGTGACCCTGGGCAAGTCACTTGACCCTGCTTGCCTCAGTTCTTCATCTGTAAAAATGATCTGGAGAAGGAAACGGCAAACCATTCCAGTATTTCTGCCAAGAAAACTCTAAATGGAGTCACAAAGAATCAGACACAACTAAAACAACTAAACAACAACAAATTCTGTATGTGTGTATATTTCCTACTTTCGCTTTTCTATATAAAAGTATCTGGTTCCATAATGGTAGTTATTATGTATATACATATATGCATATGTATGAATATATATATATATATATACAAATACCACATCACATCTATGTGTGTGTATATATATACACCCATATGTATGTATAAATATATGCCCACAAACATACAAATATATATTTATTTTTGTGTATGTAACCAAGTATGTATATATAGTATGTATAAAACTATATATGCCAGCATGTCACATATGATTATATGTAATGTATGAATTATATATAAAACCAAGCCTATATATTATATATAACTATGCCAATATATTACATATAATTTATACATATCCGAACTTATCATAAATATGTATAAATTATATATAATCACACCTATATGGTGTATATAAATAAAGCATAATATTATGCATAATAATATTTAAATATTTAAATTATAATTATAATATTATAATTATAATATTAAGCATAATAATATTATAATTATAATATTATTAATTATAATATTAACACATTATAATATTAAGCATAATATTATAATATATAATATATATCATAATATTATAATATTATGTATAAAGCATGCCAATGTTTATACATAATTTTATATGTATGTATAAATATATAAAATTATACATAAATATATAAATTATATATGTATGTATATATGTGTGTATATATACATACATATATATATAAAACCACCATTATGAAGACATATATAAAGTAGAAAAACAAAAGAGGGAAGTATCCTTAGTATGAAATACATCTTTATATTTCCATCCCTATAAAAGAACACACAATGTATGATAACTTCCTACTGCATCAGCATCTGCCACCAAGAGAAATTTCTTGGTAAAGAGTTAAATACATGTCTAAAGAGAGTTGTGGAATTTCATTTCATTCCTTGGTGAACAGTATCATTAAAAGAGCTCCAGCTTTAGAATCAGAGAACCTGGTTCAAATTCCAACCCTTTTACTTCCTTGTTATGTGATGTGGGCTGGCCACATGACTTTTCTGAACCTCAGTTTCCCGATCTGAAAAATTAAGATAAACTTGCACTAGTGACATCACAGGACTATTGTGAAGAAACGGCTTTGTAAGCTTTCAAGCACTGTATAAAAGTGAACTCTTTATTGTTAGAAAATATTAAGTGCATGGCAGCTACTATTATTGCAGATAATTATAAGTATAGTATATAATATGGTTTGATTAAATTCAACTCAGTAGGTGGATACACTAAGCAACCTCCAGACCATCTTGGTAACACTTTATTTTTACAAGGCACTTTCTAAATGTTTGTTGAATGAATGAATGAATGAATATAGAAATTAATTAATTAATGAAGTCTGTGGTTAATAAAATAAGTTTTCTTCCTCAGTTTACATTTAATATTAAAAACAAAACAAAACAAAAACATGACATTTGGTCAAAAATTACATGGGGGGCCCTTGGTCCCTTAGGAAAAATATTTACATGCCTATTGTAAGCAATATGAAAGTCACAAACAATTTGATACTTAGGGGGCATTAACTCTATGGGGCTCCAGCATTCCCTTGAATTATTAACAACTACCTGATTTGTGTCTAAAGCAATCAGCCCACATGATGCTACTATGGGCTTAGCTTAAAATCATGTGCAATCATCTTTTTATTATATTACATTATGAAAATGATTGTTTTATTCCATAAATTAAAAAAAATAAATTTTAAAAATGATATTGACCTCCAGAGAGAGAACTGATAAACTCTTAATACAGATCAAAGCATATCTTTTTTAAAACTTTGTTTATTTTTCTTGTTTTATTTGTTGTCTTGTGTTTTCTTTTGCAACATGGCTACTATGGAAATATGTTTTGCATGACTTTACATGCAAAATCAATATCAAATTGTCTTCTGAAGGAGGGAGAGGAGCAGGAGGAAGGAGAGAATTTGGAACTCAAAATTTTAAAAACATTACTAAAAAGTTTACATGCAATTAGGAAATACTTAATGGAATCAATAAAAATGTACTTTAAAAAGTAAAAAAATGTATTAATTGAAAGAAAGAAACAAATATTTACCTAGTGCCTACTATAGTCTAGAGTCTGAGTTAAGTGCTTTACAAATATTATGTCATTTTACCCAGGGAGGTAAGTGTTATTGTTTTCCTCATTTTTATAGCTGAGGAAACTGAGGCATACAGAAGTTAAGTGACTTGCACAGGGTCACACAGCTAATAAGTATTAAAGGTGGGCCTAAAACTCCATTCTGCCTGATTTCAGGCCCTGCACTATATCCCATGCACCACTTAGGTATAGTAATAAAAACATTGTGAAAAATCATTGATTTAGGGAATGTTATATGGGGTATGCCTGTAAGTCATGCTTTCTTGAGTGAAAATAGGAAACCAAACTCTTTAAGCACATGCCTAACTTCTCCATTTCTCCACACATAGCATGTTGGAAACAGAAAACACTGAAGCAGTTTCCAGATGAGAAGCAAATCAATGAGTTTATGGTAGAGACACAAAACGTTGCAATTGACATTTGCTTTTCTTGACAGTCCTAGAACTGATTGTAGTTGCAATTCTGTCATCAACTGTATGACTTTGAGCCTCAGTTTCCTCACCTGCAAAAGACAAATAATTCCTATCCTGCCAACCTCATAGGATTGTCGTGAAGATCAAATGTGATGACAATGTATGTGAAAGTACTCTGTAAGTTGTAAAGTCCTATATGGTCACAGGGTATTTTTATTGATGAAGAACCAAGCACTTAGGTAAGAAAGTGCTAATAGCTAGGCACCTATCAAGAGTGTCATTGATAAGAGACAGCTAGGTTGCACAGTAGATAGAGCATGAGCCTGAAGTTAGGAGGACCTGAGTTCAAATCCGGCCTTAGACCAAACACTTGATACTTACTAGCTGTGTGACTCTGAGCAAGTCACTTAACCCTAATTGCCTAAAACAAACAAACAAACAAAAAAAAAAGAGTGTCCCTGATGAAAACAGTTTATGCAAAAATCAAAGGCATCAGTGAAACTTTGGAAAGAAAACAGACTGGCTTTTTCAGGCAACTTTTTTTCTTTTCTTTTTTTTTGTAATTTTTTTTAATTTAATTTATTTTTAGTTTTAAACATGCACTTCCACAAGATTTTGAGTTCCAAATTTTCTCCCCATCTCATCCCTCCCCTCACCCCAAGATGACATGCATTTTGTATACCCCTTTCTCTAACACCCTCCCTTCTATCTCTCCCTTTTCTCTTATCCCTTTCCCCTTCTATTTTCCTCCAGGGCAGGATAGATTTCTATACCCCATTTCCTATATTTCTTATTTCCCAGTTTTATGTGAAAACAATTTTTTAACATGTGTTTTTAAAACTTTGGGTTTCAAATTTTATCCCTTTCTCCCTCCCCACCCACCTTCATTGAAAAGGCAAGCAACTCAATATAGATTATACATGTGTAATCATGCAAAACACTTCCATGAAAAACTTAGTGAAAAACTAAGTATCCCACCCCCCATTTATTCTATTCTCTCTTTTGACCCTGTCCCTCCTTAGAAGTGTTTGTTTCTGATTACCCCTCCCCCAATCTGCCCTCCCCTCTATCATCCCCCTACTCTCATGTCCCCTTCCCCCCTATTTTCCTGTAGGATAAGATAAATTTCCATATCTGATTGAGTGTGTATGTTATTCCCTTCTTAAGCCAAATCCTATGAGATAAGATTCACTCATTCCCTCTCACCTTCCCCCGTTTCCCTTCCACTGTAAAAGCCTTTTCTTGTCTGTTTCATGTGAGATAATTTACCCCATTCTACCTCTCCTTTTCTCCTTCTCCCAGTATAATCCTTTCTCACCCCTTAATTTTATTCTTCAGATATCATCCCTTCATCTTCAACTCACCCTGTGTCCTCTATATATCTAGTCCTCTATCGATAGATAGATAGATAGATAGATATTTCCCTCCAACTACCTTAATACTGACAAAGGTCTCATGAGTTACAAATATCATCTTTCCATGCAGGAATGTAAACAGTTCAACCTTAATAAGTCTCTTATGATTTCTCTTTCCTGTTTACCTCTTCATGTTTCACTTGAATCTTGTATTTGAAAGTCAAATTTCCTATTCAACTGTGGTCTTTTCATCAAGAATGCTTGAAATTCCCCAATTTCACTGAATGATCATGTTTCCCTCTGAAGGATTATATTCAGTTTTGCTGTGTAGGTGATTCTTGCTTGTAATTCTATCTCCTTTGCTCTCCGGAATATTATATTCCATGCCCTGTGGTCCCTTAATGTAGAAGCTGCTAAATCTTGTGTTATCCTGATTGTGTTTCCACAATACTTGAGTTGTTTCTTTCTGGCTGCTTGTAATATTTTCTCCTTCACCTGGGAGCTCTGAAATTTGGCTACAATATTCCTAGGAGTTTTCCTTTGGGGATCTCTTTCAGGAGGTGATCAGTGGATTCTTGCAATTTCTATTTTGCCCTCTAGTTCTAAAATATCAGGGCATTTTTCCTTGTTAATTTCTTGAAAAATAATGTCTAGGTTCTTTTTTTGATCATGGCTTTCAGATAGTCCAATAATTTTTAAATTCTCTCTCCTGAATCTATTTTCCAGGTCAGTTGTTTTTCCAAAGAAATATTTCACATTGTTTTCTATTTTTTCATTCTTTTGAATTTGTTTTACAGTGTCTTGATTTCTCATAAAGTCATGAGCTTCCAATTGCTCCATTCTAATTTTTAAGGAAGTATTTCCTTCAGTAAGCTTGTGGACCTCCTTTTCCATTTGGCCAATTTTGGTTTTTTAGAGCATTCTTCTCCTCATTGGTTTTTTGGATCTCTTTTGCCATTTGGGTTAGGCTATTTTTTAAGGTGTTATTTTCTTCAGTATTTTTTTGGGTGTCCTTTAGCAAGCTGTTGACTTGTTTTTCATGATTTTCTTGCATCACTCTCAGTTTTTCCTCTACTTCTCTTACTTGCTTCTCAAAATCCTTTTGGAGCTCTTCCATTGCCTGGGACCAATTCACATTTTGTTCGGAAGCTTTGGATGTAGGAGCTTTGATTTTGTCATCTTCTTCTGGTTGTATGTTTTGATCTTCTTCGTCACCAAAGTAAGATTCTATGGCCTAACTCTTTTTGTGCTACTTGCTCGTGATCCCAGTCAATTACTTGCATTATAAACTCTTTGTTAAGGTAGGGGCCTGCTTCCAGAGTGGAGAATGTACTGTCCCAAGCTTTGGGGGTTTTGTGCAGCTGTTTTCAGAGATACTTCCAGGGACCTGTAAATTTTCAGTTCTTCTAAGGTGGTATGATAGTGGGCGAGGTGTTTACTCCTTTCCTGGCCTATGCTCTGGTCTATGAGTGACCACAAGAACTCTTTTCTGTCTTGGAACTGTGAGGAGTATTTCCTCTCCACTTCCACTACAAGCTCCACCACGTCAGTGCCCTTCCTTACCCCAGGACTGCCACCCAGAACTATGACCCAGATCCAAGCATGGGCAAAGCAAGAGAATCCTGCACCAGCAGAAAGATCCCTGCAATCCTCCTCTGATCAGCCATTCAATTCCCCCTCACTGTGTGGGCCTGAAGCTTGGGAAGCAACTGCCGCACCAGAGCCACGCTCAGGGAAGGCTGGAATTGCGCTTCTCTTTCTCACCACAGACACAGACTTTTCCCACTGATCTTCTAAGTTGTCTTTGGTGTTTGTGGGTTGAGAAATCTGGAAACTGCCACAGCTGCCTGTGATTCAGTCCTCTGAGGCCTGCTCCAGGTTCGCTGAGGCCTGCCTCGCCTGCATGCCCAAGCCGAACTGTGCTCCTCTACCCGCTCGGCATGATATACCTTTCAGATCAACCATCCAGGCTGTCTTGGGCTGAAAATTTGTTTCTCTCTGTCTTTTTGTGGGTTCTGCTGCTTTAACATTTGTTTAGAGCCATTTTTATAGGTATTTGGAGGGGTTTGGGGGAGACCTCAAGCAAGTCACTGCTTTTTCTCCCCCATCTTGGCTCTGCCCCTGCAGGCAATTTTCTAAGACACAGTTATACAACTGAATGAGAGGTGTAGGGAATATGAGTTCCTCCTCTGTTTATTATTAATTGATTTTCTGAACACATTAACCTTGATAGAGAAATATACATACTGGAAGATACTCCTTATATAAGATGTTACTCATAAATGTATCAAAATTATATTAAGTTCCATAGTAGATGCAACACTGGATATTCTTTACTCAAAAATACAGACATCAAGGTGCCAAATCAGCTGATAGATGTCTTTTGGAGTTCAGTGCCTTGAAATATGACCTTCCTTTGATTCAAATAAAAGGATTTCCTATCGAAGATGACTTTCTCTTCAAAAATGTCCCATTTCACAGATGATGTCAGAATAATTGTCTTGAGCCCTCAAACACTCTTAAGCCTTCTCAGTGAAATCCATAGTAACGCAAAAATCTAATTACTTGGATACATGATGTCATCCATATGAGTAACAGATACAAAGACATAGATTGCAACGCATCCAGGTTTTCTCATTCTGTCTAATTTTCATCTGTGACCTAGTATACATTGAGTTCTATCCAGTAGGCTGGGGGTATTCCCTTATATCTCCATGTTAAGGTACCTAGGTGGCACAGTGGATAGAGCAGTGGGCCTGGAGTCAGGAAGACCTGAGTTCATAATCCAGTCTCAGAAGTTTACTAGCTACATTTCCTTAGGCAAGTCACTTAACCTACATCTGAGTTTCCTCAGCTGTAAAATAGGGATAATAATAGCACCTACTTCCCAGAGTTGTTATGAAGATCAAATGAGATATTTGTAAAGCTCTTAGCATGTGCCTGGCACATAGTAGACACTACATAAATGCTAGTTATTGTTACAGTTACTATATTATATTAATAATACATTATATATTAATATTATGTATAACGATATTGTGTTATTATAATACCTCTTCATGTTGTGCGGGCATCAGTGTAACTCACAGTCTTTCCATCAGTTATCCTTGAATCTTGCTTTAAGACTAGCCTAACTCCTTTTCTGGTCTTATATCCTAAATGCTTACTTTCCATAGTTCTTCCTTATCACATATTACACTCTACTCCGAGCCTCCAGGGCAGCTAGGTGGCAAAGTAGATAACCTGTCAAACATGGAGTCAGGAAGATTCATCTTCCTGAGGTCAAATCTAACCTCAGATACTTACTAGCTGTGTGACCCTCAGTTTCCTCATCTGTAAAATGAACCCCTCTAGTATCTTTTCCAAGAAAACCTCAAATGGAGTCATGAAGAGTCAGACATTCCTGAAAAACAACTGAACAACTCCCATCTACCATGCATCTCTCCACTATCCTTTGGGCAAACCCTTAATTTTAGTTCTTTGGAGACCATGACTTGCAGCCATTTGGAATCACTACAGGGATATTGATGTTGAAAAGTTGGGCCTTTATTACAAGGAGAAGTTGACCTATTACAGGTAATTCACACTTGCACAGATTAGAGCATTCTGCCAATTAGCCAAGTGATGCTACTGTAAACATTCTGAAAAGCTCAAAGCTATAAATACATAAATATTATATCCTAGTAGTAGTAATGCACCACTTTGCCTCACACTCTACAGACAGTGAGTGCTTAATAATGCTCATTGAATTGAATTGACTTGAACACAGTACACAAAGTAGGGCTTAACCAAGGAATTATAATATCCCTCATTCTGAACAATATTTTTCCCAAAGCAAAATTTATTACTCTAATCATTTTGCCTGCTATGTCACATTGTTTACTCACATTGAGTCTCCTAAAACTCCCATTCTTTTTCATCCTGTACTTATTAAATTTTTGTGCCAAGTACAGACATTTTTCATCCCAATTAAATTTCATCTTATTAGATTCAATTCATCATTCTAGCCTGCCAAATTCTTTTTGGACCTGCACTCTGGTGCCCAACATGATTCTTATTCCTCCTAGATTCTTGTCATTGACATGTATGCTGTGTGTGCCTTCAACCAGATCATTAATAATGCGGAACCAGAGACAGATCCCTAAGGCACTACACTTGAGACCTCCTACAAGCCAATATCAGCACATTAATTAATACTCCTTGGTTACAGACATTCAACAAGTTACATTTCATCTAAGACTGCTTTCATATAGCCCAAAATTTTCTATCTGGACTAGAAGAGTCACTTGACTCTTTGTCAAATGCTTTGCTGAAATCTAAATAGAATGTGTCTACAGCATATCCTGCTTCAAAAGAAAATTAAGTTAACTTGGAATGACCTGTTCTTGACAAAGTCATGGTTATTTTCAGTGATCACTGATCCCTTTTCTAAATGCTCACAAACCATAATCTAATAGCGTATTCTAGAATTTTGCCAGGAATATTAGTCAAGCTCACTTAATTAGCCTACTATCTCTTGATTCTTTCCTTTTTTTTTTCAAAATTTGAACATGTCATTCTTTAGTCTTATATCATCTCTCCTATTTTCTATTTTCTTTCAAAGATCATCTTTAATGACTTAGCAATTATATCTGCCAATTCTTTCTGTGCTCTAGCATGTGATTTGTGTGGTCCTGATGAATAGACCTCATTGAGGGCAGCTATATGCTATCTCCACACACATTTTGAGTTTATATTTCTTGCTAATCATTTTGTTTGTTTTAGTTTTTTCCCAGTCCAAAATTCACTGTGCTTGGGGGTTAGGGACTGGACTCATAATTGCCCTCTGCCCTGCCTCTGACACATACTGGCTGTGTGACTCTGAGCAAGTCACTTAACTCCTCAGTGCTCTAGACATCTCGCTAAGATGAAAAGTAGCTGAGAAGATACTAACCTGCATTGTTAGAAGTTACCTCACTCACAATGCAATCACAATTTCAGGTGAAGATAAAAGAATTTATTTTATCTTTGCAACATCTCTTGAATACCCCCAGCTCTCTTCTGACATAGCCACCACCTTGGTGCATGCCCTCAACACCACAGACCTGGACAGTTGCAGCAGTCTACTGTTTGGCCTGCCTGTCTCAAGTCTCTTCCTGTACCAATCCATCCTCCAGTCAGCCATCAAAGAGATTTTCCTAAAGTGTGGGTACAATCATGTAACCCCCTTACTCAATGAATTCCAATGGCTTCCTATTGCCTTCAGGGTCAAATACAAATAACCTGGCATTTAAAGCCTTTTATAACCTAGCCCCCTCCTACCTTTCCAGTCTTCTTACACCTTACTCCCTGCCATGTACTCTTTGATCCAGTGACACTGGCCTCTTTATTGTTCCACAAACAAGGCACTCCATCTCTTTGTTCTGGGCATTTTCTCTGCTTGTCCCCCATTCCTGGAACCCTCTCCTTCCTCTGCTCCAACTACTGGCCTCCCTGGCTTCCTTTAATTCCCAACTGAAACCCCATCTTCTACAGGAAGCCTTTCCCAACTTCTCAATTCTAGTAACTTCTCTCTTAATTATTTATTATCCTACATAAATCATGTTTGTACATCTTTACCTGCTTATTGTCTTCCCCCATTAGACTGTGAGCTCCTTGAGTCCAGGGACTGTCTTTTGCCTCTTTTTTTTAAACCCCTAATGCTTAGCACATAGTAGACACTTAATAAGTGTTTATTGACTGACTGACAGAATCATTCCAAGTACTGGAGATTATAGGGGATGGAGAGCAGGCTGAATTACTTAACTTTCATTTTATTTCTGTTGTCTCCTTTAAAGAGACAAAATGGAGTAGTGAATAGAGAGTCAGCCTTGTAGCCATGAAAACTGGGAGCTTGAACCTATTATGCCATGTCGTTGGCGTCATTGTGTTCCTAGAATAGAAAACATAATAATAATTTTTGAGGCAATAGGGATTAAGTGACTTGCCCAGGGCCACACAGCTAATAAGTGTCTGAGGCCAGATTTGAACTCAGGTCCTCCTGACTCCAGGGCTGGTGCTCCATGTACTGATATTATACCACCTAGCTGCCCCAATAATTTTTTTAAAGTAACTCTCATGTCTTTATCTCCCTTTCATTCTCTTTCCTTCTTTCTCTCTCTGTCTCCTTCCTTCCTCTTCCCTCCCTCCTTCCATCAATTCCCATAGGTTTAATTCTGCCCCCATTTCAACTAGATGTTTCTCTTTTTCTGGCATCTCATAACTTTTCTCATAGTTCTTTCAGTATACATTCCCCCCCTCAATTAGTCTGTTCTATATCATAAGTGTGGCACATAGGCTATAGGCTCATTTTCACAACCCACACTCTCACTGGCAGATTGATCTCCCTGCCACCACTGGGAAACTAAATGGTACAGTAGATAGTGCTGGGTCTGGAGTCAAGAAGACTCATCTTCCTGAGTTCAAATCGGGCCTCAGACACTTATTAGCTATGTGACCCTGGGCAAGTCACTTAAGTCTGT
Organism: Vombatus ursinus; assembly: GCF_900497805.2. Lineage (NCBI taxonomy): Eukaryota > Metazoa > Chordata > Mammalia > Diprotodontia > Vombatidae > Vombatus > Vombatus ursinus. The sequence goes on from NW_020949351.1 coordinate 24,705,135, forward strand.
TTACCTCAGTTTCTCCATCTGTAAAATGATCCAGAGAAGGAAATGACAAACTACTCCATTATCTTTGCCAAGAAAACCCCAAGTGGGGTCATGAAGGGTCAGACACAACTAAAAAATGACTGAATAACAAGATCACCACTACTACTTCTCCTGTCAGGGCATTAGAGAGGTTTTGAGTACTTTTTCTCATAAGCTTCCATTTAGTATATTTCTTTCAATATCAATTGACAGTGAATATCTCCTCAAGATCACTTAACCAATCACCATTAATTAGCTTTTATAAAGGTATATTTACTGATGAGTCATAGAACTTACATAGCAACATCCCAAACTGGGTATGGGGGCCCTCACTCTTCTATCACTGCAATCCTTAGAGTGAATAAGCCTTTCTTGGCTTCCTTAATCTCAGAGCCTTCCCTCTGAGAAAGTTTCCATTTTACCTTGCATATATTTTGTGTGTACATTTTCATTTACATATTGTTTCTTCCCATTAGACTGTGAGCTCTTTGAAAGCAGATAATGTGTTTTACCTTTCTTTGTATCCTCAGCACTTTGCAGAGTGGATGATGAATAGAAGGCCTTTAATAAATGTTTGTTTTCTTGACTTAAAGTGATTGCTACAAATCACCCAACTGTCCACTTCCCTCCTGCCTCTCATCATACTCATTTCTTGGTTTGGCATAGCCAACAGATGTGTCATACTCTTACTGGACACAGTATTTTGATTGCTGGTTCAGTTCATTGTTGGACTTGAGTCAAGGAGGTCACTCCTCAGAGCTAGCTCCTAATTGGACCTCACTGATGCTACTGCTACCATTGGACTTTGCCACATGGGAGGAGTAGTGATCATCTTGGACACCAGAGTCCAAATCCAAAAAGATCTTGGTAGTCTAGAATGAGGAATTGAATATAAAAATAAAAAATTTAATAGGGATAAAAATGTCTATACTTGACATAAAAAGTTGACTAAGTACAAGATGAAAGACACATGGTAAGATAATAGTTTGTATTAAAAATGGGCATTTTAGTGGACTCAATATAAGTAAACAATGTGACATAACAGATAAAATGATTATGGTAATCAAGTTTGCATTGGGAAGTATAGTTTCCAGAACGAGGGAAATAATAATTCCATGGTACTTTGCCTTGGTTAATGCAATACCTGTTGCACTGTGATCAAGTTAATTCATAAAAGTACCACATTGATGATAGTTTTTATCATTATTATCATTAACCACTTCTCTGAAAATTATGATATTAGTGATACAGTTGTTTCAGAACTGAGAATTTAAGTGATTTAATCAGAGTCGCAGAGCATCTATATATAAGAAAAAAAGTGTGAACCAAGATTTTCCTTACTATGAGGTCAGTACTCCCATTCACCATACTATTTCTTTATGGATTAAAAGGTCAACCAATCACCAAATATGATATTAAGTTCTAAACACTTTTGGGGAAAATGAAACTTTTTCTGATAAGCCTCAGACTTGTATAAACCAATTGCATCAGTGCTAGGGATTTGTTTGCTGATGGTGTGAACCAGAGTAGTGGGCACAGTTGACCCATGCCTCTTGTTTGGTTTTACAAGTTGTCATTTATTAGGACCCAGAGCCACCTGTAAACTGACTTAATATTTGATTCTGACTATTTTTAGATTTTCATGCTTTGAAGACGAACAACAGCTACCACCTAACTTTTGCCACACATAAAAATGAAAGGTAGTATGTTTCTTTATCTTCTATTCTAAAAACTAAACATTTTCAGATTATTTTGAGATTTCAAATTTTCTTCCATTTTCAAAAGAGTATAATTCTTAAATACTTTATGAGTCAACTCTACATGTCAATGTTCGTAAATCTCCTGCAAGTTCCCCCTACTTTAAGTCTAAGCAAATGTTCAGCAAGTAAATAAAATGTGTTCAGGATGTGGCAGAGTTTCCGAAGTGTTTTTTTTTTTTCCCCTTTTTGCCAGAGTTTACAGCTGTAGCGAACAGTTTGATGCAGCTCTAATTTCTAATTATGACTTACTGGGAATAGGGGAGGTTGTCAATTTTTCTTGTCCCGTGGTGAGAAACAAAATGATTCCCCTTTTTTCTGCCAACCAAATCATCCCATTCTTTTGCAAGGCTAAGAATAATCATCCAAACAACAAAAGTCAACAGAAGTGATTATCATTTTAGGAATGGCGGCTGACTTTTCCAGAGAGATGAACCCATAGAACTGAAACATCTGAGGAGGCTCCCAGACAGGCCTTCTGAACTTTTAATTGCATGGCTCTTCCTCATGCTTTCATGGAAATTGGCCCCAAGACCAAGTTACCCAGACTAGATCTTACACATATTCCGCAGCACCACAAGTTCTAAAAAGTAGTTACTTCACTTGTCCTTCCTTTATTCCCCAAGGAAATTTTCCAAAATCAGATTGGAAAAATTGAAAAACAACTTCCCCCAATTTGAATTTTTATAAGGCAGACATCTTAGCTGAGGGCCTAGCCAGAGAAAATCTAGCAACTAATTATCATTGCTGATACAAGGAGAGGACACTAAATATATAGACTTTTTTCCCTTTTCTTTTTTAATGTGCTTTAAGGTGTGTTTGTTTTTGTTTCATTGGTTCCATTAGTTTTTGTTTTGTTTTGTTTTGTTTTGTTTTTAATTTTACAGTCATTTGCAGCATTGCATTATAGATAAAGAGCTAGAACTAAGAGCCAGGAAAATCTGGGGATATATCCCCCCTCTGACTCATACTAGCTGTGTGACCCTGAATAACTCATTTCACTTCTCCTCTCTAGGAAAATCTCAAGGAGAGAGAGGGAGAGGGAGAAGAGAGGAGAGGAGAGGACAGAGGAGAACAGGTCAGAGGAGAGCAGGGGAAGGGAGAACAGGGCAGGGGAAGGGAGGAAAAGAGAGAGGAGGAGAGGAGAGGAGAGGAGAAAACAGGAGAGGGAAGGAGAGGAGAGGACAGGGCAGAGGATGGGAGGGAAGAGGAAGACAGACCAGAGGAGAAGAGGGGAGGAAAGGACAGGGGAGGGGAAGGGAGGAAAGGAAAGAGGGGGAAGGAAAAAGAAAGGGAAAGGAAAGGAAAGGAAAGGAAAGGAAAGGAAAGGAAAGGAAAGG
>NW_020949351.1:24708259-24737188 GCF_900497805.2 Vombatus ursinus
GGAAAGGAAAGGAAAGGAAAGGAAAGGAAAGGAAAGGAAAGGAAAGGAAAGGAAAGGAAAGGAAAGGAAAGGAAAGGAAAGGAAAGGAAAGGAAAGGAAAGGAAAGGAAAAGGAAAAGGAAAAGGAAAGGGAAAAGGAAAAGGAAAAGGAAAAGGAAAGAAAGGAAAGGATTTCCTTGTTCCTTTTCTGGAGCCAAGACAATCATTATAATTACTTTTCATTTGCTTCATTTTTTTTTCTTTTTTGTTTACCTAGCTATAATAATTGTGTTTATTATGGTTCTGCATATTTCATTCTAGTATTTCACACACATCTTCCTATGTTTCTCTGAATTATTCATATTCATCACATCCTACTGTGCAAAAATATCTGCTATATTTACATACCACAGTTTGTTCAGCCTTTCCACAATGGATGGGCCTCCACTTTGCTTCTTGCTATTTGGTCCCACAAATTTACTGCAACCTTTTTTTTGTTTTTGTTTTTTTTTGTTTTTACACAAGGAAGCAGATTTGGGGAAATGATGCTGGCACAAACACTGTAAATTCCCTTTAAGCATGGAGGACAAAAAGCTGAAACTTCGAAAAGGAACTCTTGAAGTGGGCCAGCTGTCCAGGCCTTTCAAGCAGGCGGCCCTGGCTTCTTTCCCCATTTGTCCTGCCAATTATTGCTTGATTGATGAGCTGGTGTGTGCAAAGTGACCACCTGAAAGCTCCACAGGCTCTAAGAGCCTGGTCAGTGAATATTTGACCCTTAGAGGCCATGGATCAAATATCAGGGTGATATGCATTTCAATAACTTTGTTTTGATACTTGAAGGGGAAAAAAATTATTCACACTAGGGGGGAATGAAGGAGATTAAATATTTATGCTTGAGAGCATCTCTGAGCGGATCTCAAGTGACCGCTGTCACTAGCCTCCTGGTCAACTTTTCTTAGCCTGAGCCCCTTTGCCTTTTCATCTCAGAAGGGTAAAATATATATTCTTCTGAAGAAGAATAGCGGAAAGGCTTTTGTAGCAGCCTCTGAAGGGATTTTCAGTCAGTGGCCCCTTTTGAGGGAGGAAAAGAGGGTTTTCCTGGGCAATGGGTACTCCTCACTGTAACCTGACTCAACAGGACTCCAGTCTGGCCAATAATTAACCAGCGGATAGGACAAAGGTTTCATTGGCTAGAGTGGCATACACAATGGGCTAAGTCATAAAGAGCCCTGTGCTCCCAACCAAACCGGGAAGTGGCAAAAATAGCAAAATGAAGGAAAAAAAAATTTATATGAGTATAACAGGTTGGCTTTTTGTTGTTGTTTTGTTTTTCTTCTTTATGGTCTTATATTCTTGAATTGTTTCAGCCCTGAGAAGATTTAGGTAAATCTATAAAATCTCAAAAGAGAAAGGGATCTATAGGTATACCATAGAGCAAACAGCCCCAGTCTTTGGAGCAAAGGCTATTCACCTTAATAGGCCCCCTTAAAATTACAGCTCACTGAATATTAATGTGTATGGACTCATTTGTAGCTACAAATATCAGGCCCTGCTCTGTAACACCTAGGATACACCTCATTTCACTGTCTTAGCATTTGTTAAGACATCATAAAATCACGCCAACATATATAATGCACACATTTCCTATTCATTTAGGACTGTTTTCTGTCCTCTGGATGCTCCTCAAACCATTTAAAAAATTTCCTCCTTACTTGACCTTCCACATTTTGTTTACTTAGGCCACTTAAAATAAAGCACATCCCATTAAGCTATTACTGGACTTGGCACAAAGCATCATAAAAACCATGCATAAGGGTTCCTTTCTCATGGATGCTGGATGCCCAGTAAATCTGAATCATCAAGGCTTGCTTAGAGGTGGACACACTATCTATCCTGGAAGCCATTCATTTTGAAATTAGGGCTGTTCACCTACTTTATTCAATAGGCCCACTGTGTGGTCAGACAATAAAAATAAGAGCACAACATGGAAATGAAGAAAAATTATTAGACGGAGAGAGGGGGTAACAAACAAACAAACAAAAATAACCTGAACAGGACAAGCTAAAGAATGACTTGGAAGTGACATGGTTTAAGAAATTATTACCTCCACAGAGAGATATAAATTACAGGCAAGTAAGTTCTGCCTCAGTGAAAATTCGACATGTAACTAGAGGAAGATGATTCTAGCTTATTATTCTTGTCATGGAGTTGTGGAATATAACAGCTTGCATTTGAACTAGACCTTGCATTTGTGGACATGTGAAGTTAAGAAAAGCATTTGTCTTAAAGGTAATCAGGACCCAAAGGCCCAAACCATATGAAGATTAGCAAATGGAAATGCTAATGTGTTTGTCAGGTTGAGCTCCAAGTGATAAATAACCACTTCAGGCTTTGATACAGACAGCAAAGTCCTTCCCACCTTTTCTATTCTAATGTTAATCTAAAAGCTCTTGGGGTGATGCTGGAAAACAGATCCTCCCAAGTAGAGACTGATGGTATGAATGTGGTGTAGGTCAACTTTCACACTTCCTTGAAATGGTACAGAATATTTCTCATCCTCTGGCCAGGGGCCATCTTGTTTTGCTTGGTTTTGTATCCCTGGTCCTTAGCACAATTATTGTCATATAATAGGTGCTTAATAAATGCTCTATCATCTATCTATCAAATCTCTATCCCTGTTACCTATCTATTTCTTTATCTGTACTGCGGTACTTTTGTAAAAGCAAAAAGCATAATCACCATTCTTCATGCCTTGGCTAAAAGCATTCGAAATATGGCTGAGCATATTGTCTCTTCTGGGGTACCAGCCACCAGTCAACTTGGTACAACATGGCTCCCTAACATGTTCAATGTAAGACTAAGAAGTTACATTCAAAAACAATCCAAAGAACTTTGAAAGCACTGATCTAAATTTACATGGACTTTTACCAGCTAAGTCTATGCTTAGCCAGCTAAAGGTTTAAAAACAATAATATACTTTTTTCTCCTAACTCAAGGGATAATCTATAGCAGTGGTTCCCAAAGTGTGGTCTAAGGACCTTTGGAGTCCCCAAGATCCTTTCAATGGGCCACAAGGTCAAAACTATTTTCATATTAATACATTTGCCTATCACAATACTCTTTCCTTTTTCCAACTACATATGTTGTGAGGTCAGATTTTCTTCACATAACATCTTTATAAACAGAATATCAAAACAGGTTGTATGCAGAAATAGATATAGAAATCTAGGTGCCTTATATTAAGTCAGATAGTAAAAATGATTTGCCATAATATTGACAACAGTGCCATCCTTCTTAATATTTTTTTGTTTGAGGAAAAATATAGTTATTTTTCATAAGAATGGAATTTATTTTAAAATGAGTTTATTGCTGTTATTTTTAATGAATTAATAAATATCTTAATTATTATTAGCCATGGTATTATTAATGTAATTTTTATGATCTGGACTTGTAATTTTAACAGGACAGGGTTAGGAAACTCTTTTTACTGATGCAGTTGAAAATTTTTGGTCTTTGACAGTTTCTTGGAGCACAGAAAAGTCAAGGTTCTAAAGGGGGTTGGGAAAGGCTTCCTGTGGAAAGTAGGATTTGAACTGACATTTGAAGGAAGCCAGGGAAGCCTAGAGGTTGAGATGAGAAAGGAAAGTATTCCAGGCTAGTGTTAGTGAAACAACCAGTGAAAATGCCTGGAGTCAGGAGATGGAATTTCTTGTTCGTGAAACAGCTAGGTAGCCAGTGTCACTGGATCTCAGAGTACATGTTGGGGTAGAGGAGAAATGCATATAGGAGATTGGGAAAGTGGAGTAGGGGCACATTATGAGGAATTTTGAACACCAAACAGAAGGTTTTATATGTGCTCTTGGAGGTAATTGGCAATCACTGGAGTTTACTGAGTAGGAAGGGGGTATCTTGGTCAGACCTGTGTTTTAGGAAGATTGCTTTGACAGCTAAGTGGAGGATAGACTGGTGTGAGGAGTGATTTGTGGCAAGGAGACCAATCAGCAGGCTATTAAAATAGGCTAGGCATGAGGAGATGAGGGCTTGTACCATAGTGGTGGCAGTATCAGAAAAGAAAAACATACAAGAAATATTATGAAGGTAAATTTGATAGGATTTAGAAACATATTAGATATGGGGAGGGGTGAGAGTGGAGTAAAGGATAATGCCTAGCTTTTGAGCCTGGGTTACTAAGAGGATAGGGGTACCTTCCATAATAATAAGGAAATTAAGAAGAGGAAAGGTTAGGGGTGGGGCAATGAGTTCAGTTTGGGACAAATTGTTTAAGATGTTTACAGGACATCCAGTTTGAGTTGTCCAATAGTGAGTTGGCGATGCGAGACTAGAGGACAGCAGAGAGGTTAAGAATGAATAAGCATATAAATTAACATAGAGATAGGAGTTGAATTCATGGGAGCTGATGGGATCACCAAATGCAATAATATATAAGGAAGGGAAGAAGAGGACCCAGGGTAGAACTCTATGAGATACTTAGAGTTCGTGAGTGTAGTCTGGATGAAGAGTCAGTAAAGGAGATTGATCAGGAGCCATCAGATAGATAGAAAGAGCACCAAGAGAGAGCAGTGTCATAAAAAGCTAGAGTAGAGAGATTGTCAATAAAAAGAGGGTGATTGATAGTGTTAAAGGCTCTAGAGAGGTCAAGAAGGATGAAGCTTGAGAAAATGCCATTAGATATGGCAATGAAAAAATTATTAGTAACTTTAGAGAGAGGAATTTCAGTTGAACAATGAAGTCAGAAGCTAGAATATAGAATTAATAAAAGAATGAAAGGAAAAGAAGTGGAGGCACCCATTGTATTTGGTCACATGAAGAAGGGATATAGGATGATAGGTAGCAGGAATGGATAGATTGAGGGGGTTTTGAGAATGGAGGAGAAATAGGTATGGCTTTGTTTTTTTGTTTGTTTGTTTTGTTTTGTTTTTTGGTGAGGCAATTGGGGTTGAGTGACTTGCTCAGAGTTATACAGGTAGTGAGTATTATGTGTCTGAGGCCACGTTTGAACTCAGGTCCTCCTGATTCCAGGGTTGATGCTCTATCCACTGTGCTACCTAGCTGCCCCAATATATATACTGATTTTTTTGGGGGGGGAGGGCTAAGCAATGGGGTTAAGTGACTTGCCCAGGGTCACACAGCTAGTAAGTGTTATGTATCTGAAGCCAGATTTGAACTCAGGTCCTCCTGAATCCAGGGCCAGTGCTCCATCTATTGCACCACGTAGCTGTCCCTAATAGGTATGTTTTTAAACAGTAGAGAAGCAACCAGGAGACAGGGAGAAATTGAAGTGAGAAAGTATTGAGGATACAGGGGAGAATCTGCGGGAGAAGATGGAATGGAACAGGATCTCTTGTGCATGTAGAACAATTTGCCTTAGCAAGGAGAAGGGCCATCTCTTCATGTGAGATAGTGGTGAAGAACAAGATAGTGGTAGAAGCATCTGGGTGATGCGAAATGAGGAGGAGAAAGAAAGGGGAGGGAGTACTTGGTGAATGATCTCAATTCTTTTCAGTCAAATATGAGGTCAGAGTCTCAGTGGAGAGGATAGGGGGAACCATGGAAGGTTTGAGGAGGGATAAAAAAGTTCAAAAGAACTGCTGTGATGAGTGCTGTGGGATACTAAGTTAATATATATTATAAATATATATTATGAATATACAAATATATAACTTAGCAAATTATAAATATAAATATATAAAAGGATATCACTTAGCAGCAATGAGGGTCCATGTGAGGTTACATAACATAAATGTGTACTGGATTCAGTTAACATGATTTTGTGATTTTCTCCAGGTTCATTCAGCAGCACATGAGTAGGAGCTGAGACAGCAGATGATGGGAGTAATCCAAGGCTGAGACTTCTCTGGGCAAGATCTACAATACAATAAAAAGGCAAGAAACTCAAGAGAAGAGGAAAGCATAGAGTTTATCTAGTTGACTATGAGTTCAATATGAGAAAAGGAGGAGGAGAGTATAACAGGGAAAGAACTGAGGGATTTAGGGAATGGAGGTCACTATAAGAAGAACAGGGTCTGGGGTTCCAAGGCAGAGGGATACAAGAAATGACAATAGATTGTGATGAGGGGATTTCAGAGTTTGTGAATATGGAAGTGCTATATTTGTGTTTGATGCAAGATGAAAAATATGTCTCTGTGTGACTGAGGTGGAATGGAGGGCATGATCAAGGTGTGAACTAGGTTTTAATAAGGTGGGATCTCTATGCTTAATCAAGGAATTTCAATTAAGTGTAACAGGAATTATCTTTGAATTGGTTGATAGACTTGGTCACATCTTGTTGACTTTGTATAAAATGGGAAGTCTAATTTGGAATCAGTGATTCAAGTGACTAGATCACAGTGATGAAATTCTTCAGCCACATCCCTGAGAAGGAATCATTTGGTCACAGGAGAGGAGAGGTAGGTGGAGAGGGAGAACTTCAGCCTTGGCCTTGGTCTCTATCTCCTTTTCTGTCTTGCTTTGACAAGAGGAGGACCTTGTGAACTTTGGAGATTCAGAGGATTTTAGACTTCCCATCAGCATCCTATTCCTAGCAGCATCCCTAGAAAGCAGATGCAGTGCCTACATTAAGAGCAGAAGACAATTCTGAGGAAAGGCAACTTCACGATTCTACAGGGAACCCAGCATAAAACATATACCATGCCTAAGGGAAACGTCATGAATAGAGCACAACGGGAAGAAAAGATCTTCCAACAACCAGATTCTGTGAGTTATCATTTTGCCACATACATTCTTTAAGTTTGAGGCAACTTTCCCTGGAATTCTCTGGTGGGAGAGTATGTAACAGACATTTATTTTTTGGGAGGAGGGGTATGTTTTATACTGGTTATTTTTACTATATCATCTTAGTAAATACTGCTTTCTAAAAAATTATGTAGTCTGACAAATTGAAATCAATTCTGGGGAGAATCATACTGGTGAAGAGTTCATGAGTGATATCATTAGAAAGATATTCTCATAGTCATTTAGGAATAATCTTAGGGTTTTGAGGGAGACAACTCAGTAAACCCTTCTAAGCCTTGGTTTCTTCATCTGTAAAATGGCAATAATAATACCTATGGTATCTGCTTCGCAGAACTGGTAAAAGGCTTAATTGAGATAATGAATATGAAGTGTTTTACAAACTGGAAAGGCTATATAATGTCAACTATTATTTTTATAAGGCAGCTAGGTAGTGGAGTAGATAGCATGAGAGACCTGGAGAAAGAAAGACCTCGTCTTTATGAGTTCAAATCCAGCTTCGGGCACTTACTAGCTGTGTGATCCTGAGCAAGTCACTTAACCCTGTTTGCATCAGTTTTCTCATCTGTAAAATGAGCTGGAGAAGGAAATGGCAAACCACTCTAGTATCTTTGCCACAAAAACCCCAAATGGGTCATGAAGACTTGGACACAACTGAACAACAACAACTAAACAATAGCAACAACAAAAATACTATTTTTATATAGATTACCCCCCATATTCATATACTCTATTCAGAAGTATACTTTTTTCCTTTATGCTCATGCTTCTCAGGAATAATTATAAAGCTCCTTTAAATTCCTAAGGATTTGGCTTCACAAAGTTAAATTTTCTGGCACTGTCTGAATACTGACTCCATTCCTAGAACTTGCTAGGTAAAATCAGTTATTTCTACATTCATGATGAAGGGAACTTCATGTTAGCACTTACACAAATCAAGATTCTCCTGAACTTTTTAAAGAAAGAAATTCAGGAGGAAAAGAAAAGCAGGAAAGAAATGGAGGAAGAAAGAGAGAGAAAGAGAGAGAGAGAGAGAAAGGGAGAGAGAGAGACAGAGAGAGCAGAAGAATGGAAGAAAAAGAAAAGAAGAGATAAAAGAAAAGGAAAGGAAAGGAAAAGACTTAATGAAAAGTAAGATGAAGAAAGAGAGCAAACAAGCGGGAGAAAAGCATTCAGGATTTGTCACTAATACACAGCATTGTGTTTTAAACTTCAGAAATCTGACAAAGCCACTGAATGGGAGTGAATCAGCCCCTCCACATTTCTGCAGGATTCTTTTGTCAACAGGGGCTTTTAAACAGTTTATGAGGCAATCATGGCAACAGTGGAAAATCTTCTGGTTTAGCAAAGAGAAAGGAAATAAAAATGCTAAACACTTGAGGAGAAAGTGTCTCCTACATGCAAAGCTAATGATTTACTGATGTCCTCTTTACGTTAAATGAGGCAGGAGATCACAAACTTAAAAAAAAAAACACTTAAATATGATTTTAAAATTAATTATGCTTCACCCCCATAATCGTATTTAAATTGCCTTTAAATTGGTTATTCATGCATTGGGCTTGTCACATAGAAAATGTATCTTTGCCCAGATTCTGAGTTGCGCTATGCCTGATTTGTGAAATATGCTCAGTGTGATCCCTGAGTTGAGCGTTGAGTTTATAAAGGCGGGTGCCAGCAGAATAACAAGTATATGGCATGATATCTATTATTAGAGAAAGCTATTAATTCTGTTGTTGGTTTCAAACTTTTTAATTATTGTGTTGGAAGAAATTTAACAGTCCTTGTACCAATTTGCATTTTGCTAAATAAAAAAAAGAAACAAAATGTAACTTTTTAATGAGCTTAGAAATATTATGACTAAAACAATCCGAAATAAAAGAATTGGAAAAGGTACTTCTGCCCTGAACACCAACCATGGCTATTGGTTTACAATTAATAAAGTCACTCAACTGCAGTATAAACAGGAGTTCATATGGGTTGCACATCCTCTCAAACCCCCAATCCATGTTTTAAGCCAAAACTCCAAGCAGAAAAAATTAGAGTAAAATGTGAAGTTCTGGGTCTTTCAAGACAAAATGTCACCTTGGCGTACATAATCCTGTAATTACAACATGGCATTTTTGACTGTCTGGCACTTTGATTTTGAATTAAAGAGAACAGCTAACTCTTTTCTGGCTCCCCACGGAAGATGAGTGCAAACTGAGTGGCCCATTGAGAATAGGTCCCTACCTCCTTTCTTCTCAGCAATCTTAAAAATCAGGAAGGCTCCCCATTCTTTCCAAGATGACTTGTGTAGGTGGGTTTGGGAGGTTGATGTCTCTGTTCCACGTACTTTCCCTAAAGGCAGCCCATGCTTCTTTTATGCCTGTCTCTGGCTCTATCTCCAATGACTGTACAAGCAAATGAATTTAAAGGTAGTAAAGTAAGGCTGCCCCACTACTGAATGTTAACTCTTTATCCAGAAACTCCTGATAAGCTGCCATTGTATTGCCAGATAGAATTGAAGGACTGGTTAGATATTACCTGGAAGTATATTTTAGAACTTTGTTTAAAAAAAAAAACCTTTTTTACACGTGCAAAGACTTAGCAAATCATTAGGACCATATGCTGAAAACAAACAAAAACACACCACCAACAGCAAAAAGAGGGGTGTCAATTTTCACCTTTAAATCATGTGCAAGCTACACCAAAGAATCAATCTTCTCCTCCCCCAGCCCACCCATTCCCCAGTAGAGGACCTCACTTCATTATCTTTCATGGAAAAAAAAATGGATATCAGCCCCATAAATCACCTCAAAATCATCTACAATCGTCTTCTCCTTTTCTCTTTTCTCAAATGATAGAATCACAGACTTTGAATTGAGAGGAATCTCTGCACCATCTAGGCCAACCCCTGAATTTTACAAATTAGGACATAGGCCCAGGGAGATTAAGTGACCCAAGACCGTACAGATAGTAAACATCAGAGGCAGAATTTGAATCTGGGTCCACTGACTCCATAGACAATGTTCTTTACATTGGACCAGGGATGGGGATCCTGTGGCCTCAAAGCTCTCTAGATCCTCAAGTGCAGCCCTTTGACTGAATCCAACTCATGGCCCTCTAGGTCCTCAAGTGTGGCCCTTTGACTGAATCCAAACTTTGGGAAATTAGGATTCAGTTAAAGGGCCACACTTGTGGACCTAGAGGGCCACACGTGGCCTTGAGGCTGCAGGTTACCCACCCCTGTACTGAACCATATAGATCATGCCAAGAGATCCACCTTTACCCTTGATTTTATTTCCCTTTTATTCTTCCAGGATTTTGCCTCTTCAATCATCTCCCTAAATTTTCAACTGCTCTTTATCCACTGGTTGCTTCCCTGCCTTCTAAAACAAAAACAAAAACAAAAACCTTCACTTGATATTGCCACTTTCTCATGTGAACATCCTGTATTTCTCCTCCCTTCCACAGCCAGACTTACAGAAAAAAGGTTGTTTACAGTCGTTGCCTTAATTTTATGTCTCAACCTCTTCTCAGTCACTTGCTGTTGGCTTCCTTCCCCATCACTCAACCCAAACCGCCTTCCACAACATCCTTAACAATCTCTTTACTGGCCAGTATTTTAAAATCTTCTGCTCTTTTTCCAGGACTCATCCTCTCTAAAATATTAGACACTGTAGACCAACCCCTTCTGATTATTCTGTCCTCCTTAAGTTTCTGACACTTACCTGCCTAAGGGCAACTGGTTGGCACAGTTGATAGAATCCTGGGTGTGGAGACAGAAAGACCTAAGTTCAAATCTAGACTGAGACACTTACTGTCTATGTGACCCTGGGCAAATCACTTCACCTGTTTGTCTCAGTTTCTTCATCTGTAAAATGGGGATAAGAATAGCATCTACCTCCCAAGGTTGTTGTGGGGATCAAATAAGGTAAGATTCGCAAAATATTTAGCACAGTTCCTGAGTAAGTGCTTAATCAAAGCTTATTTCCTTCTTCAGCCCATCTACCACACAGTGGTCAAAATAACATTCCCAAAACAGAGGTCTGACCATGTAATTTCTCTGCTCAAGAATCTTCATTGGTTTTCCATTGTCTTCAGGATCAAATGCAAAATCCTTCTGTTTGCATTTGAAGCCTTTCACAGTTCATCTCCAGACCCTTTTTCCAGGCTAATTACACATTAGTCCTCCTCACACACTCTACCCTCCAGCTGAACAACCCTTCGTACTATTCTCTATATGTGACATTCTATCTTTTATCTTGGGGCCTTTGCACACTCTACCCCCACCTCCACATTTGCGATGCTCTCTCTCTTCATCTTTGCCTCTTGGAAACTGCAGCTCCTTTCACCACTCATCTCAAGTGCCACCTCTTTCAAGATCTCTTTCCTAAGCTCCCCAGCTGTTAGTCCCCACTATCCCCCCCAAAAATCATTAAGCTTTTATTCTGCATATATCATGTATATACTTATTGTTGAACATACCACATCTGCCCAGTAGAATCAGGCAATCAACATTTATTAAGCGCCTACTCTATACCAGGAGCAGTGCTAGGAATACTAAAGCAAAATCTAAACAGTTAAGATCCCCAAGGGAAGGACTGTCTCAACTTTGCATTGGTATTCTCAGTTACTAGAATGCACCTGATACATAGTAGGGTCTTAATAAGTTTTTAAAGATGATTGATTAAAGTGTCAGGGAAATAAACACTCTCAATAAAGCAGATCATGATATGAGGAAGAGTAGTTTCAGAGTACTAACCATTGTCCAGTAACTAACTCAAAACCAAGTATCTGCTGCCAAAGCAACTTAGAAAACTGAGTCAATTACCTAAATTACTGAGTTTACCTCACCATTAAGAGAGAGAGAGAGAGAGAGAGAGAGAGAGAGTTAAGAGCAGAGACTAAAGCCAGCAATAAAGGTGATTTGGTTAAAATATCAAAATTAGCAAGACTGTTCATGCCAATGATTCAGAATCTTTAGAGATAGAAGGACCACTGGCCCAGTTCTAACCTCCCTCATTTTGCCCACCCCCCCTTCTCATCTACAATTCATACACAATAAACATTTAGTAAGAATCTGTATTTGGAACTATGCCCAAAGGCCTATAAAAATGTGCATACCCTTTGACCCAGTAATAGCACTTCTAGGACTATATCCCAAAGAGATCATACAAATGGGAAAAGGACAAAAATATTCATAGCAGCTCTTTTTGTGGTGGCAAAGAACTGGAAATTGAGAGGATGCCCATCAATTGGGGAATGGCTGAGCAAGTTGTGATATGTGAATGTGATGGAAAACTATTGTGCTATAAGAAATGATGAACAGGCTGACTTCAGAAAAAACCTAGAAAGACTTGCATGGTCTGATGCTGAACGTTGTACACAATAACAGCCACGTTGTGTGATGACTAATATTGATAAACTTAACCCTTCCTGGCAATACAAGGCTCTAAGACATCTCCAGAGGCCTGGTGATGGAAAATGCTATCCATATCCAAAGAAAGAACTATGGAAGTTGAATTGTTATTTTTTTTGTTCCCTTCTGTTGAGTTTTGTTTCCTCTTTCTGATGGTTTCTCCTATTAGTTTTAATTTTTACTTATGATATCACTAATGTGAAAATATGTTTAATATGAATGTAAATGTATAGCCTATATCAGAATGTGCACCATCTTGGGGAGGGTGGTGGGGAGAAAGGGGGAGAAAAATTTTAAACTCAAAAGCATATGGAAGTGGTTATTGATAAATCAAAATAAATTAATAAAAAAAGAATCTCTGCTGTGTAGATGTCCTATGCTAGGAATATGAAAGTTTACCGAGGCATCTAGGTGACATGGTGGATAGTGTAGAACTCTGGGCCTGGAGTCAGGAAGACCTGAGTTCAAATGTAACCGCAAGTCACTTAGTCTCAGTTGCCTTAACCATAAAACGAGAATATTAACAGCGCCTACTTTGTCAAGTTGTTGTGAGGATCAAATGAAATAAAATTATATGTGTAGAGTACTTAGTATAGGACCTAGCACAGAGTAGGAACTATATAAATGCTTATTCTTTTTTCCTGCTTTCAGAGGACCAGCTCAGATTTTCAACTTTACAAAATAGGGAAAGAATTGACTTTATAGTTCAGTTATGGACATTTTAATGGGTTTGTAAAGGTGGAGTAGTGTTGATTCTATGGGGGCAAGGAAAATGTTTCCACTTTTTAAGAGAGCAAAAGCACAATCAACTAAAAATAATCACACTAGTTTTACGATATTGCCTCATCTCAACTCTTTTGAATTTTAGGAATGTTTTCTGTATGTGGGCAAAATAAATAGCTGTCCTATACCTAAATGAATAAACAAATGAATGAATGAATGAATAATCACACACAGTAGCTCACTAGTTCTTTTTTGTATTTCTAGGTAAGTGAATGATTATGTGACTCTCATTCACTTGGCTTTTCCAGCTTCTAATCTTCCAATGAACACTCAAAAATCATCACTCACGTTTATAGAACACTTACCTAATTTTTTTTCTCACAAAGCCATGATATAGGTGAGCGAGGCTTATTCTCTACATTTTACACAGGAGACAACTAAGCCTCAGAGAGATAATCAATGTCACAGAGCTAGTAAGTGTTGGAGCTGAACTTGGCTTTGATTCCAAGACAATTATTAGTAATAATATCTCATTTGAAGGATTATAAAGACTTTTCTTCACAATAACTCTATGGTAGAAGAAATACAACCATTATAACACCCATTCTATATATGAGAGGATTGAGTTTCAGAAAAGGTAAGTGACTGAGAGTCCAAATCAAGGGAAGTGATTTTCTGACTCTACTCCACATTGGTCAGCCACTTCTAAAGCATTGCATTCTATTCTTGGCACCACACTTTAGACAGGACTCTGACAACTTGGAGCATGTCCAGGGAAGAGTCACCAGAATGGTGAGAGTTACTGGAAATTATGCCATCTGAGGCTCTTCAAAGGAATTCAGGATATGTAGCCTGTAGAAAATAATTTAAGGAAGGTTTAGATTGTAGGTGAAGAAGTTTAGAGCTGTCTAGCTAAGAGAAAATAATGAGGATTATTCACTGAGTGTTCATTGAGACAAATCTAATATGGTAAATTTGAATAAGGATATATGTAATATTTCACTTGGGTTAAAAAATCACCTTCACAAGTAAAAAAGGATGAACATAATTAGTTACCAACCTATGCAACTCCTTTCTCATTTTTATAAAATTGTTCTGAGAAAAAATTTTACATGCATCCAGGTCATCCTTCATGAGGGCATTAGAAGGGAACAGGTAATAAAATAATATTAATTTTTTTATGTTTTAAAGGTTGCAAAACACTTTACACACATTATATCTTTACATACACAATATTTCACAGCAACCCTGTAACGTGAGTATCACTATAATCATCTCTACTTTATAGATGAGGAAGTTGAAGTGCACACAGCAGTTAAGTGACTTGTTCAGAATTATACAGCTACTAAGTGCCTGAGGAAACTCCTGGCTTCCTGACCCCTACCCCAACTCTATCACACTACCTGGCTGTCCAGAAATATAGGAGTTTATTGGTCATAGATCCATAAGAGACCTTATCTGAGCCATCATAAAATTGAACCAAAGGTGTAGAAGTTGTAGAAATTCTACTATGTTTCTGTTTTGGGACTATAAAAAAATTTTGATTCACTAGAGGAAAATACGTCTTTAAAGGCTTTCCTCCAAAAAAGGTGTCACCTATACATATTTCTAAGGCATTAAATGATAGAACAATAGAGATATCCTTGTCTGATGACCCTCTCTGATAATTAATATTGGTTCTGGCATAGAAGATAGTGCTGTATGCTCATCAAACATTATTGCCACTGTAATGGCAGAGATTCAGCTCATGGTCCAAGTCAAGTAGTCATTTCCTACATCAATTATAAACTCTTCCAGATGCTCCTGTTTGTGAATGATATAATGCTAATTGCATCAAGTCCTAGAACATCAAGCAGAACCTTCTTGGTGAGTTGCATAGCCATTCAAAAGAAACCAAGTGGATGAAGAATGTCTCTCAGCCTATAATATGCTATCAGACAGTGTGGTACAATAGAAAGAGCATAGACTTTGGAGTCAAGGAACCTAGGTTTACATCCTCATTGATTCTTCCCCTGTCATGGTTAGAGAATGTATTTCTGTCTACATGGGATCGAGTGTTTATATACTACTTCAGCAATGAGCACCACAGTGGAAGTATGTTTCTGTTTGCATTGGAGAGAGTTCAAATATGATTCTGAGGACACACCTTTGTAAGACTATATCTTCCTAGCAACTTTATCATAATCAATCAAGGAAATATTTATTAAGTGCTTACTATGTACCAGGTACTGTGCTAAGTACTGTGGCTACAAAGAAAGGCAAAAGACAGTCCCTCTCTTCAAGGAATTTACATTCTAATGGAGAAAACAACATGAATATAAATAGGTAGATATAAGGTACATAGAGAGTAGATAGTAACCTTAGTGGTAAAAGCATTAGCAACAAAGGAACTAAGAAAATCACCTGTAGAATTGGCTGAGCCTAGAAAAAAGCCAAGAATTCTAAGATACAAATGAGGAGGGAGACAGTCCAGAAATGGGGGACAGCCAATAGAAAGGCATGATCCAAGGAGATGGTGAGTGGTGTGCCACTCAGAAAGAATTACAATTAGACCAATATGACTGGATTGTAGAGTTCATGGAGGGGAGGAAAGCAAAAGAAGACTAGGATGGAAGGGGGTCAGGTTGTGAAGAGCTTTAAATGCCAACTGGGGACTTTATAGTTGATCTGGAGACTACAGGGAGCCACTAGATTTATTGAGTAGGTGCAGACCTGCTCTCTAGGAAAAGCACTTTGACAGCTAAGTGGAGGATAGATTCAAGTGGGGAGAAACTTGAAGAGTAAAGAACAATTTGAGTTTCAATACTCCAGGCAAGAGGTGATGAAGACCTGAATCAGAGTGGTGGCTGTGTGAGTTGTGAGTAGAAAACATATACATAGATGTGAAGATAAAAATGAAAATATTTGGCAACTGATTGGATTTATGGGGTGAGAGGGAATCAGGAGTTGAAGATGAAACCAAGATAGCATCTAGGAGACAAAAATAAAAAATTGTCTTTTTATGAAACAAAGATATTCTCCAGGAAAGATACAAGAAACTAAAAAGAAGACTCAATAACATTTCTGTTTATGATGGTGATAAGGAGGTAGAGGATTCACTCCACTGCAATAAATATTTATTAGGTGCCTAAGATCTAGTGCCTAGTACAATATGTGAGGCACTGGGGATACAAATTGATCGAGTAGCAATTAAAGTAAAACAATAACTCAGTGTTTTAACACCATCTGACTATGATTTTTTTTTGTCACTTGGTTTCTTTCCCCTGTATCCATATGATTATAAAAATATATTTTTAAAAGCCTGGTGTTAAGAGGTATTCATATGAACAGATGATAATTAAGGCTACAAACCCAATTTTAAGCTCTTATTAGATAGAATTTCAAATTTGCAGATGATTAAGTATAGTTTAGGGAAACAAGATCTCTCCATAGGAAAGCATTGATGGTAGTACAGTCAATCCATACTGTAAAAACAATCTACCAATGGCAGACCCAGTATCATATTTGCGACTATCTCATATGAAACAGACTTTTGAAATATAATATGAGGAAAGCAATAAAAAGTGTCTAAAAACTAATAAACAAGTACATTAAATGTCTCATGATTATCATTAATGTTTTTCTTTCTTGCTTTTAGTGAGTGAAAGTAACTCACTTTCATGAAATATATGCACAAATAGGCCTTGCTTGCACCAGGGAAAGCCTCAAGTACACTTGCTGGAGAACAGAGCACTGGTTTATTACAGAAACACTGCCAGCCTATTAAATATTTTAGTATTCTTCACACAGCTATAACATGCCTTATTTACTGATTTACAGTGGAGGAAAAAAAGCTTTGTCTAAATTACCCAGATGTAAACATAGAAATTAATATGTTAGATGTGGATTGACCATCCCCCTATATTTATTGCATATACACAGACAGTACCCTATACCTAGCCAAGATAGAAATCACATAAGCATGTAAATTTACCCAAATCATGGCATAAACTACAAAACATTTTATCGTCAGCCTTTTATAAATCATCCATGGACATTATTAAGCACCCAAAGTCCAATGATATCATTGTCTCCATGTTTGCTAATGTATTTCAAAGAGGAAAAGCAGAAGGGAGAAACTGAGTAATCAGTTCACCCAAAATAAACAGTCATAAAAATAAAATTAAAACTTTACAACACCCATACAACACATCTTTCCTATAGTGTTTTTGTAACTTCCTCCATATAAGTATCACAGAGCATGTTACTAGCACTTTGCAAAAGGCAGAGGTTTCTCGTTCATGTGGGTTTCATTGAACAGTTCAGTGGTTTCGGCTCATATGGTTTCATGTCCATTGGCTTTCTTTATGAGTTCCAGTTTGATCCACAACCATATGGCAGACCGACGTTGAAAACTCTGGTGGGAAGTTTGGTTCAGCTTTACTGAATCGCCTTCGGGGTCATGAGGTTTCATGGGTTCGAATAAAAGTGGAATCAGGGGCCAGCGGAGGATCTTTGAATAGTGCCTTTGTGTCTGGGCGAGTAGAAAAGTGAGGGGAAAGATTCCATCTGTGTTAACCTGAGCCAAGTTCTCCTCATCTGTAACCCCATGAAATTATTCTGAGAATTTTTATCCAGCATAAATAGCAACATCCTTTTTCACTAAAAAATGGGCAAAATTAGGAAATAATATTTTGAAGGTTTTCATTATAATTAGATGGCAGAGATCTCCTCTCCTGCCCCCCTTCCTTTTTGTAACATGGACATATTTTTTACTAATGTCATTTACATTTCCTAAAAGAGGCAACTTGACTATAAGGAGATTGATTCTATAAACCACACACCCAAATCAATCTCATTGTTTTCAAGTTACACCTTTGTATATTGTTTCCTCTTCAAAGCCTGAAATTATTACATTTTTAGGAGACCTAATTTGGGTAGCCCTGCTTTAGGGGAAAAAAAGTGTGATAAAAGTAAGTGCTTTAATGCTAAATCATTAGAGCCAAGCCCTACACCTGGAAGGCAAAATATTCAGAGGCAGAACTCTGGAAGGGTATTGAGGAAGAGCAAAAGAAAGGCTAGCAGCTCTGAACAAGGCAGAGATTCATGCAAGGATGTCCCTGGATCATTATAGCATGTTAACACTCAAAGAAAAGAAGAATCTGTGATTTCTACAATGTGGGGAAGTCCCACCACCACCACAGCAGATTGCATACAACCAATGCATAACTTAGGAGGCAATTCAATTTAATTCAACAGGCCTACTATGTTCCATGTTCTGTGTTGGGGATATAACAGACAAAAATTTAAACAACCACTGACTTGAGAAACTTAATATCCTACCTGTTAAATTCTAGGAAGTTGCCTGAAACAAACAGAGATCATTATTTGCCCAGCTACACAGAACTAGTGTAAGCAATGAACTTTTAACCCAAGTCCTCTTTATTCTAAATTCAGTAGTCTGTCCCCTACACCACACTGCCTCTCATGGTAATTTAAATGAGCTCACAAGTCCCAAACTGGAAAGTGTAAACATTACGCCTGGGCATGACGGATGCCTAAGATAAAAAAGTCTAATCAATGTCTTGGAAAAACAAACATTTAGGAAGCTCCTACAGAATACAAGGCAATATGTCAGGCGCAGGGGAGATACAGAGAAATATGACATGGTCCTCATGCTCAAAGAGATTGTAGTATAGTATAGCTGATAATAAGTGGACACAAAAATGCTATACGAATTCGAATACGGCAAGTACATATGGGAAATACATAAAAGAAGGCAGCATTGTATAGTAGAAAGATCACTGGCTTTGAGGTCATATAGTCTGGGTTTAAAGAAATACTTTTGAAATAATTTCATTTTGTCATGGCAATGGTCATTTATTTGTGTGTCTATTGACACTAGACTGTATCTTGAATATATAATCTTGACAAGATGGCACTAGATTGAGCTGATTTCTTCGCCTTTAGTTAATTCGGTCCTCAGTGCTGGACTTCTCATAATACACATGTGTTTCCTTGACCTTTGGTTGTACTTTTAATTATTTGGTTTTTAAAAATGGCTATTACTCCAAGGAAACATACAAAAGTTGTAGATTTAAAGAGCATGCTTCAATAACTGTTAGAGATATTGCAGAAGTGGCTGGTAGAGGGAAGCAAGCGTTTCAGGAATTATTCATGTCCATAGTGAAATAAATCACAAAGCATGTATATATATGTATGTACATATATATATATAGTTAAATATATAGTTAAAAACAAAACCAATGCTAAGAACAAACTATTGATGAAAACCACCTAATCAATCCTCAAAAAAAAATAAGTAGAGACATTCATAGGGACCTGGAAAATGCAGGGGTTGTTATTTATTCCTTTGAAGCAACTCATGGGTTTCTTGAAGTTGAAAGAACAGTTTTTTAAAAATAGTGTTAATCATTGCTATGAAGAAAAATCACTTCTCACAAGGAAGATAGTACAAAAACTTGAATTCTAAAGGTTGGAAAAGTTATTCTTTTTACTGATGAAAGTAATTTTTCATTTAAGGCCATAAAAAAGGCATTGCCAAAAAAAAAGTTGAGATGAGTCTGTAAGATATGTGTGTGTGTTTGTATGTGTGTATAAACATATATAAATATACATAGTGTGTGTATATGTGTGAATGTGTATATGTATGTATGTATGTATATATGTACATATATCCCTGGAATGTCTTGGCATATCCAGTTTACCTAACGTGGAGGACCCCTTGAGGGGTCTTTGGAGCTTTTCCAGATTGCCTGTCATGCAGGCATCTTCATCCATGGTAGGCCATGTGGATGGGGGTAACTCCTTTGATTGCCTGCATCTTTAAACCTGGCAAAATTGAGCCACTCTCCTTTTCAGAAGTTCTTTTGGCCACTCTTCTCTGCTGAGTCCAGAGGGTGAAAATCCCAGTTTATTCACAGCAAGGATGCCATGAACAGAACTGTTGAGAGGGAAAGCTCTGCCTTTCCTTGCTCCCTTTTTCACTCTAGCTCTGAGTATTAGGCTTAGTGGTGTTTGTTTCTGTTCTGTTACTTATCCTCATCAGGTTCAGATGCTAGAGATGATTCCCATGAAACCTGGGAGTTTATGTCATGGAGACCTAGGAGCCAGAATCATAAGTGAAATGGTATAGCCAATCAGCCTGGCATGAAAGCCCTGAGAAACCAGGATGCCTGGGACTCAAACCCAAGATGGATTTTGGACTTGGAACTGAAACTGTACTCTATAGGAACCAAGTTAAGCTATAAACCTAATCCTTTTCCCTTCCCTAGAAAATGAGGTAGTGCAGGGTAGGGGAGAGAGCAAGCAATCAATGAAAGGACATTACCCTCATCCACACAGTAGGGGATGAAGATGCCTCTTACCCATTGAAGACGTAATCTTTTGTATATTTGTGATTATACCTTCTGAAGCAAATATTTCTGTGTAAAAACTCATTTGACCATAAATGCCTAAACGGAAATGGGGCACAGGGGACTCTATCCTACAACTAAGGGAACACCATTTGGTGGGGGTTAGAGCTATAGGCAGAGAGCCTAGACCTTACCCCACCCTCAATTACCCTTAAGGGTGTGACAGAGCCCTGGAGGGAAGAGTGAAATGTAAACTATCTGGCCTTTAGGCAGCGGGGATTAGGGTAGTTAGTGTTACACATGACCTGGTAATTTTTTTTTAACTTCCAGTGGACCTGAAAGTCTTGTCCCACTGAGGAAATAGGGAATTTAGATAAATATATTTCTATACTGAGAAGCAAAATGGTTCCAAAATTGCAGAAATTTCAAAATGGAGAAGAAATTTTGCAACATGACATTGTATTATGCTATACATCATGAAAAGTTAAATGTATCTGAGATGCTTTAATAATGACAACTACTGAAAATTGTAACATTTAAGTCTATGCATATACATACACCAGAGCCCTGCTATAATTGTTTCCTCATATTCTACCTTACATAGGAACCAGACTTCTAATGACATAACTTTGGCATGTTGGTAAGTAAATCATCTTCAACAGAATAAAAAATTGACCTTATTTAGAAGGAATTTCATGACACAGTGAACTTTATACATATATATACAATACAGAGAGTTTCCAAAGTTTTAATACAGTTTTAAGATATTAAAGATCAAAACTGTACTAACATTTTAAGTCATCTCAGTGATGAAACTCATCTGTTTTCCAAGAAGAGAAAGACTCTGAGTCTCACTTGTTAAATGGGAAAAGTAGCCATAGTGCTTAACCAAATTAACCATTACAGGGCCTTCTTCCAGTCCAGTATTCACTACCATTATCTGGAAATGTGACTCCTGTGGAAAGAGGCCAGCCAGCCTCACCAATTTCTGTACATAGGACCAACAACACAACCTAGCTAAAGCAGTTGGGTGCCCTTAGAAGGAGACAGATGGCAGCTTGAGCTAACTAAATCAAACCACCACTATCTTGGCCACCATCTCCCCTTGGGCCCAGATGGAGATAGCCCAGGATTCTGAATCTAAGAGCTTTGAGAGTAACTGATGCTCCCAGCCCAGTGGCCACCATCATTATCCTTGGAAGCTACACTTGTCAAGATGAAGCCTGGCAACTGTTGCTGCAGGCATTACAGCCACATTATTGAAGACCCTGAAAATAAGTCTTTGGCTCTGTTGAATGGTTCAATACTAGCAACTGGTATGATTTTATCAGTGGAAATTATATTAAAGAACAGACATTGCCACCTGTTTTGCTGCTGTAACTAAGGATCACAGGACCTTTCCACCTGACTCAAAGTTAAAACCTGGTTTATATATTATCTTCCCCATTAGAATGTAAGCTTCTTGAGAGCAGAGACTGTTTTAGTTTCCTATTTATATCACCAACACTTAGCACAGTGATTGGTATATACTAAGTTATTTGTTCATTCATTTATTAATCGTTGTGAGGATCAAATGAGATAATGTAAGTAAAGTACTATATTAAGTATTATTTATTATTATATCCTCACCCTAGTACAATTCATTGTACCTAGGAGGCCCTTAATAAGTGAATTTAATCAAAATGATTCATACAAATATTTTCAAATGAATCATTATGTAAATAAATGTAAAGGGTTCATGTAAATATGAATTCCAACAGATACTGTGCATGCTTTATATTCTGACTTTTTAACTTGTCCAAAAAGGTAATTTTTTCATAAACACATCTCTCAAATGACCTTTTTGCATTGCCCTCTAATGCTGCCCTTCCAACAATGTTGATGCTGATGCTAATGAGTTCAAACTCTGAGAATCCCTTGGAGGGAGCTGGAGTGATAAAACCTGTTGTCATCCATATCTGCATATTGTCCACTGATCCTTCTGACTAACCTTTTTCTCCAGGGGTATTATATGCAAGAGACAACTCAAAGTGTTAATTATGATTGATTTACTAGACTCTTAGATGACTGTTTATAGCATCCTTCACTACCAGCATGTCCTCAATGACCTTTCTGAGACCACTGCACTGAGCACAATAGCCTACGTGACTCATACAAAACAAAGAAAAGAATAAAAGCTTATTTGAATGGTTACCCCAGGTGCCAAAATTGCATAAAACCAAATCTTTGCACTTTAGCAAAAAAAAAAAAGAGAGAGAAGTTTTAAACCAAGTCTTAATTAACTTCCTAGAAGATCAGGACATAACCACATGCATTCACAAATGAGAATTACAAGGGGCTGAAGGAAACCAGATGTGTGAAATTTCTAGGACAGTAGGGAAAATGATAAAATGTACAGATGGCCCTTTGGATGTCTTTAATCTATCAGGATAAGTGAAGGCACCAGAAGCAATAATCAATGTTCTATTGCTAAAATAGATAGGAGAGAGGTGGAGTAAGGAGGAGAGAGAGAAGAGAAGAGAGAGAAAGAGAGAGGGAAGGAGAAAGAGGAAAGAGGGAGGGAGACGAAAAGAGAGAGAGAGGGAGTTTTTAACACAAGAAAGATAGTTGGTACATTTTATTGAGATTGTTCCTAATGTTTAAGCATGATGATTCTATTTTGTGCTCTTTTAATTAAATTCAGACATGCTTAGCAACGCAGCACTCAAGTTTTGACTGCATTGATTATACAATATGATATAGAAATATTTGCATTTGTTTCTAGCATCATGCTAATTTATGTATTATATTGCACTGCTTATTTGAACCTTAACAGTTAAACAAAGTGTCATTACATAGCAAAGAATACTGTCATAAGCTTAGCTGCTGTTTTTTTTCTGTGTCATAGCTTAGGAAAAGAATATGATTCCATCCAAATATTTTATTTATAGTTCTCTCTATGTAGTTCTTTCTCTTTATGAGTATGAACATGTAAATTAGGTAGGTTACAACTATAAGATAATCTAGTGTAAATGTAACACATTTCTCAAGAATTTGTTACAAAGGTTGGTTGTTGGAGCTAATTAACTTTATCCTTCATAATGTGAACTTAAAAAAAGTAAATATTTTCCCAAGTCCAGATGATAGTAGTCATAAGGAGCTATGTGGACAAAGAATGCATGTGGCTCAAATGATGATATGAAGGTGCATTGGAAGCACAGTTAGTCCCTCAGCACTTCCATGGTGACTAGGTATCAGAGATTCCAATGAGCTAAGGCCAGAATTGAATAGAAGGAGAATAGGAGGATTTACAATGTCTGGGAATGACACAGTGCCATTTTCAGTGATTTTAAATTATCCCCAGCCACAAAACACAACTTTTCAAAGCCAATATTCTTGCAGTGAAGCTATATGGCTACATATCGTGAAAATATTTTTTAACCTAACATGATACCTGGCACATAGTTGGCATTTAATAACAGCTTGCCGAATGAATGAATGAACTCAATGATCTCAGAAGAATTAAAACTGAACACAACTCAAAGGCCATGAAAAAAGAAATGTGTAGTAGGTTAAGTAGGCTATAGCATCTGATTTAATGATGCAATGCATCATTAAATGGCAATGCATGCAAGAGCATACCATGATTCAAATGTAAGAAGTGGCAGTGAAAGCATTACTCATGACATGCTTAACCAGAAAAGGAGTTTGGTTACAGGAGGTAGAGTGGAAAGAGTTCTGGACTTGTATTTAAATCCTGACTTTCACAGTATTAGCTAGGAGTAAACTATTTCAATTTTCTGAGCCTTAGTTTTCACATCTGTAAAATGGGGATAATAACACTTGCTCCAGATACTTCAGAAGACAGAATTTCTGTAAATGAAAATAAAAGTGTTTTTTCCCCTAAAGTCTTGAGGGGATGGGGAGGAAGAACAGTTGGTGTCTTTGGGTCAACCTCATTTGGGGGCTCTGTTTGGTCTAAATAAACATGTTGTTTAGTCGTTTTTCCATTGTGTCTGACTCTACAAGATGCCATTTTGGGGCTTTCTTGGCAAAGATACTGGAGTGGTTTGCCATTCCTTTCTCCAACTCAGTTTACAGATGAGGAAACTGAGGTGAACAGGCTTAAGTGACTTGCCCAGCGTCACAGAACTAGTGAGTGTCCGAGGCTAGGTTTGAACTCAGAAAAAAGAGTTTTCTTGAGTCTAGGCCCAGCACTCTAGCCACTAAGTCCCATAGCCACCTCCAAATAAACATGATTTCTATTGAAATACACATTAGATTGGGGAAGATAATCCTGCTGAGACCTAGTGTCACCATAAAAGGACATTTCTTCCTTCTTAGCAAGAGTGAGGTTGATTTGGCTTAGTTGCTCAGAACTGGTCTTGCAGGGACTCAGGAAGCTGACCTGTCTTTGAGCACACACAATCCTGCAGGACCCACTTAACATTTTTGCTTGCCCAGAGCCCTCCTGGACCCTTTCTGTTGGGGCTTAATTGGTGGGACAGAATCAGCTCCTGATCCTCAAAGAAGGAGGCAGCTCCATGTCACAGAGAGGGTCACTCTGACACCTTGGACCACTCTGAGCCTTGTTAATAGGAATACACACATGTACAACAAACACATATATGGGCACAAACACACCTAATTTGCTTGATTCCTACTCTTTTACTTTCACAGCAACTCATTAGAAAGTAGTGATAAATCTAACACTGGGGACCCAATGATAGGAGTAAATGGACTGGTGACCTGCCTCATCCTACCCAACTATTTTGGGTTTGATTGAGTTCATTGCTAGTGGGAGCCTATCTCTAAATAGGGGAAGCAGCCTCCCTCATTCTTATACTGATTGTTCAGGGAAGATGCTAATTAATGTAAATATTATCACTTGTGTCCGGGTCTCCATTAAGGGGAAACGAAATGAAAGACCAAATTCATAATATGAATCTGGTATCTGGCAACTTTGAGAAGTCCTTACCCCTGATCCACTCCTCTTCTCTCCCTGTCCCTATACTCACTCCCCGTTCCCTACTGAAGTTCTGAGAGTAGAAGTGTGGTCACTACTGGTCCCCTTTCTTTGTCTTCTGCTTATAGGGAACTGAGAAAGATGGAGGTTGAGAGATGCAAAGAGGAGAGAGACCAGGCGTGGTCATCCAAGCTTTCTCCACATTAGACTGTAGCTTTAGTCCCTTTCAAGGCAATTTTCCAACAACGAAAATCATTTGATAAAGTCAATAGTTTTTTGTTTTGGGTTTTTGGGGGTTTTTTCTTCGTTTTGTTTTTTGGCAGGGGTTATTTTGTTTTGTTTTGTTTTTCTGAGGAGGGAGGGAAATATCCAAGAATCACAGTTGTGCTTGGAGGAGCAGTCTCATTCTTCTTTCCCTCTCTTCTTCCTCTTTGAATTCTCTCCCATTACTTTCCATGACAAGACCAGAATCATGCTGAGGCAGCAACAGCACTGTGAACAAGGCCTGTCCAAAACCTTGGCAAACTGAGCCCAGAGCTAAGTACTAAAACTGGAATATTTTGGTCTAAAACTTGGTCAAATCACTAAAACTGGAATATGTTGGTGGATTCAGGTGAGTCTCTTTCAGATATGAGTGAATCATTTTTATTGGATTGGTGTCAGAGAGATTTGAGCTTGAAGCCTGCCTTGGACTTACAAGGTGGCTGAACCTAGGCAAGTTACTCAGAAACCCTCAGCTTGTTTCCTCCAATTTCTGATTAAACCAGTTCAAACCAGATTAGATATGTTTAAACCAGTTCAGACTGATTGAGATCAGTTTGAACCAGTTCAAACCTGTTATAAACCCATTCTGACCAGTTTAAACTGGTTCAGACCAGTCTAAGCCAATTAAAACCAGTTCAACCTAGTTCAGACCAGTTTAAAAGTTATTTTAAAATCGTTTCAAACCAGGTCAGACCAGTTTAAACCAGTTCAAACCAGGTCAGACCTGTTCAAACTGGTTCAGACTAGTCAAATCCAGTTCAGATCAGTTTAAACTAGTATTATTACTATTAGATAGCAAAAGATAGCACATAGACAGGGGCAAATGTTTCACTGAGATATATGAAATATTAAGAGACCTGGAGGAAGGCTTCCATCACTTGGATTAAATTATCTGTAGAATGTTTCTGAATGAACATTGTCCACAATTGCACAAGGTAAGGAGGTCTGGATGGACTGGGATGCAGAGGTCAGGAAGTGGGTGCCTACATTGATTGTTTCTTTTAAGCAGTAATAGTAGCAGCAGCAGAAGCAGTAAATATTATTTTATTTAAGTATAATAATAATAGCTAACATTTATATAGCACTTTATAAATATTATCTCATTTTATTATCACAACAATCCTGGGAGGTAGATGCTATTATTATCTATATTTTACAGAGGAGGAAGGTATACCAAGGTTAAGTGACTTGCCCAGGGTCATAGAGCTAGGAAGTATCTCAGGTTGGATTTGAATTCAGTTTTCCTGACTCCAGGTCCAGCTCTGTCCACTGTGCCACCTATGCCAAGGTGAAAATGTATCCCTAGGAACATGTATTTTTAGAAAAATATGACACTGGAGTGATCTAACAAAAATATATAATATATATTTGTTTCATATTTGACTAACAACTTACGTATATTTTAAAGGTTACCTGGTGTAATGGTAAGAATGTTGGATAAGGATTCAAAGGACTTGGGTTACAATCCCAGACCTGTCACCTACTAGCACCATGTGCCACTGTGACTTCATCACAAACTACATAACCCTTCCCAAATTATTTTATCTGCCTCTTCTGAGGTTCTATAGGATGCTTAATCATGTAGAAATGATTCAGTGAGCCAGATTCTCTCACTGCTATGCTCTTTTCTGGATGCAAATTAAGTCCTTCATTGTGTCTTACTTAGGTCACCAGGCTGTTAGGAAATATACTAAAACTAACTTACTGAATGGCCTTCAAAGAGGTCTAGCTTCCAATCAGGGAATGGTGTAGGTTCTGAGAGATTCTGTCTCAGGAAGTTTTGAAGAGCCAGCCAATCAAACTGTACTTTTCAAATGCAAATCTACAAGGGTTTGCAAAATTACCCTCTTCACACATTTATACCTGAATGGAAGAATAGGTCTCTTGTACCTGTGAATATCTAAGCAAGTCTAGCACCTCCCTGAACAGAGCTCCTACTAGGTGAGACACTCAGTATCTAGTACTCTGAACACATATTTAAAGTCCTTGCTGTCATCAAAACCACAGGGGTGGGTTCTGGGTTAACAAGCCATAGGAATACCAGGTGTGTCAGACTAGGACAAGAGTTAAAAAAAAAATAGAAAAGAAAAGAAAAAAAGCTTAAACAACTATATTGCCTCAACAGAATAAAATCAGGAAATGTACTAATTAAAAGAACATTTAATTGGTTAATGAGTTTTTCCAAGATAGGCAGAAAGATAAGCAAAGAAAGAAGTGTCCAGTTAAACTGGATTGCACATTTAAAAAACTGAAGCGAGATTGTATTTGCTGTTTTCAGTGAATGGCTTGCATTGAGATATATCACTTCAGTATCTAACAATTTAATTCATTTATAGCAATGTGTAAATTCTACCAAATGAGCTGTATTGAGACAAGTTATTTTTTTTCTATACTCTTTGTTTGGTCTTAATAGGCAAGCTACCCCTTGCATTACTAAGTAGGTTGGACTCCAGTCTTATTCTCAAGGGAGAGCAAAAAGTTGCATTCAGTGATAGGGAAATTCTCAGCTTTCTGCTTCATTTGTCACCTTCACTATCACTCCCAACCTTACCCCTTCTACCATCCCCCATTCTCACCACTCCACACTCCTGGAAGCATTTTCCTTTCAAGTTAAGCAGTTGTTTTTTGACTTAAACAATTTCAATCAAGCAATTCCACAGTAATGATAAATCATACCACAAAACTAATACTTAATAATACTCAACTTGTTTTGGGTATTTTCCTGTGTCAGGTGGTCCTTACCTTCAGATACTCCTCCCTCCCACCCCCAGAAATTTTCTGAACAACCAAATGATGGGTGATTTGCCTTTCTTCTTTCCTTAGGGTGGTTGAATTCCCCACGAAGCACCACAAAGACATGGAAAACAATGTAGTTACGAGAAAATTAAACAACAGACCTCACTTACATAGAGGAGATGTGGCTGAGGTGAAGAATAAGACCTATTTGTATCATCTTCAAACAGCCATTGTGTATTAGATTCCATGGAAAAAATTAATAGATTCACAAGAGACAATATGGAAAATGGACACAAAATATCCAGGACTTGAATAGCTTAGCTGTTTTGTTTTTCTAAACATGACAACTTCTCCCTGTACCCATAAAAAGATACACTAAGTTTGAAATTTTCTGCATTTTCTCTGGTTGGAATACGGTTATGTAACTAAGCAAACTAGGCATTTTCACAGATGACACCATAAGACTAAATACTTACAAACAATTATTGTAATTAGAAATCTAATCTAGAATTATAAAAATTAAAATCTTTTTTTCCTGAAGAGGTCAACAAGAAAATGGGAAAGATTTTGATTTAAAATGGCTTTGAAACAATGAGTGTAACAGATTTTTTTTCTGCTTATTTATTCATTTAGTTTGAGTAAATTTATCTAGCTAAAGGAGGGGACCTTAAACAAAGTCTGTCAGGAGCAAACACTGACAAGCAACAACTCTCATTTGGTGTGTGTGTGTGTGTGTGTGTGTGTGTGTGTGTGTGT
>NW_020949351.1:24737198-24850719 GCF_900497805.2 Vombatus ursinus
GTGTGTGTGTGTGTGTGTGTGTGTGTGTGTGTGTGTGTATGTGTTAACTCTACTAATCTAATTTGCATTAGAGCTCCTCTTTGTTCAATCTGGGGAGGGGGTTATTTATTTAAGCAGCTCTTTAATACCCTCCCTTCATAATAGAAGATTTACAGGTATGAAACCAAACTGGTGGCAACTCCTTACTAGTTTAATGCAAATGGGGAAGTGAATGCTTGTGGGAACAATGCAGAAATGCTTCCACGTGACTTCCTCCAGATGAATTGCTGATAGAGTGCCCCACTGTTACAGGGTGTATTACTGACAGCAGGAAAAGTTAACCCTGCCCCCCTATCCCTTCTGAATAAAGTTATTAAAGCAGATCAAACTAATTAACAGTAGCTTAACTCTATTGATTGTACTGATCCCTTCTTTGGAGGTGTTGAAGAATGTCTTTCCTGTGCCACAAAAAAAAGTCTATTTTGGAAGAGGTTGATAGGCATCATGGATGGTTTTGGTCTCTTAAGGGAATTTCTATTCTTTATGCATGGCTTTAGCTAGTAGGCCCATGTATATCAGAAAAAGGCTGAAGTTCTACAGGTGCTTCCCGTTCTTAATACCTAGCATTTAAATGGTGCCTTGAGGTTTGCAAAGCATTTTTCTAAGTAGTATTTCATTTTTTCATCATATCTACCCTAGGAGATAGATGCTATTATCTTCAGTTTATAGAGGAGAAAACTGGAACAAACAGGTGAAGTGACTTGCTCAGGGTCACACAGCTCATGTATGCCTGAAATGAAATTTGAAATGGGGTCTTCTTGACTCCAAGCCTGGTCTCTATCCAATGTACCACCTAGAAATCAATGTTAATACATGGTCAGCAGTTGAAATTTTGGTACTTGACAAAATCAGGTTGGAGAACCTTGATTCTGAAAATATTAGCAAATATCTTCATATTCTCTATGGAGAAAAAAATACAAATATTTTCTTACCAAATTAATTTCACAAGGATTTTAATTCTCATTTTGCATAGTCATAGCATGTTAAGATATTCTGTCTTGTTTTCTTCTTTATTCCTTTGGGTAATTCTTGTCTTCTTAAAGAAGAATATAAGCTTCTTATGCATATTTTTGTTATCATTGAAAAGTACATTTTGACTTCATTTCTTAAGTAGTCAAAAGAAACTATTATTCTCCACCAGAATGTAAATTCCTTGAGGCCAAGAACTATTTTTTTTTTTTACTGTAAACCCAAAGTCAAGTACAGTGCTTGGCACATATGAGATACTTAATAAATGCTTGCAAAATTGAATTAAATGTATACTCTCATATTTAATAATATTTTATATGTAAGCATGGGGTTGATTGATTTACCCACTTAATGCAAGTGATAAGATACACAATAAATCAATCTCAACCATAAGCTTTCAACTAAGTGTAAAAAGTCCTTAGAAGTTGATTGACTTTGCATAGTGATTTTGTTCTAATAGGCTAGAAAATTTGGCAGCCCCTAAGAGCCATCTGTAAATGACCAAGCTACTATAGAATTGGAGTTATTTGAAAGGTTAGAATAAGTTGGCTTTCTAGTAAAAATCTCTGAGGAGGAAATACCTTGGGAAGGAGTAGGTGTCCTTTCTGCCACACTCCCCTTTGTCCAGAGCTTCCAAGGGTCCAGAGAATGTTGTTCTTCATCATCTTCTCAGGTATTTTTGTGTCCTCCTTTAAACAATGAGCATCCAAGGGTCTAGAAAATGTTGGATTTCCCATCTTCCTGTAAGTGTTTTTGTTGCATTCCTTTATTGGGTCATGGCAATTTCTTCATTAAGACCCAAGGAGAGGCTGAATGTAGATTAATGGCTTCATAAGGCACCTCCAAAAGAAACTATATCATGAATGAGGGGAACTCTTGGAATACCCCACAAAGGGAAGAAAAATAAATATGTCAGAGAAGTATTTATTGTTCTATTCTCTAACTCCAACTAGATGATGATACTAAGATAATATGTGTGAGTACATCTATGGGAAGAAGTAGACGATTAGGGAAAAAGCAGATCTGGAAATTCTAACAGTTTGTAGCTGAGGCTGCTCCTGTCTCCAGAGATCAAGACTTATACAAGCTACTGCTCTCATTTCTTTCTCTAAGCTTTAAAAGAGTCTGATAGACTTCTTAGAACCATGTGGAATGTGTGGTTTTTGTGGAATATTGAGTTGAAATTTATCAGCGACATTAATTTTCTAAGTCCCACGTAAGTCAGACAGAATAGGTTTCCTAATGCTTAGGGGATGTATGCATAAAATATCCCTCACCCTTTACAAAAAGTTCAATTTGATAACTAAACTTCTTCTACACCTAATGGAATTAGAATATTTAAAAATTAAAAAAGGAAACTAAAAAAAATCATGTGCTCCATATACTATTAGAAAACAAGACTATGGACCTATCAGTAGTACAGACACTTCATATTATTTGTCTAATAGTCAGTCAAAAGGGGTTTTGATGGAATTAGCCACAATCATTTTGACTATTCCTTCTTGTAACAATAATAATGATGATACTGTTTATATAGCACTGACTATGTGCCAGGCACTATGCTAAGCACTCAACAATTATTATCTCATTTGATCTTCAAAACAACCCTGAGAGGTAGGTGATAGTATTACCCCTATTTTACAGATGAGGAAACTGAGGCAAATAGGTGGAATGACTTGCTTAGGGTCACAAAGCTAATAATTGTCTGAGGCCAGATTTGAGCTCAATTCTTCCTGACTCCAGACCCGGCTTTCTATCTAGTGTGCCAGCTAGCTTCCCCATATTCAGTAATATACATTTAGGAGCTGGGTGGTTGAGACTCTACTTAGACCTTTATGGAATTGGACCAGCATCTTTGGCCCCATTTGTATACCATGTTCCTTCTGACTTACCAACCTGAATGAGACATCATTAGAGCTATTTCTAGTATTTAATAAATGGATTATTGCCTTTTACCTTAGCAAGAATTCTCATTACATAATGAGATATAACACAGATCACAAATTTTTAGGCTGAAAATTGCTGCTACCATAGGGATAGAAAAGGCAACTTTTTTGAGTTCATTTGGGCTGAACAAGTGCTGCAAGTCAGAACAAATCACAAGGAAACATCTCCAAAAATGTAGCCCCTTTTGGAACTTGACTGGAAGTCCTCAGGGTCTGCATGTAACATTTGCACAGCCTCCCATGCTTCCTACTGAACATTTTAAATGGGTTGAAAGATCCAACAGACACCTTTTCTTAGATTCATAAATAGGCTCCCACCTCATATTAAAGGCCTGAGTTTAATTTGTTTAATATTCCCAACACTAACGATGCCTATTTAAGACATCCTTTTAAAAGTTTGTAACATTAATTTAATGGAAAAATGCCAATACCACTCTAAGAACTCTATTAGATTTTCTCCCTGTTAAATTAATGTTACTAACTTTTAATGGATGTTGTAATTAGATGTTATTATTAACAGGAATATTACCCAAATTAAAATCAGACCCTGAGAGAGACACAACTTACATTTACAAGTGCATAAAGCATTAGTATCTGGACATTATACATACAAGTCATGGGGCCAGATGGTCTAGGCTTTGTTTCCTCCATAACCAGCCGCATAACCAGGCATACATAGTTCTCTTAGAATATAACGTCTGCAGAAACAGCACAACTATTCAGGCGCCCACTTACAAAAGGAAGGGATGACTTCTCCACTGGCTCTGGCGGAAGAAGGGGGAGAGCCATCTCCCAATTTCACACTCAATTTAAAGGGTCACTTTCAACCCAGCCTGATTGGGTTCGGCAGTGTGAAATTGATTGTTTGGGTTGTAAAGCTTGCCTGCCTTCCTAGCCAATTTAAAAAGGGAGGCCACTAAGCTGCTAACTTATTACGAGCTAGAGAGCTAGGACAGAAGGAATGTCATGAATTCAAAGCTACCAAGTCTATCTTTTGGCAAATGAGGAGAACAGACAAAGTCCTATTTTGTGTTGGAGGTAAAGTTATGTTGGTATGAGGTGTCTACCGCACGTGGAATGCTAACAACTTCACCTTTGTGATGGACCCTATTGCCCTAATGAAGGACATGGGTTTAAAGGCTGCCTGAAACATGGAACGGGACTAGGCCCAAAAGAATTTCAATTGCTCTGAAATTCTTCCTTTTCTCCAAGTCATCTCATCATCAGTTCCCCTAATAAACAATGTAAAAGGAATTTTTATTTTACAAATAACTTCATGGGTGCCTTCATCATCATCATCATCATCATCATTATTATTATTTCAAGCTAAGAAGGTTAATCCCAGAGAAAGTCAGAATACCTTAGGGGACAGTAAACACTTTGTCTTTGAATCTGAAATCAGTCAGATAGCTATTGACTATCTAAAAATATGAAGTCCCATAGAAAGATATAGACAACTCTGAAAGGAAAAGGAAGTTACAGAAAAATGAAGCATCATCAATTCAATTTGACAAACATTTAGGTGTGAACATATTAGTCACTGACAATGTAGCAAAGTTTCAGTGAGAACCTTTTTCCCGTAATAACAATGGATACACCACAACCATATGTGGTACCATTAACCCCATTTTAAAGATGAAGAAACTGAGGTTAAGAAAGGTTAATTAGCTGGCCTAAAGAACACAACTAGTAAGTATTAAATGCAGGAATCCAATCAAACTCTTTCAAATCCTAGGCCCAAAATGTGCTATCCACTGTTACTTTACCCCTACAATCTAATGGGGGAAGACACAAACTATTCTATACAATAATGTGTCATAACTCTATTGAATTTATAGAAAAAGTGGAGGTAGATGAAGTCTGAGAGTGGAAGCTGTTTTCTATGGTGGAATATAAGGAACATGTAATGGTAAAGGTGGTATTTGGATTTTTTTTTGAAAGATGGAGGAGTGCAATAGTCAGTTTCAGGAAAGACGTTCCAGGAGTAGAACATAAACATTGCTCCCAAAGGCATGAAAGTAAGAAAAGTAGACTGCATTCAGGAACAAAGATAGGTCCAATTTGCCCAGAGGAACACGTAGAGATTCTTTGCAATACGACCCGAACCTATATTTTTAGTAATATCTCTCACTACTGTAAGTCACATACTCTGTTGCACAGTCAAATAGGACTATTTGGACTAAATCATTGCACAGATTTGTCTCCGTGAAATAGTAAAAGTAATAATAATAGCATACATATACGTATGGATACATGTACATATTATATGGACAGCTAGGTGGCACAGTGGATAGAGTGCTGGGCCTAGAGTCAGGAAGACCTAAGTTCCAATCTGGTTTCAGACACTTCATAACTGTATGATTCTGGGCAAGTCATTTAACCCTGTTTGGCTCAGTTTCCTCATTTGTAAAAATGATCTAGAGAAGGAAATGGCAAACCACTACAGTATCTTTGCCAAGAAAACCCCAAATGGGGTCACAAAGAGTTGGACATAACTGAGATACTACATGTATGTGTATATACATGTATGTATACATATGCCACTTTACTTCTCTAATGCCTCAGTTTTCATCTCTGTCAAAAGAGGAGTTTAAACTAGATGACCTCTAAGATATCTTCTAGCTCTAAACAGGATAATTAGCTCTTTTTATTTTCCACAGATGTGAGAGAAAAAAAGAGGAAGAAGAAAAAGAAAAATGCTTCTAGAATCCCCAAACAGGACAAAATTCTCTTAAATATTCAAGAACTCAGCTACCATGTCAATTTTCTTTTAAAGCAATGTGAAGTAAAGGTCTCAGATTATTTTAGGGTTTGCATAATTTTAAGAGTGCCGATGCCAAAAAGGAGAAGAGGATTGCGATTAACCATCATCTCACAAAGTTGAAAGTCAGAGTCAAAGAGCAATAATAACATGAAGAAGACCCTGATACTGAAAGCACCAAGTTAATATGATCTTTGAGAATGAGAAAATGATGGAAATTACAAGAGACTCTTTTATGCTGATTTAATTGTTTGGTATTTTCTTTGGTTGGCTATGATCATATAAAACACACAGGCTATTGAAGGGAATGTCTTCATTTATACTGAAGAAGGGTAGTGGCATGATGGCCAGAGCTCTGGGCTTGGAGCCAGGAAGATCTGAGTTCAAATACAACCTCAGGCATTCACTAGCTATATGACACTAGGCAAGTCAACCTTTCTCTGTCTCAGTTTTCTCAACTGTAAAGTAGGGATAATAATAGTACATACTACTCAGGGATGATGTGAAGACCAAATGAGTTAATATTTGAAAAGAACTTAGCATAGTACCTGGCACATAGTAGGTGCTAAATAAATGTTTGTTTCCTTCCTTCCTTCCTTCAGGAGGATTTGCATGCAAGACAACCAAAAGTATTCAGAATCATAGAACCTGAGATCTTTAGGGGATATTAGTAGCCATATTGTCCAATATTTACCTGAACAAGAATCTCTTCTACAGCATTTCCAAAAAGTTGTTCATCAAACGTTGCTTAAAAACCTCTAATGAAATGTAATTCTACCTCCTGGGGCAGTCCATTCCACATTGAGACAACTCTTAATCATCAGAATTTTATGTAAATATATACACACACGCACACACACGTATATGTATATATGTATATACATGTATATATAATAAATCTATCATTCTCCATCTTAGTTTCTGCCTTCTGGAATCAAGCAGAAAAGTCTAATCAATTTTCTGTGTAATAGGTTTTCTAGTATTTGAAGATTGCCATCATACACCTGGCTAACATTTGTATTGGAAGCCAGGCGTAGTGGCATACTCCTGTCATCCCTTCTACTAGGGGAAGATGAGGATAGTGGAACTCTTGATTTCAGGGATTTTCAGTTAGGTTGTGTCATGGTAAGCTTTAGAAGCTGAGGGCTGCAGTCTGCCTAAAAGTGAGGAAACTGGCCCAGGCTAGACAAAAGATAGCAGGGTTAAAGCTACTACATTGATCAATCATGGGGTCAGGCCCTTGTATAGCCATTACACTTTTACCCTGGCAGAGATAGGGTGAACCAGTCTCAAAAACAAATAAGCCCCCAAATCATTTATTGGAGACCCTAAGAATAGGATGGTCAAAAATATTCAGCCTCAGTAGGATTTCAGACATGCATTTGAAACATGAACCTCTTGAAATGCTCTACCACTCAGTTATATAATTAGATTCGATGACATTAGCATATATGCACAGAGTGGACATCTTTATTTTCATCTTTAAAAGAGGCAGATTTTAAAACCCTTTAAAAATTAGCTCAAAGCCTTATAGGCATTTTGGGGGGGAAGAAAAGGTAAAAGGTAATTTCAAATTTGTGTTTTCATAATTATAAGGAACTCAAGATATATTCTTTCCATAGATACAAATAAGAACCTCCTCGGTAAGTCAGAGTTCTAAAGAGTTACCTGAGGACTCTGAAAGTGTGTGACTTGCCCAGGGTTACATAGGTAGTATATCATAGAGTTAGAGTTTGAACTGAGGTCTTTTAGGGGCTCTATCAACTACATCAGCAGTCTCCAAAAATAATAAGAAATAATCCAAATCCATATCTATTTTGCTTTGGACCACATTATGTGATAAAACAAACAAACAAAAACATACTCCCTCCTCCTTTTGTTTTCCTCTGGATAAATATTAAAATTAGTTGGTATTTTTCCCTTAGGGTACAATAACTGAGACCAGAATAATTTCTCTCAGAATTGTTCCAGGTAAATCCCATATTGGTTGGGGATTTTAAATTTGCCACAGCAAATTGACAAAATTGATAATCTGCATGTGGATGATCAATATTAAACTCCTTCCAATAGCCTTAATTAGTTTAAGAAAAGCCAATTGTGTTCATCATATATTTGACATATTTGCTAATGAACTACTTCTTCCTAGGTTATAGAAGCAAACCAGAAGGGATGCATTGTTCTAACACAGACCTGAAGTTCTGATATGTCTCGATGACCAAAGCATATCAGTATTTCAAGAGAGAGCTCATTTCTCCATGGTTCCTATTATTTGTCTACTTCCTTTGAGTAGTTTATTGTTAGTTTCATGAGGGTTAAAGAGAAGCCATAATCTCTATATCAAAGGAAATAGTGTAAAAAATAGTCATCATTAGTCGAGATGTGTCAGTCTTCAGGCTCCAGGTGCCTTTCTTTAGTGATGTTGCCAGCCAGTCACAGCAGAAAGAATTGTGGCATTCAACAGAAAAGCCAAACTGAATCATTCTTTATGTACAGTTAAACAACCCTTCCTGCAAACAAAAACAGATATACACGCACACACACATACACACATGCTGGAATTGTACCCTTGGCTAATAAACCAAAAGCACAAATGAAATCTATTTATATCACTTTTTAAAAAAAAAATCTCACAGACTCTTCACAATCATAGTAGTTACTTTAAGGAATTATCAACAATGTTCACATTAAATATTCTGATCAGAGCAGGCCATGACTTCCACTCAGGGGAAAATCAGTTTTGATCCTCCACGATGATTTTTTTTCTTATTTTAATCACAGGAACTAAATAAACTATTCAGAACATACAAACCAAATGACACACAAAAACTAGCCTGAGGCAGTAAACACATTTTCGATGTGTATATATTATTTTAATTCTGCTTCTCAGGAGCTTTTTTCTTAGTCTTTTCAGAAATGCTTGTTTCAAATATGAATTAACCTTGCTTACAGATCTCTATTTTCCTCCGTTGACATGGAACTAGTTTTGATTTCCAAAGTGAGGAAATATTTATCTGGCTATCTACCTATCCATCCATCCACACACCCCATTCCTTATGCACACACACACACACACACACACACACACACACACACACATACACAAACATACATTACAAAGCTAGGTCTATTTCAAAAATTCAATGCAAATGTGCTATAGCATGAATAGTGGGTTAGGGGAGTAATGTGTCATAAATGTCTTGCTAAATGAGTCTGCATCCATGTAGCAAGCTTGGAATGCACATTCCAAGAAGGGAAAGGACTCTATCTGCCCTTGATGTTAACCGGATGAAAAGTATATTGGTGCTCTGCTATATGATATCATATGTATGAATTCTCTCTCCAATAATTTAGATAATCACCCTTACATGCATTTATAACCTGTTTGACTCTTATCCGTGCCCTCCCATAAAGCTTTACTGAGGTTCCATCCAACATACTGGTAGCCTTCCTCTTGACATCATGTGGATATCCATGGAAAACAAGGCTGCCTATTAGTTGTCTCTCACTCTTGGTGCATGACCAACATACATTTTTTTCCAGTCCTAAATCTCACTGATATCTTTTGATGATATCTTTTATATTAATTTTTCTGTGTAATTTGAGTAATATGAGTAATACGTGGTGGCCTATTTAGTCCCATCAAGTACCTTTTGATTGTCCTTTGTAAAACTTTCAATTTAATTTAGTGGGAGAGTATTAAGGCTAAAAATATGGAACTTTGCTTCAAGGAGAAATATGAGATGATTAAAAAGTTGTCCATCTCACTCTTCTATTTGTATACTGATAGAACTAATCCTGTGGGTAAGCCATACTACTTCATATAAATATCACTCTGGACAATAAGCAATATTCATCCACTTAGGATGTCTTGGGTGGAGAGTTATTGTATATCAAACTTTTATGAGTGGTCTTTCATTTAGAAGATTTTTCAAACTATATTCTTTTTGACAGCTATATGAAATTACATATACCAAAATGTTTTGGAACCACAGAGATTCCCTCGTTGGGATGGAGGGAAGTACAAAGTTTAAAGGACAGGATAATTGAATGGGAGAGAATCAAGAAATTAACCAACATGTTTATAGTGTGCCAAGCACTGTTCTGGATACTAGGGATATAAAGAAAGAAGTGTAATAGTTCCTCCTCTCTAGGAGCTTACCTATGCATAAATAAACACAAAATATATACAAAGTAAGTAGAAGGTAATTTTGTGAGTGAGGAGAGAGACTTTAGTCAAGGGAGGGATCAGAAAAAGGCTAATGGGGGAAGCTAGGTGGCGCAGTGGATAGAGCTCTGGCCTTGAAGTCAGGAGGACCTGAGTTCAAATCCATCCTCAGACACATAACACTTACTAGCTGTGTGACCCTGGGCAAGTCACTTAACCCCAACTGCCTCACCCAAAAAAAAAAAAAAAAAGGCTACTGTATGAGGTGACATCTGAGCTAAGATTTGAAATAAAGTAAGGATTTTTAAGAAACAGAGGTGAGGAGTGAGCACATTCTAGGCATGGGGAGATCCCAGAAATGGAATGTGTGTGTATGGAACAACATAATAGGCTAATCTGGCTAAAACATAAAGTATGTAAAAGGGACTAATATATACTAGTCTGGAAAGGCTGGCTGGAACCAGATTATGAAAGTCTTTAAATGGCAAAAAGAGGGGTCCATATTTGATCCTATAGGACATAAGGAACCATTATAGCAATTTGAATTGGGGAGTGATGTGGTTAGGGCTATCTATGCATTATGAAAATCACTTTGGCAGCTTGTTAGAGGAGAGACATGAGGCAGGGTGACCTATTAGGAATATATTGTAATATTCTTGGCAGGAGGTAACCAGGATCTGAAGTAATATGGCAGCCATATAATAAGAAAGTAATGAATGTGAGCTATATTGTGGAGGTAGACTCAACAAAAGTTGGCAACCAATTAGAAATGAGAAAGATTGAAGACCAAAGGGTAACCCCAAAGTTGTAAACATGGTTGATGGAAAGGATAGTAGTACCCCAGAAATGAGGAAGTTAGGAAGGAAGTGGGTTTAAGAGAAAAGATAAGTTCTATTTGAGACACGCCGTGTTTGAGATACCTATGGGAAACATGATTCAAAATAACCAACAGTATTTGGTAATGAAGAATTGGAACTTAGGGGAGAAACAAAGGATAGATGTATAGCTCTGAGGGTCATCTGCCTAGAAATGATAATTAATCCCATGGAATCTAATGTAGTTGCTGAAAGGGAAGGAGAGAGACAGACAGAGAATATTTAGGAATAGAATAGGCAGCGTGGTACAGCAGAGAAAACAATGGATTTTGAATCAAAGGATATAGGTTAAAATCTCAGTTCAACTATTTGGGAATACTGTGGCATCTTTCTGGTCCTCTAAGATCACTTCCAGCTCTAAATCTATGATCAGATTATCTACAATAAGAAAAGAAAAGATCATCCAAGGCAGAGGCTTGGAGTACAATCCCAGTTAGTAGCGGGATAAGGATGATGGATGATGATGTAGCAAAATGGCCACCAGACAGGGAGAAGAGAGAACATTGTAATGAAAACCCAGACAGGAAAGAGAAACCAAAAGAAGTAGATGGCCAACAGTGCCAAATGCTGCAGAGAAATCAAGGATGAAGACTAAGATCAGTAATTTTGGAAAGAGCAGTCTCAGGTCCTCTGCTAAAAAGGGAGAAATAGTGTGGAAGGCTTAATGAGAGGAAAGTTTGAAACAGCTTACATTGGCAGTGAGATCGTCTATTAGGGAAGAGCTAATAAGAAGAGGAAAAGTATAGAAATACAAGCAAGCAAAACAAGTAAGTCCCTACCTTCAAGGAGCTTAAAATTTAATTAGGAAAGACTATATAATTTGTCTAGATAGATACATAGATAGATAGATAGATACATAGATAGATAGATAGATAGATAGACAGATATAGATATAGAAGTCTCTGCCTTCAAGGAGCTTACATTTTAATTAAGAAAGCAATATACATATGTATGTATGGATAGATGTACATGTACACACATACAAGACTTGGAAAGCAAGAAAGAGGGAAGTCAGCTCCCTCCTAATCAGAGCTTAGGTCCCAGGGGTAAGAATCCCAATTTCAGTAAGAGGAGAAGGCAAGTGTATGAGTGGCATGACTTGGATATCTTGTACCAGTAAGAGCCCAGCTGAGTTTATGTAACATAAATTTGTGATAGATCTAGTAAGCACCATTGTCAAATTTTCCCTGATACCATTCAGCAGCAAGTGAGTAGGAATAAATAAAATGGGTTGTGGAAGCAATCCAAAATCGAGGTTTGACAAGGTATAATGGCATCAGGACAAGGGATTCACTATAGTTGTTGCATTCATTATAGCTAGAGGATTATTGTCCAACAATGAGGGCACCATTCAGATAACATAAATTTGTAGTACATCCAGTTGGCATAGTTATGTGACTTCCTCCAGTGGTATTCAGCCAACACATAAATTTGGAAATGACTCCAGTATCAGTATTCAGGCATTTCCTATTTCTTAGAATAGATTCTATTTCTGGTTTTTGGTTACTTTTTTCATGATTCTCTATATCCAGTGCCTCTTGAATCTTGAAGCAATGTGTTCATGATACATGGGCATGAGGCTTCTACATATTCTATGTTTCTTTGACATCCTTTGTTTCAGACTATGTTTGTCAACAAATCATTTATTGTCCTCTCCTATGGTCATTTTTACATTTAAGTCATAGATTAATTTGTGCAGTTTCTATCAAGTTCTTCATAAACTTTATTTTCTTCTTCTTTGTCTTCTTCTTCTTCTTCCTTCTCTACAACAGATATGGACATGCAAAGTACAATTATTTTCATCC
This sequence comes from Vombatus ursinus, assembly GCF_900497805.2. Lineage (NCBI taxonomy): Eukaryota > Metazoa > Chordata > Mammalia > Diprotodontia > Vombatidae > Vombatus > Vombatus ursinus. Next base: position 24,749,759 of record NW_020949351.1, read on the forward strand.
TTTTTGCAAATGCTTATCATAAGTCCTGCAATACAAGATGAACAAATGTCACATGAAATGTAATTTCTTGCTACTTTTCAGAATTCAGTGAAATTAACTGCATCCATTCCTGTTTTTGCTTCTTTAAGGAAAACCTAAAAGTTGTCCGTTCATCTCACTGCAATTTCATTTTTGTTTTCTGTTTTCATTAGAGTGAGAAAATCAATTTTATTCAGTGCTTCAAGCAGTATGCCTGGGCATACTGGACGCTGGGCACTGGACAAGAATTTCACATAGTACCAATAACTAAATTAACATTCATAGATTATTTTCCTCCCTTCTACCACTCTGTCGATGTCACTATAGAAGCAGGAGAGTTTGCATAAGATTGTGGTCCAGTTTATGTTATCATTGTTGTTGTTATTATTATTATTTTTCCTTGTTTCATGAGTCGTCATGTTTAAAGAGCACATGACTATGTGTTTAGCCTATTGGTAATGAATTTCTCAGTATCTAGCGAGGCTAGTAAAGCAGACCTAGGTTCTTGTTGAAATCATACCTGAAGCTTTTCCAGAAGGTACAAGAACTTGGATTTAGGGTTACCTCTACTACATGATCAGTCAACAAATTAGCACTTTGTGGAAAGGGCCAAATACATAGCTAAAGATAAGACCATTACATAATTGTGACTGTTCTCTTTAACGACTATACTAGGTATAATGGATTTTTTTCTTATGCCAATTGATTTCAAGCCTATTAAGACAGCCATTCCCAATTGCCTATATTTTTTTTCACCAAGCTTGCATGTGTGTTGCATGACTGGCTTGCATTTGGAGCAATGGTAGTCATCTTAAGTTGATGGCACTCTTTTTAGAAGTTGTCTAGTGTCTAGCATATTGAAGTTTTCATTTTAAGATCACAGGACTTCCTCTAAAAAACATGGGATTTGTATCTTTTATTTACAATCTTAATACAAAACACCAGACAGATAGATATTAGTGTATCTTTTGTTATTGCTATGTCTGTATTCCTATGTCAGGATGATGAGCATTAATGAATTCAGGATATGAGAAGTTTCTTGGTGTTTGCAAGAGTGACTTCAGGAGATGAGGTAGTTCCAAGTACTCTAGGTAGCATTTCCCATTTGCAAAAGTCAACTGTGTTCTTGTTGTTCAGTCATTTCAGTTGTTTCCAACTCTTTATGACCTCATTTGTGATTTTCTTGGCAGAGATACTGAAGTGGCTTGCTATTTCTTTCTCCAGATCATTTTACAGATGAGGAAACTGAGGCAAACAGGGTTAAGTGACTTGCCCAGGGTCACACAGTGAGTTAGTGTCTGAGGCCAGATTTGAATTCAGGAAGATAGATCCTGACTTCAGGCCCAGCATTCTATCCAGTATAATGCTGGTCTAATTTATATTCATATAAAGGCCTTCCTCACATATTAAAGGTTTTAGGTCCTTCATTCTCAACTCAGAGAAATCCAGTGGGCTTCACGAACCACATTTCTATAAGCATGAGGGATCCTAAAAATACCATCCTTATCATGCCAGTAGGGATCTTTATGAGGCATGGCAAATAGGATCTACCAAGTATTTCAGGGTTGCCTTCAGTACATGCACAGTCACTGAAAGAGAATGAAAATTTCTCTTTTCCAGGGTAGTCCAGAATTGGGCTCTGTACTCTTCTTCAAGTGGAATCTGAGAGACCAAGGCAAGAAACAATTTTCTACTTTCATTTGTCCTGAGGTAATCAGTAAGTGAGAGGTCCAGAGATTCACAGAATCATTGAATTTTAGTGGACTGCTAGATCAATAGGAGTCAGCAGTGTGATGTGGTAACCAGGAAAGAGATTACAATCACTGACTTTATTGAGAAGCATAATATCAAAGTCGAAGGAGGAAATAGTCTCACTATAGCCTCCGTTGGAACATTGTGCTTAGTCCTGGGCACCAACCACATATTAGGAAACACTTCAAGAATTTTGAAGGGTCTTGAGTTGATGCTGTATACATTGAAGGAAGTTGAGATTTTTAGCCTGGATCAGAAAAAACTTGGTGGGAGTGGGGGAGTTAGGGGACGATTACTGTTTTCAAGAAGAATTAAATTTGTTCTGTTTAGAGCAGATATGCGGTGTCCCCAAAATCTTAGTGCAGTTTCAAATTTAAATAACTTTTAATAGCTTAAAACTGCAATAAGATTTGGGGAACATTCTGTAAAGTCATACAATATCAGCACAGGCTGCTTCTGGAGGTGGTGAATTTCTGCTCACTGGAGGTCCTTAAAGAAATCTAAATGAGGATTTGATAGAGGAAATTTTTATTCAGATGTGAGGTGGGTTATGTGGCCTCTGAGGTAACATCTAACTCTAAAATTCTGTGACTTAGACCTGGAAGAGATCTGAGAGAGATCATTTGGTCCACTTCCTTAGCTGCTTTCAATGAATTCCTTACCCAAGACCTATATCCGAGAGTATTAAAAAAAATTAGCCTATCTATCCACAAAATAAGTTCTGTATACTAGTAGTAGTAGTAGTAGTAGTAGTAGTAGTAGTAGTAGTAGTAGTAACACTGATGTAGCTCCTTAACTCACTTCTGCTTGCCTCAGTTTCCTCAAGTGTAAAATGGGGATAATATGAGTATGTACCTCACAGAGCTGTTGTGAGGATCAATTGAGATATTTGTAGAGCACTTAGCATAGTGCCTAGCATTTAGGAGGTACTTAATAAAATGCTTTTTTCTTTCCCACCCCCTTTCATCAAAACTACTTGGTACTGGTGAAAAGACTTAAACATTGGTCAATGGAATTAACTAGGTAGCCACGATCCAGAAACAATATACTATACTATAATTTGATAAACTCAAAACACAAACTACTGGGTCAAGTATTCTTAGACTTCATAAGAACTACCAATAAAAGTGGAAATTAAGTTGTCATAATTAGATTTAGCTTAAACTCTTACACCCTATGCCACAAGAAACTCTTAGTGGATATTTAGCCTAAATACAAATCATTTTTGATGGAGAAAAATGGAAAAAGATAAATTTAACAAGTATTGCTATATGAAGAATTCAAACAAGGGATAGAGGTGATCATAAAGAGTAAAATAGATTTCATTGGTGTAATTTTTTTAGATTGCTTTCTCTTGAAAAATCATGTATTTTATTGAGGAAGTCTAGTAAGATTCAGGACATAAATATAATTGATGCAATATAATTTGCAAAACAAGCTTCTGGAGGACCTCATCATCTGGAAGAAATCCTTCCATTTGTACTCTGAAGATTTCTTTCATAGCACTGACAAACACCTTTGTTGAGCATACATTGAGGGCAGAGTTTTTTTCTTTTTCTTTTTCTTTTTTTTTTTTGTCAATCTGGTGCATCCCAATGCCCCCTTCTCAGAATAGTTTTTAAATGGATAAATATATATATATGATACTGATAATATTGAAACAGTAAACAAAATATTTTTTAAAACCAAGTTCAAAGACCCTAAATCAAGAATGCCTGGTTCTAGCTTAAAATTTTTAATATAAATAATCAGAAAGCATTTGAACAAAATTATCTTTGAGTTTGCATTTATTAAGGAATCTTCTATGATCTTAATATAAGCTATATCTATTTTTTTTCTCTAGCTAGTATGGTGCTTTTTTGTAATAAACAATAGTGTGTTCTTATATTCTCAGTACCTTTCAATTAATTGTGCTATTCTAAAGATATGTTATAATGTAGAGAATGGTTTGCAAAAAGCTGTCATTTTTCCCATGCTGAAAATTCCTTAAGTACACATGTGGTTCATTCTAGTTAAGATTTATAAAGATAAGAATTAATAATAGTAATAATAATAATAATAGCTGGCATTTGTTCAGTATTTTAACATTTGTAAAATGCTTTACATATCTTAGCTCATTCGGGTTAGTAGTTATACATATTCTCTAAGCCACCTTTGTGGGGTATCATTTTTTCACATTCTTTTAATTTCTCTAGCCTGATATATCATGTAATATGATCCCTAAATGCTTTCAAGATTGTATTGTCTCAAGTATAATATCTGTGGTATGTAATCAGTCTGACTTGGAAAGTCTTCCCAACTTTGTTTTCCTAAGTGCCATTTCTAATTCTTCATTACATAGAGAAATGAAGTGTTAGCGTCCAAATAAAGGGGCTTCTCTATTGCTACTGATGAAAATAGAAATTACAGAAATGTTGACAAATTTGTTCCATTTTTACATTAATTTGTTGTTGTTTTGCCAGTTTTCTCCATGAATGTCCTCGGGATTATATGATTCATTTGCAGCTCATAACCAACTTTCTGTAGACTTGTTTCTACTTCCATTTTTTCCCTCTCTTAAAAGCTGATGTTGCTCACAATCTTACAACATCCTCTTCCAATATGTTTTACAAATTAGTTTGTATTTCCTACCATCCTTAGCTGTCAACTCTTTGCTTAGGATGGAGAGCAAGTATTTGCTGGCACCAGTGCTCTCTGGGCTCTTTTGACCTCTTCTTTACAGAAAATGTTTCAAACCAGTTACATTTTTGCAGGAAATGGTGATATTTAAGATCAGTATTTTTTTCCTTTTCCCATTAACCAATTTCCATAATCAATGACTCATTTGAATAGATCAGATTGAAAAAGTAATAATTATGCATAATATCTTTGCATTATTTGCTAGGCTTCTTTCCCTAATTTGATTCTGATATTGATCTTTGTGTTAATTAATCATTGGCATGATTTGTACAGACAGCTGATTCTGATATAAATCCCACCCCCCCCCCCCCCAGTTTTTCCTATCTGTTAAGATATAGTCAGTTTCAATTTAGAAGATATTATTTGGTGCTCATCATATCTAATGCCTTCTACTCCTTGAATAAAGTAACCATCATATACGTATACACACATATATATACATATAGAGACACAGTTTTTAAATACTGTACAAGTCTCTGGTCTCTTCTCTCAAACTTGAACTGCATTGTCCATTTTTTTTTTATTTTTGGCCATTTATTCTTGTCCCTACTTTCTCACTGAAATCACATGTATAGATTTAGTTCGGATGATCTTTTAAAATTCTTCTTAGCATTTTTCCACTTTTTCACATCCTCCATAATACAGGTTGACACATGAGCTGCAATTATCTTCAGGCTACCTTTTAGGTATTGCACTTACACTGAAAGTCTTCAATGGATACTGCCAATTGCTACTCCATCTGGACTCTTCTGGATGTTGCTCTGCTACATGCTGCTTTACTGCTTGACTGTAATCACCAGTGCTCACAACTTTGGGTTCAGCTGACATCTTAGCCTAGAATACTGCAATGTTCTGTTGGAAAGAACCAGTGCCGACACACTAGAACCAGCAGGAATATCAGCTCTCAAACATGATCTCAGGTCCATGTTCTTTCTCTTAATTTCTCTTGATGACTTGACTTGGTTCTGCAGCTGGACCTTCCTCCAGTGGACACCATCATGTGCTTCTGCTGCAAGAAGCTTTATGAATGTGAGGAGAATATCAGGAGGTGGAAATCTGTGAGTCCAGTGATTTAAAATTAAAAAGCTTTTGCAGAAATAAAATATATGCAACTAAAGCAAGTTATTTTCTTCCTGAAACAGAGAAGGAAAAAGATGACAAAAAGGTACATGGTCTGTGTTGGGGGGGTTCTTGTTGTGATGGGGGGTGTGTGTGTGTGTGTGTGAAGAAATTTTCAATGCCAGGAGGAAAGAAAAAAGTGATTTTTAAAAATCACGACAAACCATGTGATAAAGGGAAGAGCATTGTACTTAGAATAAGATCTAGATTTAAATTTTATTTCTGCCACTCAAACTATGCAACCATTTACATTTCAATTTCTCTAAGCCTCATTTTCCTTAACTGTAAAATGGGGGAGAAGATATATTATCCCTAGTATCTCTTTTAGTGCTATCAATCTGTTATTTTTTCTGCGAATTTTGTATAATCTCTTGTCTGGGATTTTTCCCAACAAATTATTTTCTCTGTGAGTTGTTGCCCTGAACCAAGTATCAGCAACCAATGTACTCAAAGACCAGAGGGTATCACTTCTTACTCCCTATTGCTTTTAAAAATCTTTTTTTTTTAAGAAAAGAACCTGCTTATCACCACTTTTTAAAAGCCAATGCCCTTGAGAAGTGTGTCATCTCCTCAGGAAATGGGTGCTTTGTTGTACAAAAGGGGAAGAAAAGGAAGATAATATTGGAGCATGGGACACAATTAGGGAAAGGCCTGAAACCAATCACACTAGATAAATTTGGACAACTAGTAGGAGGACCAGCTCCTAAAAAAAAAAAAGTTGAGGTGAGAAAAAGAAGTTGGAAGAAAAGCATTTTGCCTGCATACAAGTTGTGGTTACAGACAACTATGGGTATCTGTGATATCAGAACCAGGGGACTTACCGTGCTACCAAGCTGACAATTTTAAGTATTTGAAGAAAAAGGCAATAACTCCCCAAAGTGCCAGGGAGATAGTCATGAGAAAGTAAGTGATAGGGGGAAAGAGGCAGGAATGCCAACCAATGTACTACTTTGGCTGATACGTCTTCTTAAGATGCTATCCCTAGCTCAGGATAGCACCTGAGAGAATGAAAAGTAGTCATTTGGCAAATAGTTTGAGGGGGAAAAAAAGTTATCCCTGCTGGCCTAAATTGTAGCCAGCCTGAGAAATGATGATATGCTTCACTTACACTATTGGTCCTACTAACCCACACACATTCAAGACACAAAGCCTTCCCACTATAATAGTACCCACTTATATACCCGTAAATAGCTTTTAATTTCACCACAGTTCAGAAAACAGGTGAAGTTATTTCAATTTCTTTTTTTCTTTCTTTCCTTGAATACTGTTTTCTTAAGGCTGGTGAATAGATCTTAACTTGGCCTGACCAAAACAACAACAACAAAACCCACACAGTTCTTCTTTAGGCTCAGGCCTATGAGTAGATGCTTATTTTCATGGCTGATGCTGCATTTTTAAAGATTGTAGGTCTTGCATGCATAATAATACACAAACAAGCTCACTGAATGACTTTTCTTTTAAATCAGTCTTATCATTTCATTAGTGTAGGGAGTGGCTAATGAGGATAATCATTCTGCCAGTACAGATGATCACCTGCTCTGAGTTTCACAGTTTTCGAGCTCTCTGGAGTGCTGAGATGTTAAATGAGATCAAATGGTTAGTAGGCTTCAGACACCCAGATCTTCCTAAACCAAAGGGCCACTCTCCATCCACCCTATCCCACCCTGCCTCTCTCTCAAATGAATCATCAAAATTCAATTGTTTTCTTAAGGAAAAAAGGAATGGACTATAGAAATGATGAAATGAATTTGAGAATATTGAGTAAATATAAATCACAGCATGACTGCCACTCAAACTATGCAACTCTGTCTTCCATATATTACCCATAACACTTGCGGAAACTAAGATGACAACTTATCTCCATGACCTGAAAAATTTTGAATAATGAACCAGATTGTTTCAGCACACAATCTCTTCCCTGAGACTAAGACCTTTGGCAAATTGGGTCATGGCTGTTCAAAAAAGGTCAGAGGCTCCCACAGCCTGCATTCACATAATATGTTTCAATCATAAGGCAATCTGTAGTTTCAAGATGGCTACTAACATGCCATAACATTGATCCATTTGATTACATAAATACCAAGTTCCATAATTACTTTTGTACTACAACAGAATAATGACAATAATAATGATGCTCATGTTTATATAGTACTTGAAGGTTTGAAAAGTGCTTTAGATAACCTATTTCATTTGATGAGACCCCACATACCAAAAAAAAAGCATTCAATAAGTTACTCCATTGACATTACTACACTAGTGCACCATATTGTAATACCAATCTTAGATTATTTTCTATCTAAAAGAGCCATCAGTAAAATCTATTCGGAAACCATTCATTCCATTGATTCTTCCTAAATAAAACCCTAGTGGCTTGACAAAGTCAGTGCAGATGCCGGATGTGTATAATTCGCTTGAAAGGAATAGCTAAAACTATAGCTCAGTATTTTTTTGTCTATTTTCCATCATTAAATCCCCAGAGATTATTCATTCCCCGTGGCCAACAAAAGAAACCTAAAAGAAACAGTACATAATAAGTGTATCAATAAAGGAAACTAAGGAAGAGACAGTAAGAAAGGAAGTCCTGTATCATTCTTCCAATAAAAGTCCACTGCTCTGTGATAGAGTCAATCACAAGAAGTTATGAGAAAAAAAAGGAGAAAGGAGGGAAAAGATATATGGTTTCTATCTCAATAACATTTTTCTAAGCAGCATGTGGATAAAAGAATATAAAACCCTCCATCTCAACATATCAAAGCCTCTGTTTGAGACATTCACAGATTTTAAGAGAATCCAGCAAGAGATGCATAAACAAAAGGAAAACCTTACTTCTTACAACTCAGAAATGAAGGCTGAATTACTATTCCTTTGTATCAAATAATACTGCATATTACAGTCAGCCCAGATTCCTGGAATAACTCTCTGAACTAAGCAGATATTTTAGCCAAAAAAAAAAAAAAAGATAGAGAGCAACATTTCAATGCATTCACTACTTCAGCAATTTCGTAAAATCTTAAGCCAAGCATTCCACAAAACCCAAATCATGCCTCAAAAATATTTAATGATTAGGCACTTTGTCATTATAATACTAATAATTCAAGAGCATTTCCTGTTCACTCAGTAATCATAGTACCCCACAGTAATTAACACCTTGCCCTTCAGACTTGGAGTTTATTTAGTCCAGGATATGGTTATCACCTTGCGAACAGGAAGCACTCACAAGTAATCATCTAACCATATCCCTTAGGTCCCAGGTTACTAGGGTTCAACAGGCCAATGGAGTTATGAGTTTAGCTTTAAGAAAACTGGGTGCCAGCTTGGCTGGCATTTTCTACTGACCTCCTTCCTTTGGAGCAAAAAAAGAGTATACACAATGTGATAGAAATTTTAGTTATGTAGGTATCATTGAAAGTAGCCTAGTAAAGGAAAACTTTATAAAGTATTATTTATCTCTATTTAAAGTACCTCTGGGAAGATATACTATTTTCAGATTGCTGGAGATGATGGAAAGAAATTTCTTTCCCCACACTTTATTTCCTGTAGCTTTCTCTTTAGGTGCTAAAGGAAAAGATTTATGTGGGGTTTGAAGTAAACCTCGATAATCCCTTTAAACTGGATAACCTTTATGTCTGAAGGAACTCAGTTAATTAGGTCTGTTAATATTATGTGACATATTAGAGTGTAAACTAAAAAAATGAGGATCAAAGCAAGACCAGTCAGTCCTGTGCAAGGAGAAGGCGATGACATGAAGAAATCAGTGTGACTGTAGCATCCCACTTATTTGTGCTCAGGCTCAGAAATGTGGGAGGAGGTGATTTCTCAGTAGTGATACTGAGCAGACCTCTGTCACTACACCCTTTGTTCACATGGACTACACAAGTTGGATGAAACATGTGGTTTTGGCAAAACCCCGTGGACTGCTGGGTCTGTCTTAGTAAAGTGAGCAAGCAGACTAAATAACCTAAAAGCAACACCGTAGATTAAATGCAATCAAGATCCCAGCACCCAACTAGTAAACAAATGATTAGAGGGTACATTGGAATAGAGAGATGCTGAATTCATAGAAAGATGATAAGTGATTAACTACTTCAACCTCTTTTTTTTTTTTCACTAAAAGGTGCAGAGGGAGACTTAAAAGTCCAATAGTGTGAAGTTCAACCTGGCCAGAGAAAATTAAGGGCAATACAGCATTCCAAAATATGAAGAAGAAAAAACAACTCAGAATGTTGGGTAATAATAAACATCAATGCCAATGGAATCTAAAGGCATAAACAGAAGCCTGTTGCTAGACCAAATTGGTTTGATAGATGAGTGATATTCTAGAGAAGAAATGATATATTTCTTTCTTTCCTAGGGAATTTTTGAAGAGAGTCTTTGTATCCATAGTACCTGGCACTAGTAGGTGCTTAATAAAAGGTTGTCAAAACAATGAGTCAATCAGTCAACAAACATTTGTTAAGCACCTGCTACAGAGGTAGCTAGATAGCTCAGTAGATAGAGTACTAGGCAGAGAGTAAGGGAGATCTGAGTTTAAATCTGGCCTCAGACACTCTCTAGCTGTGTGACCCTGGGAAAGTCACTTAGCTTCTGCCTTTGATCCGCTGAAGAAGGAAATGGCAAACTACTTCAGTGTCTTTGCCAAGAAAACTCCCTATGGGGTCATGAAGAATTGTATATGACTGAATGACTGAACACAATGTATCAGTCACTAGGTTAAACTCTGGGGATACAAAAAAAGGCCAAAGATAGTCCTTGACCTCAGGAGCTTACATTCTAATGGTGGGGGGGATAACACATAAAAAGAAGTTGAAAGGGAGGAGGGTAGCCATCACTGGCACGTGATGAAGTGCCGCCTTGTGCTTCCTCTTTAAATAGAGGATTTAAGAGGAGCTTTCAATTGCCCACCCTCCACCCTTCCCAATCAGAAGGAGGGAGGGGCCCAAATGACAGGGGGTACTGAGGAGCTGTGAGCTTCAAAATTGATGTGGTCTAGCATGAAGATGAGTCTCTCTCTCTCTCTCTCTCTCTCTCTCTCTCTCTCTCTCTCACACACACACACACACACACACACACACACACACACTCACAATGAAGATCCTTCTGGATACTGATGTCTTGATCTTAAATTACACATTATTATTTCCCATACTGTCTCTTTGGTCCTTTAAGCTAGCTCTCTCTGTTGGTTGCTGCTGAATTCTGGAACCCTTTGAGGTGACGCAGTTTTTTACTCTCTTCTTGTGAGCTTAACAAGTGAGTGAGGTCACACTACTGGCAAGCCTGGGCAAGAGCAAAGCTTGTGTAACTAGTGAAACTATTCCTTATTAGCCCTTGCTTTCACTCAAGGTTACAACCACAGAACTGGAGAATGAGAGAATATGTCTTCTAGTGCCAAGGACCAGCTAACACCCATGGAGCCACAGAATGGGGAAGGCAGAACCTATGTTAAGAGGGAAGAAGTCTTTCAAAAAAGATTTTTGTTTTCACTCCCACTGCGACCTAAGTAACGCATCAGTTTAATGTTTAAACTCAATGTCATTAAACTTCTCAGGGTGATTTCTGATTTTAAACTTGCAGCAGGGGAAGAGTTAAACTAATCCCCAGCAACAATAGATGTTGTTGGCTTCAGGAGAGGTGCTGAGGTGTATCCTTTTGATTTAAACAACTTTTCTTTATTTATTGGAAAACTGGATTGGGATTAAACTGAAACCAAGCAAGAAAAATCAAACCACAGAACGCATGAGCCTTACAGTTCAGAACTATGTAAGCTTGAAGCCTATTTTTCCCAGGCAAGGAACTCTAAATGCAGAGACCAAAATGGAATTGGCCATCTGAAATTCACAGACCTACCCTGTCCTGCCCAGGTTTGGTGTGGGAACCAAAACATCTGCAGGAAAACATTTACAGAGACCTGTGATTTCTTCAACCATGTGTGTGGAACATATGCTTGAGAAACTGTTAAACATAAGAGCGCATGGCTGCCTTGTCAAAAACATATAGATCAAGTGCTCCCTCTTCTTGAATATTTTTAATTGGACAATTAGTTCCATAAGGATATTTGGAAAGCAAATCATGAGCTTTTATTCAAGGAAGAGAGTGCATGGGGCTGTTTGAAATTATCTGGGCTTTGAAGAAGCTGTCATTTGGCTGAAATTGTAGGCTGTGTCCACACACACACACAGATCAGTTTGGTTATTTCAACAAATTGCCTTGGATATTCACTGAACTGAGTCAATTCAATGATGGCTAGAATATGTAACTGAGGTCATTCTATCAAACCACTAGTTAGCCAGTTTATCTAAACAGTCAAGATTTTCTCAAACCAGCTTGAGTCTCCCAATAGCTTAAGTCTAGATGTTGATTTTTTGTTACTGGTCGGAGCCCTGATTTTGTCTCCTTGTGTAGAAAGTCTCTCCACTAATGTATATCACAACTCTAGTCTTAGAGACTAGAGAGACAAAGGGGTTGGGATCCCTGCCCATGGTCATGCAGTCATTTTGTAAAAGATATGGAACTTGAGTCCACTTCTTCCTGGCTCAAAGGCCGACTCTTTATCCAATGTCACACCGCCTCTCCAGGTCATGGATATATAATACGTATGTAATAATAATAGCTAATATGTACATAGTACTTATTATGATCCAGGCACTGTACTGAAGGCTTTACAATTATTATCTCGTTTGGTCCTCATAACAACCCTGGAACGTAGGTGCTATTATTATCCCTACTTTACAGATAAGGAAACTGAGGCAAATGGAAGTTAAGTGACTTGCCTAGAGTCACATAGCTGCTAAGCGTCTGAGGTCAGATTTTGAACTCAGGTCTTCCTAACTCCAGGTCCAGAGCTGGATCCACTATACCACCTAGCTATATAGTAGAACACATAAACACATATGAATGTGTACATACACACATGTGTATAATGCATATCATGTGTATATAAATGCACATAAATATATATTCATATGTATGTATGTATGTATACCGACATTTTGCCTGCCTTGAAAAAGGGGAAATGAGACAATGATCCTCAACACAGTGGAGAGAGGGCTCTGGCTGCTGGTCACACCCATTACCAACCCAGAACCCAATTTTGAAATTCCTTTCTGAACATCTCTGTTCTTTATGCTAATCATTCTTGAGTAGATATTGTATCTGATCCATTCCAGTCTCCTTCCTCTGGTCTTTAATTGGATTTTATTAACTAGAATCTATTGTTAGGCTGGAACAATAACACAAAAACTGAGAAAAGAAAATAGGCTGAATGGCATTCTCATTGTGGTGAATAATTTGAACAGGTGGGCAAATTGAAATATTTAGTGATTTGCTTTGTTTTAGTTTGTATTTAAAAGTTTATAATGATCAAATACCTTTTTCTAAAGTAGACCCTTGTATTGAGTTTGAGTCTATCTGTAGGTGTTAGAAACGCACATAACTAAGTGTTGGTGCTTTCTCTCAGGCATAGCAAGTTGAAATATTTGCTTTTTACAGTTACTGGATAAGAGAACAATGGAAAGAAATGGAATTCTTCTCTTTCTTTTATTTTTTTGTTGGGGGACAGGGTAAAGGGGCACATTGGTGGGTACTTTGTTTGTCCATTGGTAGATCCCTGTTCATTTAGGTTAGTAAAAGAAAACCCTAACTTTTGCTGATCATTCCCTAGGATATAGGTGAGTACATAGGCTTAATTCACTAGGTCTCTGTCACAGAATGAATGGTGATCTTTAGAAAGGGAATAGATTGAAGGCAGAATATGCCTGTTTATCCCTGGAAGCAATTTGGGGCAACCTGTGAAAAGCATTTTTATTTCTAGCAAGAGTATCATTAGTGTATTTCATACTTTTCCTTCATGGAGGACAGCCCTGGGGTGAAAGTTAATGCCAGTACTCACTCACATTATAAAATCCATGTCTCCATGCTGGCAATCAGACCTTTTGGCAACAAACAAATTGGTGCACATGGGCATGCAGTATAATTTCTGTACAGAAAAACTGGATCACAATAAATACATCATCAGATATATCCTCTTAAATCATGGTTTCAAGTCAATGATGTATGGTGGTGAATGGTTTAACAAAGCACCAGTGCTTGTGCCCTGCAGCTGTGCCCCTTGAGGACAATTCTATTGCTCAAAGAGGGACCATTTGTCCACTTCAAGGGAAGCAACACATGTACATACATACATACACACACACACACACACACACACACACACACACACCTGTATCTCTCTTCCTAAAGATAAAATCACAAAGAGATTTGGAAGAACACCCCAGCAGTCCAACCCATACATGAAAGAAAGCCCCATTATGATATATCCAAAAGCAGGCATCCAGACTCTGTTGGAAGACTTCTAAAGAGGAAGGGGAGAGTTCTCCATCTCTTGATGCAGCCCATTTCACTTTTGGACCTAATTATCCTCCAATATTCATAAGAATCACTAGTATAATAGAATAATACTATATAATACCAATATGATATCATATTTAATAACTGCTAATCATGGATATAACTGTCTTGCTCTTTTCTCCTCTTGTTCTATTGCCAGATTATTTACTTATCTTTCTTCTTCTGACCCAAAAGCACTTCACCTCCTTCTGTGCATGACATTCAAATTCATTTTTATATGAGATTACTTTTTTTTTATTTGTTCAACAAAACTCCTTTCATTCATCTGTATTAATCTGTTTGCCAGTTTGTGAGCTCAGTCAGGAATAGTCACAAATGCTCACAAAATATTATGATGAGAATGATGCCACTATTCTGCCAACTGAAAGAACACAGAAGCTGAGAGACAAGATGGATTCTATGGCATTAGGTTCTAAGTTAAAGTTCTAAGCTGAAAGTTTTAGGTGTGATATCATAAAGAGTTCACTGAAGTCAGTGAATATCTAAAGGTGAATATTGACTACATCTTCTCCAACTTAAGAAATCATCTACCTTGAAAACAGAAATCCTTAATAAGAATATAATTCACACTGTGAAATGAATACATTAATTATTTCTTATTGAGTGGTTCAAAATATCTATGAAAAATGACAAGTCCAAAACACCTAAATCAGGAGAATGAATTAGAGGAAGAAAATGTCCATTTCCTAACAATAATTGCTGACATTCATATAGAAAATTCAAGGTTTGTGATGCAATTTAAAACATTTCTCATCTCCTTGTGAGTTAGGTATAATAAATCTTACTATTCCCTTTTATGGATGAGGAAATCAAGGATTGAACAAGTTAAATAAAATGTCCATGGTGACACAGAGAGCAGGTATTAGATAGACGTAGTATTCGAACACACATTTGTTTCTCCCAACTATAAAATCCAGCCCATTCCACTATATGAGTTAATATGAATATCAGTCACTTGTACATAATACCATAATATTTGTGGTTCAGTAGTGTCTGACTCTTCATGACTCCATTTGGGATTTTCTTGGCAATGATACTGAAGTGATTCGTCATTTCCTTCTCCAGCTCATTTTACAGGTGAGGAACTGAAACAAACAGGGTTAAGTGATTTACCTAGAGTAGCACAGCTAGTAATCATCTGAGGCCAAAATTGAACTCATAAAGATGAGTCTTCCTGATTCCGTGCTCAAGGACACCTAACTGCCCTCTAATTAATTGGTGGCATTTACATAGTACCTTAAAGTTAAATTATTTTTATGTGTTATTACCTTATAGGATCCTCACACCAACCATGTGAAGTTTTATTATTATCTCTGTTTTCTAGAAGAAAAAAACTGAGTCTTTGAGAAGTTTAATGACATGTCCAAACTCACACAGCTCATAAATATCTAAGGTAGGATATGAACCCAGACCTCCTCATTCTAGTTCTCAATCTATTATGTCTATATAATTTGTACTTATTTATAAGAATGCACTTCACAATTATTTTAATGGTAATAATTGGTATATTTAACCAAAGTTCACAAAAGTTCCCCAATACTAAAGTAATCAGGGAAAAAGTGAATAAAATTAGCAATTTTTTTCTGATGATTTGTAGACAGAAAAAAGATTTCTTTGATATATTCAAGGAAAAAATAATTAGTCTCACTACTATGTGCTCCTGACAGCTTTAAACTGCATAATATCACATAAATAAAATAATAGGCTCTATGTTATTAGGTGGATATTCTAAATTTTAGAAAGTTCAAATAAGACTCCCCCACTCCTGATTTGTCTGAGGACTCACTCAAATGATATATTTCTGGACTTTGCTAAAAAAACAAAAACCTACCTAAGTGACATCCTCTATTGTACTGAAATAAGATGCTCACCACAAATTCTAAATTATTCTAATTATAATCATGTGTTTGATCATTCTTAAACTAAATTTATATATTTTCCAAGCTAATGAGAGTTGTGGGAGTGGGTAAAATTCGCTACATCCTAAAGTGAGAATTGGAAACTGAGAAAAACAAACTGTACCTTTCCTTGGGCTCAGGTTACTGGCATCTGGATGCACAGACACATGTAGTAAATTGGGGGTTCCACCATAAATCACCCTAACGCTGTGCATTGTAAATGTAATGCAGGATCCCCCCTTTATAAGAGTCGCCCTTTAAAACATGACTACGTATATTCTAAACAGTTCAAGTGACTTCATTTCAAAGTGACAGAAACTGCTATGTTCTCACTCTGCAATTTAAAAAAATGATTTTTAACAATAAATAGCAGTTGAAGTGAGTCAATTTAGCCGTGACAAAGAGGGTTTTTGACTATAAATGTGGTGCTTAAACAGTTATTTTAGCAGTAGACTTGTCAAGTTGATGTAGTTGGGCATCATAAAAACTGTTTAAAACTGTAAATTTAACTGTTAAAATTAGCAGTTACATTGTTGGCAGCTAATAGTTGTTAAAATGAAGCAGTAAGAAACCCAAACAAAAAACAACCCCCCCAAAACCCAAAAACTTGATTTCAGTTGTCAATACCTAACACACACACACGCACATATATATATATATATTACATATATTATATATATAATTTTTGAAATGCATATATATGGAAATGTACATACATAAATTTTTTCAATTTCACTCTCCCAGGAAGTACCTGATAAACTGGCCCAATTAACCCATGCCGAATAGTTTTAAAACACATATGGTATTTGAAGAAGAGCGGGAGAACTTGTTCAACATTTTACTAGCAAACCAGAGGTTAAAAACATAGACCTGAGGCACAGAACACAGCTTGGTAATTAGCTCCCGAGGGTGAATTCCTTTACTCTGTGGCTCAACTATAATTTTCAGGGTTATCCTTGACTAAGTCATTTGGCCACTCTATGCCTCAAGTTTCCCCATCTATAAAATGGAACTAATAATCTTTAATGTAAATCAGCTTGGTTTAGGAGTTAATGGGCTTGTGGTTGAACACAACTCATTTAAACTCTGCAGCTGTGACTGCAGGGGGAAGACTTTTTTTGTACCTCATTTTCTTTAGAAGACAGGGAGATGGAAGCAGTCTACTGAAGAGGGACAGCTGAACATGGTGGGAAAGTTGGCTTACAGTTTGAACCATCCACTTGTCCAGGGCAAGTATAGTCTATGTCTGTTTTCTTTCTTGGAATGGCCCCAATATCTGCTGGTTGTTCTGGGGAGAATTTAGACCACCAAAGTAGATTCCAGGGATTTCTGGTACTGTTGATTTAGCCTCTGAAGTATTGGTAATGGGGAAAGAAACATTTGATAGGGAATTGCAGGCAAAGGCCCTAATCAGAGGTTGGTCAGAACATTCTTTGGTGTTAGAAAAAAATACCAACATAGGAGAGGGATAGGAAGAGAGGAACGGATAAACAAAATATGCAAAAATTATTTGACCAGTTTGCATCAACCCTGCTATTGACTCCTTATTAACCAGTTAATTCAGTGAAAATAATCCCCTAATAAATAAAACATTTATGTTTCTCTATAATAAGGTGAATGTGAGTTGATTTAGCTGTCACATTCCTGATGAAGGCTTTTAATTATTTGTCATTCTACTCCTCTCTCTGTCTTGCAACTCCAAACTCTGCTCTTTGGACTCACCAATATATCCAATCCCTCCACTTCCCAGCTTTGCCCCAGGCCATCATCACTTCACTGTCTACACTCTCTTTCCTTCTCCATCTCTATCCCTTGGTGATGGAGTTTAATCCAAAATTTTCCCCTTCTTCAGAGTCTTTTGCCTCTTCATCTTATCAAAGATCTTGCCCCACAAAATGTCAAGTTTGGATCATTCCCACTATCCTTTGTTTTCACTCCTATTCATGTGCTGCTGAACAAAGGTGTAAAAAAAAATCATTGAACTGCCATAACTGAGTCTACTACAAATTTACTTAATCTCAACTCAGCCTTCACTACTAGAAAGCAATCCTTTTATACCTCTCTAATCAACTGCAGCTTTTCCAAACCATTTTATCCCTTCTTAAACCTCCCTTGCCTCTTTCTCACTCCTCCCACTAAACTAAGAACCTTGCCTCTTATTTTAACTGAAAAACTTGAAGCTATTTGTGGAAAGCTCCCTCTTCTCCCCTTCTCATCTCACATCACTCATATGCCTTCTGCCACTATCTACTCCTTCACCCTTGTTTCACAAGAAGTGGCCCTTCTTGCCAAGGCAAACTCCTTTATATACAGAAGTGATCCCATTTGCAGGTACTTAATTGTTTTTCTTTTTTCTTTTTTTTTGGCTAGGCAATGGGGTTAAGTGACTAGTCCAGGGTCACACAGCTAGTAAGTATTATGTGTCTGAGGCCAGATTTGAACTCAGGTCCTGCTGACTACAGGGCTGGTGCTCTATCCACTTTGCCACCTAGCTGCCTCCTTAATTGTTTTTCATCCTTCATTCTGAAAGAGGACCAATGACATTATTAGGGTGATGTCTTAACTTGTACATGAATTGGATTTAAGTGAGGCAGCCTCACTCTTTCCTCCAGAGTCTTAAGTGAGGCAGCCTCACTCTTTCCTCCAGAGTCTTCAAAGTCTAGTGGCAAGACAAAAGTCAAGACAACTGAGAATGGCCCAGGATGCAGTGGATGACCTTTGCCTTTCTAAATTAAAGTTTTTCCCAGGCCTCAATTTGTCTCAAGCAATGCACATTCAATGAATTAATAAATGTTTAATTACTAACCAACTCTCTTCTCCAAGAGATTACTCCCTCAATATTCCCACTCTCGGGGATCTTCACTCTTTCCCAGTCTACTGGCTACTTCTCAACTGCCTACAAACATACCAATGTGTCTTTCTCTCAAAGCACTCACATGATCCATCCATCCTCTCTAACTATCATCCTATATTTCTCCTCTCTTTTGTGGCTAAACTCCTTAAGAAAGCTCCCTAAAATTGGTGTATCCAATGCCTTTCTTCTCACTCTCTTCTTAACTCTTTGCAGTCTGGTTTCCAATCTTATCATTCAGCCAAAACCCCTCCCTCAAATGACTAATAACCTCTTAATTACTTTCTAATGGACTTTTCTCAATTCCCATCCTTCTTATCCACTCAGCAGCCTTGAACAATCTCAATTATTCTCTTCTTGATAATCTTTTCTTTTGGTTTTTGTAACACTGCTCTCTCTTCGTTCTCCCCCTACTTGTCTGACCACCTTTTTTTTCAGTCTCCTTAGCTGGATCTTCATCCATAGTATGATTGTCAAAGGCCTCCAAGTCTCCAAGTCCTGGACCCTCTTCTCTTCTTCATTTATACTATTTTACTTGTTGATCTTATCAACTTCCATGGTTTCAATTTCCATTTCAATGTAGATGACTCTCCAATCTTCTGGTCCAGCCCTAATAATTTCTCTCCTGACCTCTAGCCTTACATCTCCAACTGCTTCTCACACATCTAGAACTGGATGTCCCATAGGCATCTTAAATTCAACATATCCAGAACAGAATTCATTATTTTCCCCCAAAACACTCCCTTTTGTAATTTCCCTATTACTGTGGAGAGTACCACCATCTTTACAGTCACCTAGTCTAGAAAACCTAGGTGTCATCCTTGACTCCTTCACTTTCTCTTTGCTCTTCTAGAGCCAAGTAGAATAAACCTATTCCCTCTCTCACATAAGAGTCCTTCAAATAGTTGATAGCTTAGTCAGCCCTCCCTAAGCATCCTTAGTTCAATTCACATATGGTACCAAATCAAGACTATTTACTGTTTTTGCCCTTTTTTGTATATCCCCATCCCCTAGCACAATGCTTGGCACACAGTAAACACTTGATACATGTCTGTTGACTGATCGTCCAGCTTGTCCTTTTCTGAATCCTTTGCAGTATAGAAATAATTTATGTGCTGTGTTCTAGATATTAACCATCCATAACTAGATCACTTTATATTAACATGAAAAAAGCAAAAGTCCAATTTATTTCAAAAAGGGAATATATTTTACCTTTAATAATAAAATATTGAAAGCTTAGTAGAATTCAAATTTAAGTAGAGGATAGGCTTTCTTTGCTGATATTCCTATACATATAGAATATTTAGCATAGTGAGGCTAACTGACAAAAAGTAAGAGCCAATGACCTGAGCTCTATTTTCCACTTTTTCCCATGTGTTCTTTTATATAGCAGAATTTTTCCCTAAACAAGGGAACTCATTATCTAAATAAGACATTTCATTTTGGGGTCAATTCTAATCATTTCTTCTTCTTGACACTGAGTTGAAATCTGCCTTGCAGTAGCCTCTACTCATCCATCCTAATTCCTTCTGGGGCCAAGCAAAATGAGTCTAACTCCTTTCCAATATGACAACCCTCCAAATATTTGAAGATAAGGATCATGTTTCATGCTAAACCTTTTCTTCCCAAAGCTAAGCTCTTCTAGTTCCTTCAACTAATAGCCACATGATGTAGTTTCCAGCCTTCTTGGTAGCAATATTTGATCCTTCAACATTTATGTACTTTAATGGATCTATAATCTCATCAATGAAACCCACCAACTTTGGATATTCTCTAAAAACTGACAGATTTTCCAGCTCCAAAAACTAATAATGGCTGGTAACTATGGAGTGCTTTAAATTGGAGCCTCATAATAGATTTGCAGAGGTAAGTTGTTAGGGTTTTTGTTTGTTTGTTTTCCCCAGATCTGTGATTTCAGATTTCATTGGTATAGAGATATCCCAGGGTATGGACTCCCTCCACTGACACGAATCAGTAAGTCCTATGGAAAATATTGTCTTAGAGAGTTGCCTAGGGCAGAAGGTGGCTAAATAACCAGGCCACAGACACATAACTAGCATGGGTGTCCGAGACAGCACTTCTATCCATATCCTCTTGACTCCAAAGCTAACCTTTATCCAAAACACCCATGCTGTCAGTCTCAAGATAAACATTTTAGCAGCCTCTACTCTCATCATTTTATAGATGGGGGAAATTAAAGCTAAATGAAATCCTCAAGGTGACAAAACTGGCAAAAGGCAGAGAGCAGGATTCACACCCAAGTCTTCCAACTCCAAGGCTAGCTCTATCCTCTGTGCCAAACCTTTACAATTCTGTGTCAAACCTTTACAACCACAAGACTCTCTAAGGACAACTGGAATCAGATTAAAGTGTAATTGGGGAGGCGGAGCCAAGATGGCAGAGGGAAAGCAGTGACTGTCTTGAGCTCTTTCTCAAAGCCCTCCAAATACGTAAAAAAGTGGCTCTAAACAAATTCTAGGGCAGCAGAATCCACAAAAAGACAAAGTGAAACAAATTTCCAGCCAAAGACAGCCTGGATGGTTGATCAGAAGGGTATGTCGCACCAGGTAGGGAGAGAAGGGCAGTGCTGCGTGGGCGCTCAGGCCACAGCGAACCTGGAGCAGGCCTCAGGGGACTGAATCGCAGGCAGCTGTGGCGGTTTCCAGACTTCTCAACCCATGACCACTAAAGACGACTTAGAAGGTCAGTGGGAAAGGTCTGTGACTGCAGTGAGAGAGGAGCTAGGTCTCAGCCTCAAGTCTGGAGCGCGGCCCAGGGCCACGTCTTTTTCCTGAGCTTCCGGCCCACAGACTGAGGGGGAAGCAAGTGGCTGATCAGAGAGGGATTGCAAGGATCTCTTTGCCAGTGCTGAGGCAGGAATCTCTTGCTTTGCCCATGCTTGGATCTGGGTCACAGTTCTGAGGTGCTGTCCTGGGGTGAGGAGGAACGCTGGTGCAGGGGAGCTTGTTGTGGTGGTGGAGAGAAAACACCTCGCGCCTTATCATACCACCTTGGAAGAACTGAAAATTTACAGGTCCCTGGAAGAACCTCTGAAAACAACTGTACAAACTCCCAAAGCTTGGGACAGTACACTCTTCACATTGGAAACAGACTTTTACCTTAACAAAGATTTTAAAACTCAAGTAATTGGCCAAGATCATGAGTAAGCAGCACAAAAAGAGTCACACTATATTATCTTACTTTGGTGACAAAGAAGACCAAAACATACACCCAGAAGAAGACAACAAAGCCAAAGCTCCTACATCCAAAGCCTCCAAGAAAAATATGAATCAGTCCCAGGCCTTGGAAGAGCTCAAAAGGGATTTTGAGAAGCAAGTAAGAGAAGTAGAGGAAAAACTGAGAGTGATGCAAGAAAATCATGAAAAACAAGTCAACAGCTTGCTAAAGAACACCCAAAAAAATACTGAAGAAAATAATACCTTAAAAAATAGCCTAACCCAAATGGCAAAAGAGGTCCAAAAAGCAAATGAGGAGAAGAATGCCCTAAAAAGCAAAATTGGCCAAATGGAAAAGGAAGTCCAAAAGCTTACTGAAGAAAATATTTCCTTAGAAATTAGAATAGAGCAATTGGAAGCTAGTGACTTTATGAGAAATCAAGACACTGCAAAACAAATCCAAAAGAATGAAAAATTAGAAAACAATGTGAACTATCTCATTGGAAAAACAACTGACCTGGAAAATAGATCCAGGAGAGAGAATTTAAAAATTATTGGACTATCTGAAAGCCATGATCAAAAAAAAGAGCCTAGACATCATCTTTCAAGAAATGATCAAGGAAAACTGCCCTGATATTTTAGAACCAGAGGGCAAAATAGAAATTGAAAGAATCTACTGATCTCCTCCTGAAAGAGATCCCCAAAGGAAAACTCCTAGGAATATTGTAGCCAAATTCCAGAATTCCCAGGTCAAGGAGAAAATATTACAAGCAGCCAGAAAGAAACAATTCAAGTATTGTGGAAACACAATCAGGATAAAACAAAATTTAGCTGCTTCTACGTTAAGGGACCACAGGGCATGGAATATAATATTCCGGAGAGCAAAGGAGATAGGATTATAACCAAGAATCACCTACCCAGCAAAACTGAGTATAATCCTGCAGGGGAAAAAATGGTCATTCAGTGAAACAGAGGACTTTCAAGAATTCCTGATGAAAACACCAGAGTTGAATAGAAAATTTGATTTTCAAATACAAGACTCGAGTGGAACGTGAAGAAGTAAACAGGAAAGAGAAAATCATAAGAGACTTATTAAGGTTGAACTGTTTACATTCCTGCATGGAAAGATGATATTTGTAACTCATGAGGCCTTTGTCAGTATTAGGATAGTTGGAGGGGAAAAAATTATATGTACGTATATATAGATAGATAGAGAGCACAGAGTGAGTTGAAAATGAAGGGGTCATATCTCGAGAATAAAATTAAGGGGTGAGAGAGAAATATACTAGGAGAAGGAGAAAGGGAGAAGTAGAATGGGGTAAATTATCCCACAAAAAAAAAAAACAGAAAAGAAAAGGTTGTTACAGTGGAGGGGAAATGGGGGAAGGTGACAGTAGGGGGATGATAGAGAGGAGGGCAGATTGGGAAAGGGGGTAATCAGAAGCAAATACTTCTGAGAAAGGACAGAGTCAAAAGAAAGAATAGAATAAATGGGGTGGGGGCAGGATAGGATTAAAGGAAATAGGGTTAGTTTTTCATATCATGTCTACTACGGAAGTGTTTTGCATGATTGCATATATATAACCTATATTTGGTTACTTGCCTTTTCAATGAGTGTGGGTGAGGAGGGCAGAAGGGAGAAAATTTGGAACCCAAAGTTTTAAAAACACATGTTTAAAAAAAAGTTTTCACATGCAACTGGGAAATAAGAAATACAGGAAATGGGGTACAGAAATCCATCCTGTCCTACAGGAAAATTGAAGGGGAAGGGGATAAGAGAAGGAAGGAGAGATAGAAGGGAAGGCAGACTAGGGGAAGGGATATTTAGAATGCATGCATCTTGGGGTGGGGGGAGGGGCGAGATGGGGTAAAAGTTTGGAACTCAAAATCTTGTGGAATTAAATGTTGAAAACAAAAAAAATAAATAAAAATTACCATAAAAATGTAATTGGGAAATATTTAACAAAATAAATAAAAATATAATTGACATTGGTGATGTTAACATGTGGTTTTCTATGTCAATTTATGGCCCTTCATGTAGCTAAGGGTGCAGTGAATAGAGTGCCTGGCCTGGAGTCTTGAAGACTTGTCTTCCTGAGTTCAAATCTGGCCTCAGATACAGTAAAGTCACTTAACCCTGTTTGCCTCAGTTTCCCTATCTGCAAAATGATCTGCTGAAGGAAATGGAAAACTACTCAAGTATCTCTACCAAGAAAATCCCAAATTGAGTCACAAAGAGTCAGACATGGCTACAAATGACTGAACTACAACAATGTAACCCTTCAGGGACTCTCATGTACATATTTCAGTTTGACACCACTGCTCTGTGTCAGGCTTCTCTGATGTCTACCTGGAGTATGAGACATTCCTATCTGTTGAGATAACATTACTTTTATGTCTTAGTTCTCTATAAACTTAAGCCACACAGCTCTCAAAAGGACATATTATTTTTGCCTATGGTGAATTTTTCAACATTTCTATGTGTTATCACTGCATTGACACATATCATGATGCTATTTATTTAACCATTATATGAATTTCTTGTTTTGTTTTGTTTTTAGTATAACATCTAGTCCATTGGCAAGGATTCATTGATATACTAGCGTGGCCACCTGAGGTCATCTGATAGGAGTTAACTCTAAAATATTCTTAGGCTCACATTGAAGGGCTAATAATTGATACACTATCTTAGTAACCATATTATGCCAGTTGGGTATAAAAGAAACTGGTAGATTAAAAAAGAAAATCATCAAATACCTTAACAGTCAAGGTGGTACATACTTTCATTAAGATAGTCACATTTCCCTTCTAAGTCTTAAAGTCATTTTTCTGCTTAATCAGCAGCTCTATTTTAAAGCCTAGAACTCAGTCTATAATTAAAGTATTCTGGAAAACTCTATATTTTTAATAAATTAAAAATAAGGAAACTGATTCTATAGATAAATAATGGCTATCCTCCTCAGTATTGTTATTATTTTTTTTCTCTTTTCCTAAGACTGGGTCTCTACAACTCACCGTGGCTGAAAATGTAGGTGATAATTTTGGGCCTGGTCCCACTCTGATGTGATTCTCCTGCTCCCAGGGATTTGCCATACTGTCAAATTTAACATGGATTCCAAATCAGTTTAGCCCACTGACTCCCTCAGAGCAGGGAGTATTGCCATGGTCTACCTTGTTGGCAACTCAGTACTAATTTTCCACATATTGTATTTAAGTCCCCATCCATTATGTGAATTAGAACGGAGATAGTCACTAGCATCAACACTGTAGACAACCAACCCAAGCCTAAGTTCCAAAACTGTTTTTATATGCCCTACACAATCTGTATTAATGTTGTCTCTAACACCTAACTCATCAACAATGCAAATAATTACATTTTAATCATTTTAAAACAAAACCATCATTTTCTCAAAACTAAAAATAATCTCTTCCCCACAGTTTATCAGCCTTTTAAAGAAGGTGCCAAAGCACCCAAAAAGTGTGCTTAGCTGTTTGGGGGGGAGGAAGAAATAGTTCAGACTCTCCCCACCTTAATCTGCTCCAAAAAAAAAAAAGTCCAGCAATCAAATCATCATATTACAGCCAGACAAATGCCAAAGTGAAAGATGAAATATCCTGACCAGTAGCGTCTCCTCTTGTGTTGATCTGGTAACGATCATGCTGGAGTTCCATCTCAGAGTCTTCAATGTGACACCCAAGCAAATACTGTAAATATTGCTTGTGGAGCTCCAGCAAAGTCAATAGAAACCCTAAGAAATGCTGGAGAATTTAAAATGGAGTTTTGAACTAAAGAGAAAATCTGGCTTTAGCATTAGGTAAAACAGCTATAGAGATGGATCACTCCCTCTACTCCCCACTCTAGGCCCTGGTGACTGCAAGGGTGGAGAGGTAGGAGACTATTTTTATAATTAACTTAATGTTGCTTTGGGGTAGCTAGGTGGCACAGTTCCCCCATCTAGAGTCAGGAAAATTCACCTTCTTGAGTTCAAATCTGGCCCCAGACACTTACTAGCTGTGTGACCCTGGGCAAAAATCATGTTTACCTCAGTTTCCTTATCTGTAAAATGAGCTGGAGAAGGAAATGGCAGACCGCTCCAGTATCTTGACCAAGAAAACCCCAAATGGGACCACAAAGAGTCAGACATAACTGAAACAACTGAACAGCAAAAACTATGAGATTCCCCACCCCCAATGCCCTCCAAGGAGAAGTACTCCATAAAGATAAATTGTCATTATTGAAGTTTAAAAACAAAAACAAAACCCGCTAGGCTACTTGTGCCCAAGACCACTAATCTTTTTTCTTTGCTTTGCACTTATATTGAGACTTCCTAATTGGCCCTTTCCCCCTTTCATAGCAGGCATCCATTCATATCCATGTGCACTGGGGGAGTTCTATAAGGTGAAACCACAATAGCTAGAACATAGCTGAAAGGTACTACATCATCTTGATGCAGTGAGAGAGCCAACAGGAATAAAGTATCCTTGGACTGAAGGGATCCTCTAAACTTGTCCTGAGAACCAAGGTTGTGCTGAAGGCCTTCCCTAGAAGGGATGGTTTTGCACACAGAGCCTTGAAGGACTTTACCTGAGGGAGCTGTTTCTTTAATCGGACTTTACTGAAGATCAGGCCTAAAGTGAATGAAAAAAAAGAAGAAAGAAACAAAACAAAAACAAACAAAAAAGCACTAACTAGAATGAGGGAAAGGCTATTTGATTCCAAAGAAAGAGAAAAAAATCAACTCCTAGAACCAAAAATTTCCTTCATTTATGCTTTCTCTGCTTTTAGTATCACATTCTCAAACTGCATCCCACATCTGGGCTTTGGTGGGGAGTAAGAAGTGTGATGTGCACACTGAATTCAGAAGTGACCCCTGTGGTTAATCTAATTCTTGGAATAAATAAGCTGTGGGCTCATTTGGATAAAATATGAACTGACCCTGAACTTTACCCAAAGGCTCAAATAAAAGATTAATTATCCAAAGTACCATTTTCACTTACTCTGGCTCACCTTTTTTTTTGGCTAGCTTTACAACAGTTTTACAAATCAGAAAAAAAGAAAAAAAAACATACCACAAATGGTCTGTCTTTTCACTAAGCTCAAGCAGCTAAGCTAGGATTAAAATTCTGGCCTAGTGAGCCTCAGTCTAGGACTGGGCCAAGTGATTCACATCATAGGTGAGGTTCTTGAATCAATTCATTAATCACAAACAGTAGCCTTGTAGTAGTAACAATTACAACAACAACAATAATAATTCACCTTATTAAGGGTATAATGGCATGGAAATAACTTTATAAGCATTATCTCACTTGATCTTTTATGAAGCAAATACTATCTTTTTTATTTAATATCTTTAAAAATTAATATTTATTTATTTAATATCTTCTTATTTTAATTAATTTTAATTAATTTAATTAATATTTAATTTATTTAATATCTTTTTAACAAGTGGGGAAGCTAAAGTTCATAAAAGCTTAGTGACTTGCTCAGGGTTAAATGACTGAGGCAGATTGTGAATCCAGCTCCTCCAAGTCCAGTGATTGGTCTGCTCTACCACATGGCCTCTGGGGGAAGTCTCTTGGGGAATACCTTGTGAAATCTCAACACTGAATTATGTTAATTTTTAAAAGAATGGCATACACCACCAGGGGGCAAGCGATTTCTTACCACTATTGTCACTTTTTAATTAAGAGTAACTGCTTCCACCATCCTACCAAAAAAAAAAAATCCATTTAGTAGACATAGCTTCAAACTTTGATTTTGACCTGAGTCTACCAAGAAGAAGAATAAAGGCTCACTTTAAAAAGTATAGGTATCTTTTCTTTTCACATCATTTTCATTTCCCAGTATATTCTTCTTTTCTCCTTAAAGCAAAAAAAACCAACCCTTTATAAAGAAGAATAAAGTGTAAAACAAAACAAAATAAAAAACAGGAAAGCTAGCCAACATATCAGTCAAGTCAGCAGTATATCCAGAATTCCATATCCATAGTCCCCCACCTCTGAAAGGAAGAGTGGGAAGATGCATTCTCATGTATTTTCTTTGTTGCCAAGCTTGATTATCATAATTAGAGAGTGTTCAATTTTTGTTGTTGTTGGCATTCTTTCCATTTGTATTGGTGTAGTCATCATGTATGTTGTTTTCCTGGTTCTTCTTACTTCACTTTGCATCAATTCACCTAAGTCATCTCATGCTTCCCTGTATTTTTCATATCCATCATTTCTTACGGCATAGGAACATTCCATCATGTTCAGTTAGCACAATTTCTTTTATCTCTTGCCATCCTAGGAAATGTCTATTACTCAAAAAATACCAAGATATAGTTTTCCTACCTCCAATTAATATGATTCCCTCTGCCCTTTCTTTACCCTGTTTATTTAAAGGCATTTATTATTTCCTCTGAAGCTAATAACTTTTATCTCTGACTACATAAAGGATTTTTAAAGATGCTTGAAGTATTTAATTAGGAATGATAACATAAATCACGCCCATCTCTTCCTGTGTTTTTCTAGTCATATACATCACATCTACTTTTAGGAACATGAAAAGTTCAATTCATTCAAGAACACTCTGTCTATTATAGTTTTATTGAGATGATTAGGGTTTTTTTTTCCATTCTTTTTTTTTTAAGATAGCTGCAGGCCCTTCCCTCCTGGCCCAGCTGCTGCTGCCTCAGACTCTAGTGAAAGTGAACAAATAAGAGGGAGAAAAAAATTGAAAATACCTGTAGAGAATAGAGAACAGGGTGATGGGGTAAGATGGATTACTTGAATTTTCCACCAATCACTGAACAACACATTGGCTAAAGCATTGATTGATGAAGTATTTAAGTCGTCAATCTCACATCACAGCCCTTTTCACAAATGGCTGCAGAAAGGGGTTGACATAGAGCTGGTATCAATGGAAGTTGGCTTTGCTACAAAATATAAGAAAGACCTTGAGTCCACAATTTGCTCCCTTGCAAGGTGTTCAATAACCACTTTCGACGGCCACTTTGCCAGCAAATGTTTCACTTAAAACGTCGGTATTCTTTACTCAGGACTGCTGTCTAGCTCTACATTTATAGGCCTTTAAATATGTGGGGAGGTTTACTTTTCCTTTAGTTTTCAATAAGATTTTCCACAATGGAGCCTACATCCTCTAATAAGGGCTGCCACTATTTGACAGAACTAAAGAACTAAGGTTGCATTTTGGCCATTTTGAAAATGTGTTAAGGCCCAATTTAGATTGTGTCTGAAATGTACTTTTAGTTTGAAATTGCCTTCTGACTCTTAGAACATTAAAGGGATACATGATAATTGTGGTCAAATATTTGAAAGGTTGTCATGTAAAAAGTAGACTTGCTCTGTGATACTCCAGAATCAACTAGGTGTCTCGCCTAGGTGGCCACTAGGTACCTGGAATGG
This sequence comes from Vombatus ursinus, assembly GCF_900497805.2. Classification (NCBI taxonomy): domain Eukaryota; kingdom Metazoa; phylum Chordata; class Mammalia; order Diprotodontia; family Vombatidae; genus Vombatus; species Vombatus ursinus. The sequence continues at coordinate 24,779,062 of NW_020949351.1, forward strand.
GGGTACTTGAGTTCAAAGTCCACCTACTGGCTATGTGACCATGAGCAAGTTACTCACCTCTGTCTACCTCAGTTTCCTCAACTGTAAAATAGATTTGTTATTGTGAGAATAAAATGAGATATTAGTAAAATATTTAGAATAATAGAGCCTGGCACATAGTAGATGCTTAATAAGTGCTTGCTTCTATCCTTCCTTCCAGAAGGTAGAATTATGGCCTACAAAATTTATGCAGATGCAGATTTCAGCTCGGCATAAGCAGGCATTTTCTAATTAGAGCTGTCTAATGATGGAATTGATAGCCTCATAAGAGAATGAATCTTTCATCCCTTGAAGTAGTCAAGTAGAGGCCAGTATTAGCAAAATGCTTTAAAAATATTCCTAAATTTGAGTGCTAAAGAAGGAATTCTCGTGCTCAGTGGGAGGTTGAAATGGATGACCATGAGGTACCTTCTAATTCATAAGTCTAGCATATCCATCTATGGCATTTGGAAGTCAAGGGACATTAGTAATGCAAAGAGGAAGAATTCAGAGGATCTGGAAATATTTCCAAATCAACAGTGACTTACAGCTATTTGGCTGTTGATTCTGCAATGCTTCCAGATTAATGTCAAGACTAGGTAAAAAGGTCAATTGAAGAGTGCCATTTAGTTTCCCATCTCTATCGAAGCACACCTGGTTAGGCTGTAAACAATTGTAATTAATTATCCAGAGGAAACACTCTTACAAGTGCTCTAGCACGTAAATTTATTTTGATGTCACATTTCCTTTCTGAATCTAATAATACTTTATGAGACCACACAGTGTGTCCCTCTGCTTTACATTTTCTTTTGTTTCCCCTAAATTATGCAATGGGCTATAAAACATGATGAAAAGCCAGTCAAAGAAATAGGAGTAACTACTTGTTTTTTAGCAACCTTAAAAAATCATCCTAAACAAATATTTTAAATTTTGCTGGCTACCATCCTTTCGATCCCCAAACCTAGCATGGTTTATGCAGGAATGATTAAATCTCAGTGATATGTAGCATCTCTTTTTTTTTCAAGACAAATGTGATCACTTACAAATCCTCAACTGGAAAACTTATATCCACCATTGAAACAGTATAGTTTCTAAAAGTTAGAGTGAGTACACTTTTCATATGAATAAGTTGAGTCACAAGGAAGTTCACCAACTTTTACAACATGAAAATTAGTTTCAGACCTTGGAAGGAAATAATTAGGCAAACTCCAGGAAAATTTCAGTCTTTTTAAATTATTTCCCTTCTTTTCCCTTTTGGTGCCCTTGTCTGGCACCATACCTTTTGAAGTACCCCTATTCTAATTTACTTAGTACTCATATGCATAGTAGACTCCAAGCTCAATATGAGTCAAAAAAAAAAAAAACAAAAACAAAAAACCTGGTCAACTTGTCCCAAATTTTGCTTGACTTGTCCGTAGACAAGAGACTTAGAATCTAGTGCCTGGACCCTACTCAAAGCCTTTTCTGTTCAGTAGGAGCAATCAGAGTTTGTGATTCACTGGAATAGCCATCATGAACCTAATCAGCAGTGTGATATGGCAGCCAAGACAGTTAATATGGTCTTGATCTGCATTAAGATGGACATAGATTCCAGGAATAGACAGATGATGATGCCTCTGTACTCTGACCTTGCAAACCTCTCATAGAGTATTGTACTCCATTCTCAGCACCACAGTTTAATAAGGGCATTGATGAACTGAACAGTGTTCAGAGAAGGAAAACCAAGAAGGTGAAGGGCATTGAGTCCATGACAGATCAGCTGAAGGAATTGGCATGTTTAGCCAAAAGAAGACGGGGGTAGGAAAGTGAGCCAAGAGTGTCCTTCAAGTGTCTGAAGGGCTATCACATGAGGAAGGATTAAACTTGTCCTATTTGGATCCACAGGGCAGAACCAATCAGTCAGCAAGCATATTTTAAGCACCTGCTGAATGCCCAAGCACTGTGCTAAGTCCTGGGAATACAAAGAAAGGCAAAAACAGACCCTGCCCTCAAAGTGCTCTCGTTCAAATGGGAAACAACCTGCAAACAACTATGGACAACCAAGATATATTCAAGTAAACTGGAGGTCATCTCAAAGGGAATGCACTAGGATTGAGGGGGATCAAGAAAGTTTTCTTGCAGAAGGTGAGATTTTAGCTGAGACTTGAAGGAAGCTAGGGAAAACCAGAGATGGAGATGAGGAGAGAGAGCATTCTAGGCATACGGAACAGCCAATGAAAATGTGTAGAATCAAGATACTGAGTGTCTTACGTGAGGAAGAACAAATAAGGCCAATGTCACTGGGAGCATACCAACCACTGAAGAATGAATTCAGGTAGATTATCAAGCCTGAGAAGCCAGAGAGCCTGTGGGAAAATGGAGTAGACTAGAGGGTGAACCTGTAGAGGAGAATGAACAGCATGACTGAGCCTTCTTGCCACCATGGAAACTACATCGTGGGAATTTGCCCAACTTTTTCTGGGAGGTGGTCCAGCAGTCAATGTCACTCCAAGTTTGAGATAAGAATAACCACCATCCAACTGTTTTTAGTTTGGAACACTTAAAAGCTCCCCAAATCTCTGGCAACTACAAGCTAAACAAAAATTCCCTGCAATTGAGTTGTTTATAAATTATGACTGAAACATTAACAGTTTAGAGTGGAGATGATTTTGGGGGATTTACATAATTTTCTAGTGCCCAATATATCACTAATTGATCAATAATAAAAATGAAGGAAAGCAGTTTATGATCTCAGGAGTCAGTTTAAAACTGGAAAGACAAAACAGTGCTGATCTAAGCAGTCCATTATTTTTCTTAGTCTTTGCCAGAACAGGTACTGTATCTGTTCTTAATTTGAAAAGCCACCAGCTGATTCATCATGGAAATGTGATGTTCTTATAAACAAACTAACATCAAAAGTCAATTGTGCAAGGAATGCACTCTGAAGAAAATGACTTGAAATTGTGCAGACAGATAAAGTTTGGAGGCCATCATTGTTGTATGAAGAAATACGAGATGCAATAATGAGGTATACTGTAACATTTAATCTGTCAACTAAATTTGGCACCTTGTACAAAACAGCAACTATATTTACTGGGTTAAGATTTCAACTCACCTGATGCCACTATTGAGCACGCCAAGGGCATCATCACCCTTCCAGTCACCAAGATTAGAAGCCTCAGAGTTATTCTCGACTCCTCACCCTTCATGGCTTATGAGTGTCCAAGTCTTGCCAATTCTACATCCATAGCATCTCTCACTCTGTCTCCTTTTCTCTACTTACATGCTCATCAGCTTATTTTAGGTCTTTATCACCTCTTGCCTGGACTATGTCAATAGCATCTTAATTGGTCTCCCTGCCTCAAGTTTCTTCCATTCTCAATCCATCTTCCACACAGCTCTCCAAGTGACATTGGGACAGGTCTTTCCATGTCATTCCTCTGCTAAAGAAGCTGCAATCTCCCTATCACCTCTAGGATCAAATGCAAACTCCTCTTTGGCATTTAAAACCTTCAAAAACTTGACTACAGCCCACCTTTTCAGATTCTGAGCACATTGCTGCTCTTCACATTCTCTGGTTTAGCCAAACTGGTCTTCTCACTGTTCCTTACACACAGCACTCCTCCAGTCTCCACGCCTTTGTCAGGCTGTCTCCTGTGCCTAAATGCACCCTCTCCTTAGCTACAACTCTTAGAATCCTTTTGTTGTTAGTGAGTCATTTTCAGTTTTGTCTGACTCTTTATGACCTCATTTGGGATTTTCTTGGCAAAGATAAGAGGTGGAGTGGTTTCCCATTTCCTTCTCCAGCTCATTTTACAGATGAGAAAACTGAGGCAAACAAGGTTAAGTGACTTTCTAGGGTCACACAGTAAGGGTCGGGAGTGGGATTTGAACTCAGGAAGATGAGCCTTCGTGACTCCAGGCTCAGCACTCTATTTACTATGCTACCTGACTGCCCCTTAGAATTTCTACCTTCCTTCAAAGTTTCCAATCATGCCAGTTGCCAGTCTCTCCTCTTCCATATTACCAGGTTATTTAGTTAACATGTATTTTGTATTCATTTTTCTATATACATGTTGTTTCCTCTGATACAACTTAAGTCCATTGAGGACAGAAACAATTTCAATTTTCTTTGTGCACATCCAGTACTAGCACTGTGTCTCATACACAATAGGAACTTAATGATTGCTGATTGAAAATATTCATAGCAACACTTTTTGGTAAAGAAAAAAAAGTCCAAAAATAAAATGAGTGCTCATTGTTGGGGGAACAGCTTAACAGACTGCAATATATGAACATAATAAAATAATATCATGCCATAGGAAACAACAAATATGAGAAATTCAGAGACACTACGAAGATTTCTGTGAACTGATAGAAACTGAAGAAAACACCCAGGAAACCAATATAGTAAGGCAAACAAAAATAGCACCCAAAAGAAACTAAATTCGACACTGATTCAGAGGAAAGGTAATAAAATATATCTCCTTCTTCTTCACAGAGAGCAAGCACAGCAGATGCCAAATGCTGCAAACATCACCTGTCATGATCACGAGCCCTATTATACTTTATTAGAAAGGAAGATGATATATGTTGGGAAATGAACATGGTGGGTTTTTTTTTTTAAAGAATTGCTACAGCTAAAAAAAAAAAATTCAGCCTACCACTGTAGTTTGTATGAGAGCTTTAAAAATGGCCTGCTTGTTGTGTATTCTACAACAATATAGTCAGCTGTATATGCCACTGGTGGGAGGAACACTGTATTCTGATATGCTAAATGGCAGAAATCTTGACTAATGATCTAATGGGAATTAGAGAAACCTGGGACTTTAGAAAGAGGTCTAAATGATACATTGACAGAGAGGAAATATATTAATTCTACTGCTAAATGTTTGTGTTTCAATCTTTCAAAACAAGGAAGTTAAAACAGAAGGTGAGAATTACGTTTGACTCTTTTGGCTGTCAAAGGAGTGAAACATCAAAGTAATAGGAATCATAAAAGCTACTTCCTCCTACTATTTTTAATAGCTTCCCTCAGACTGCATAGGAGAGAGTGAATGGGTGTGTGCATATATGTGTGTGTGTGTGTGTGTGTGTGTGTGTGTGTGCATGCGTGCGTGCTCACGTGTGCATTATGATCTTAATGACCCTAATTTCTTAAAACAGTCTTTTCACAGCTAGATGTTTCTCAAAAGTTGTCAGTGTGTTCTGATCACTTAGACAGTCTCACTTAAAATATTGTTATTTTCAGAGAAATTCACTGATTAAATCATCATGTTAAATTGACAAGCTAACTCAGATCTTGTATATACTTTGGTCAGACCACATCTAGAGCATTGGGTTCAAATTGTGGGCAGCACATTTTGGGAAGGATGCTAATATGCTGTAGGCATTCAGAGCATAGTGAGATGATTAGTGAGGAAATGGGGATATTTAGCCAGAAGAAGACTTTAGCGATAAAGGGAAGGGCGGATAGCTATCTTCAAGTAATGGAAGAATCAGCATGTGAAAGAGAGATTATTCTTGTTCTGTTTGGCCCTGGAGACAGCAACTTGGACCAATAGAAGAATTATACAGAAGCAAATTCCTAGTAATTACGGATAGGGACTGTACCTGATTTCATTGGTAGAGGGAACTCTGAAGTAAGGAAACTCCCTCTATGAATACAGACTAATAACTTCACTGCAAATGAGAGAGTTGTCTAGAACACTGAGATGTTAAATGACATGCCTTGAATTAGATGGCTAGTATGTGTCAGAAGCAGATTTGAACTCAGTTCTTCCTGGCTTTAAGGCCAAATATCTATCCAAGAAACACCGTTTCTTAATAACTAGAAATACCTAAACATGGGATGGGCTGCTTCAGGAGATTTTTTGGGGGTGGTTGGATGGTGAATGTTTTGGTTTCCTTGTTTTGGTGAAGACTAGAATTGATAGCCTCTGAAGTCTCTTCTAACTCTGAGAGTCTATGATGGTATGATATGACATACATATGCCATAGTTATCAATGTTTACAGAAATCTTTATTTAGGTGACAGCACATTTATCCATTCTTGAAACAATAATGAAATGGTGAAATAATTGACGATTTAAATGCAAGTGTCAATTACTTCTTAGGTGATTTCCAACACTTCATTTTCATGTTATTTACATAAAAATATTAAGTCCCTAGATATTAGGTGTAAGACTTATATTACCTAATCAAAGATACCATTCCCACTTCCCCCACCCCCCAGAGCACTAAGTCTGAGTTCCTTGACTTCATAGAAACAACATGACTTCTGGATCAGGCTAACCCTCTTTCCCTATTCTACCCCATAATAAGTCTCAGTTAAGTTTCAGGTTTGATCCAAGGACACTACAAGATATTATTTCCATACCAGAGTGGTGCTAGGAAGGCATCCAACTTGTCATCTGTATGGGCCAGTCTCTTATCAAAATTTGGAATAGAATTCCCAGTTCAATCTCAGACAATATTAGTTCTCCCATTAGCATTTACTGCCAACAGCTTCATTTTGTTTCATGCTTCTACATTTCCAGCTATCACATATCTGGTGTCCCATGTCCAATTCTCTATTCCCCTTCAACCTTCCATCTTCTCAACTCACTCAAGACTTGCTTGATCAATTACTATTTTCCTTTTTTTTTTTTCTTTTTTCCCCTCAAAAAAAAATTGTACTTAGTGATCTATATCCTGTCCCTCATTCTATAAGACCTGTCATAACCAAGAATCATCTTAATTTTTAACAGGGACCCACAGTGATACTAGATAACCAGAAAGGGTGGGGAGAGAACTCTGGAAAAAGTATTCCAAGTGAAAGTTAATATCAATCTCAGTTAAAATAACTTGAGCTTTGTAGTTTCCACAGCTGTGTGGTCACCAGGGAGTTGTCTGGCTACATGTGTTTTTTTCCACATCTGTCAGTTAAATCAGAGATTCAAATACACAGTGTTGCACTAAAACTCATTATATGGATTTGTGACACTCCCTTGAGTATTTGAAGTCTAAAGTGAAATGAGTGTCTTACACAGGTATCCAAATATCACATTTTTTTCTTCAGTGATAGACAGATTTTAGTTCTAATACAATTAATGGGGAAAAAAGAAAACTTTCAACTATTTCTTTAAAATGAGTAGTCCAAAATTTTAGAACATTCAACATGAAAGATTTTAGGTCCATATACACAACAACAACAACAACAACAAAGCAATATTCATTTATCCCACATTTTGAAATTTTAATGCTTTAACACAAGTGACTGCAATTTCTTCAACATCCTTATCATGTCTTCAGACTTGACATTTACCTAATGCATAAATGAATAATACTTATTTAGTACTTACTACGTGCCAAGCACTGTATTAACTACTGGGGATACAAGTACCAGTGTGATGTGGTCTCTGATCTTGATGAGTTTCCATTCTGCTAGTGGAGACAACACATATAAGAAAGTGGTGGTTGAGGAAGAAAGTATTGTCTGAGAAGTCACAATGATAGTGAGTAGAACCATATGAAAGTCCACTAAAATGTCCTTTCCAGAGGCAATGGTACAAATACTTTCAATGATATCTTCTGTTTTTATGCCAGCCCCTGTATTCTTCCCTCCTCCTCTCCCAAAGAGCTATCTTATATGTGTATGTGTATATTAGAGAGAGAGAGGCACATACACACACACACACACACATTTGTGTGTGTGTGCCTTGTGAGAAAATAAGAAGGAGAAAAAATGGCAAAACTGATCAATACATGGAAAAAAAACATGAAAATATATACAATGCTCCACAACCATGGATTTCCTGCTTCTATAAAGAGGGGAGAATTGTTTTGGGCAATGTTTGTTTTTTTATAATTTTGCAACATTTCCTTTACATTATTTTTTACAAAAAAAATCCTTTACATTATTTTGGTTGTCTTATCTATTTATATTGTTATAGCCACTGTGCATATTCTTTTCTTGACTCTACTGGCTTCATTGTCATCAGTTCAGGTAAGCCTCTTCACACTTAAGTCTACTATGTACTACATGGAGAATACTAAGAAAGGTAACATACAGTCCCTACTCTCAAAAAGCTCACGCTCTGATGGGAGAGACTACATACAAACAACTGTGTGCAAATAAGCTATATCCAGGGTAAATTGAGGGAGGGGATCAACAGAAGAAAGGCACTGGAATTAAGATGGATTGGGAATGCCTTCTTGTAGAAGGTGGAATTTAGCTGGTGCTTGAAAGAAGCTGGAAAGACAGAAGACAGAAACAAGGAGGAAGTGTATTCCAGGCATGAGGGATAGAGTGAAAATGTCCAGAGTTGCAAGATGAAATATCTGCCTCCAGGATGACCATTTAGGATTTGATATTAATATCCCCAGTCACTTCTGAATTCAGCTTGGCAACAGAAGCCATCATGATCCTCAAGGCCAAACCTCCTCTTGATACCTTTCATCAGAAATTATGGTGAAAGCCCTGTTATAACAAGATAATAAAGACAAACACACTAATGGGTAAGTGGTTAAAGGGTTACTTTGTGCCCCAAAGGTCAAGGTTACTCTCAGTAAATACTGGTGGTGAGAACTGTAAGCCAATTACAAACCTGCTTTGACAGAAAGCCTTGGACTGCCTTGGTGAGATGTCACATGAAGGTCTCTGATCAGATGAAAAAAAAATGCATTAGTCTATCTCACTGGGCCCAGTGATTTACAACTTAAGAATTGGCTGTTTTTGTGAAGAATCAGAAGTGTGCTTTCCATGTGGTACTTACAGTGGCATGAAATTACCTGCTGCTGGGTAATTCCAAACAAACAGAGCACTGCTACATTCATAGGCCTTGTTCTGATGGTAGCAACCTATGTGCTGTTAGGTATACACTGCAGGTACACAATGTCCTTTTCCTTTAACACGTCATTCCAAAACAGTAGTGACCTCTTCCTTGGGAAAGCATGTTGTCTTGATTTCCCAGTGGCAGACCAGCTAGAGCTCAGAGTACCCCAAGATTCCAAAGAATCTCCATTCCTGCAGTTGACAATTATGCTCCTAATGGAAAAAATAATGGCATCTCTGACAAACAAGGAACATGTGTATGGCTTGCCTTACGATGTTGGCTGATATCATGGGCACAGTAGCTGGAGTCAGAGGAAACTGATTCCAGCATTAGCTTTATCACTAACAACTTGCATGTCAAGTCATTCATTAATAAGCTTCAGTTTTTCTTCATCTTCATTTCTTTTAATACTTCAAGAATCTGAAGTTTTTTTTCAGAGTAGGTATTCCCTCCACTTATAATAATTGCAACTCCTAAATATGCCTTTATTAAGTGTTTTTATGAGTCACCTTGACTTCTGCCCCTCCCCAACTTCCTCCTTGCCAACATCCTGGTGATCTTATCTAGGGCAGTGCTTGAATGATAGACAACCCCTAGCACCATATTTTAAACCATTCCAGCTTGGATAAATCTGTCAGACTGTATGGTCTTCTGGGACAGTCTTGAAAAATACAGGGTCTTGATAGACTTAGCTCTTCTTAGCAATGCAGGGATCTAAGACATCTCCAAAAGTCTCATGATGGAAAATGCTATTCACATCCAGAGAAGGAACTATACAGTTTGAATGCAGATTGAAGCATACTATTTTCTCTTTTATTTTCTTCTGTTTTGTTTTGTTTCTTCTTTCTTGTGGTTCCTCTTATTGGTACTAATTCTTTACAACATGACTACTGTGAAAATATGTTTAATATGAAGGTATATGTGGAGCCTATAACAGATTGCATGTCATCTCGGGGAGAGAGGTAGGGTGGAAGAGGAGAAAATTTAAAATTCAAAAGCTTATGGAAAGGATTGTTGAAAACTAAAAATTAATTAATTAATTAATTAAAAATAGAGAGTCACCTCCACAGCACAATGATGCACAGCATGTGATCTTTTGTAGCATGTCTTCATCTTTAAAAATGGATGTACAAGTACTCCTTAACCATTTCGTAGGGATGCTAAGGATAGGGAGCAGCTATAAATGGCCTGAAATGAGAAGACCACTTTAGAAGTGCTCTATGATGGGAAGAACACTTGGGTTACATTACCAAAAGGACATTGGTTAAATCTCCGTCAGTTATCTAGGGGCTGAGTGTGGAAGGTGATCCTGAGCAGAGGTCTCCCAGTGCCTACAAAGCAGCTTCTTTCTGTCAGGCTTTGAAAAGTGAGCCTCCTCTAGTCTAGGCAAAAAATGTGTCTGCAATTTATGTTCTTTGCAGCAAAAGGATATTGTTCGATAATGAGAAAAGAACTGTAACTATGGATAACACCTTTTGTTGTTTAAGAAAAAAAAATCTAGGAAAGACCACCACGGAGTTTCTTCCATGGCTGAGATAACATTTTGCCAACACCCTCCCAGAAGCTAAAGAAAAAAAATGGAATTGCATATATATGTGACATATTTCTCAGTAACTTAAAATGAGGCAAACAAGATTCCAAGCCTTCCCACTGACAATGATCTCTCTTCCCTAACTCATGTCATTAATTGTCTTATAACCATTCATTTGTCACATATCATGTGCTACCTTGTGACATCTCTTCTCCTGTTAGCTCATATCATGATTTCACTTTTTATGTAGAGAATGTGATAATAATAATAAAAATGAATGCTAGCTCACACTTAACACTGTGCTTTACTTCCATGATCTCATTTGAGCCTTATAAGGTGACTCTGAAGTTGTACAATTATTATCCTTACTAGGTGGTGCAGTGGATAGAGCTCTGAATTTGGAGTCAGGAAGACCTGAGTTCAAATCAGGCCTCAGACACTTCCTAACTGTGTGACCCTGTACATGCCATTTAATCTCTTTTTGCCTCCATTTTCTCATCTGTTTTGGTCATTCATTTCAGTCTTGTCCAACTCTGTGACCTCATTTGGGGTTTTCCTGGCAAAGATACTGGAATGATTTGCTGTTTCCTTCTCCAGCACATTTTACAGATGAGAAACTGAGGCAGACGGGGTAAAATGAATCTTCCTGACTTTTGGCCGTACACTCTATCCTTTGCCTCATCCTGTTGATGACAATGGATTTGACACTGAAACAGAGAATATAAGGAATGCAGAGAAACATAGATAGAATTGTACGAATGGATGCAAACCAAAGTAGAACCAGAAGAAAAAATATACCTGATGAATACAATAATATAAATGAAAGCAACACGAAGTGTGCCTAAACTCAGATTAATTCCAATGATCAATTTTGCTTCCAGAGAGTAAACAGATTCTGAAACACACTTCCTTCTTCTTAGTAGGGTGGAATAGAGGTAGGGAGTGTAATGTATGACCCCAGAACAGGTTATTTCACTGGCCAATTATCGCTAAAATACTTCTTTTTGTTATAAGGGAGGATTCAATACAAGAGGAGCAGCAAGGTATGGTATATATCAAGAAATCTTCATGATGTAAAAAACAAAAGATGGGGAAAAATGAAGCAAAGTTCATATGCTTATTTAGCTAGGTTCTTCTAATAATTTTCCCATTAATATCTTCTACAAAAATTGAAGGGGAAACTGCATATTAGAGAAGCCCCAAGTCTTTTTTTTTTTCTAATAAACTCCTGGGAATTTGCAGAAAATCATGCATAGCTTCTAGCTGGATCTGTTCGTTGGAAAGCATATCTTATATCACTAGTACTGTGGGAGTTTTATGGACATTTTTCAGCTTATTTGAATAATATTCTGGGCCACTATTTTTTATGAGATTTGTGAAAATTAATCATTCTCAAAGGACACAGGGGAAGCAGCATGTCTGGTACAGTGGAAACAGAATTGGCTTTGGAGTCAGAAGACTTGCTTCTGTCACTTAAGTCGCTTAAGTTCTTTGGACCTCCCTTCATTTGTCAACAATAAGGATAACAATTGAATAAGCACTTATAGGCACTGAACTAAGTACTGAGGCTACAAAAAAAAAAAGGCAGAAACATTGTCAGTCAATCAGTCAGCCAATGAGAATTTAGTAAACACTAATTATCAATTGAATAGGTTGGACTAGATGCCCACTAAAGTTCCTTCCAGCTTCAAATCTATGATCCTATGACATTGTAAAATGAACAAGACAGCAATAAAGTAAAGAATTGCATGTGCCCAATTCAGGTGATGTACTAAAATTAACTTGTATGGATAGATTTAAAGACATTATGACAAAGTCAGATGATACATTTGTTGGGAAAATTTTTACCAAACCAGCTGAATACCAACATTTTGCCATAACTGATATTATTGATGATAGCAAGGATTAGCAGGTACCTCCACATAGGTACCTCCATTTCATGTCCTATTAAAAACATTACAGAAGCTTAAATTAACCAGACAGCCAAATCTTAGATGTTTTATCTTGAAGTATACAGTAGTTTATCAAGCACACGAAAATCTACTGTATAAAAAACAACAGATTCTATAATAAAAGATATGTGAAAGCTATCCTTCACTACTTAAGGGAATCAGCAGGAAAACATCATCTTTATCAATAACTCCCTTTCCCCCAGGCATTGCCCCTTAATTTTGCCTGTTTGCTCCTGAGAATTGGCTTGAAATCAGAGAAGGTGCACATGACTTCATAAGAAGCAAAATGTGGGAAATTTGCATGACTGTGTACCAGAAAGTCATAGTCAGCGCAAAAGAATCCCTCTAAGATCAGCAAAAAGAGCTCAAGATTTTTTTTGAAGAGGATCACTGAGTGACCACAAGAGGCAAGAGGATTCCATTACCACTGGATGCCTATCTAAGGTTTAGACACAGGAAGGTCAGAAGGTGAATTGGCTGACAGTTCAAAATATTAACTGGAAGATGCACAATGAAGATAGGGATATTACAACATGAGCACCATTCTGGAATGGGTGAAGGTACACTAGCCTTACCAGAGAACTGTCCCTGCATGAGAAAAGGACACATTTACCTAAAAGGACAGGGACACAAAGTGGGATCCAAGAGCCCAGGAGAGTTATATGCATCTACCATTGGAAAACATATAAAATATATTCTTTATGAAGTGAAATTCCTCTTTTTCATTTATTTAGAAAATACATTTTTTTCCTTTTTTTATTAATCCGTTTCTCCTCATGTTGCCTTTTCTCTCACATTGCTAACAACAGCTGCTCTCTCAGTGCCTTACCTGCAGCTGGGAGGAATGCACAGTAGGCAAATCATAGCATATGCCAAGTCAACCATATCTTTCAAATCTCTTTGGTAAACCATCATCTACCACAACTGAGAGCTGGCAGCGTCTGGCAAGACTAATGATACTTCTGTATCACTTCCCTGTGTAAATTGCATATAAAGGATGAAAATTCCTATGTTTTAATAACTCTTCGATCACCTTTTCATCTCAGCTTTTACAGAAGAGATACTATTTTGCATGTATTATCACACTAGAACTATTTCCATAATTTTATAATTCAAAGCAAAATAATCCAGTTAAAAAAACCATTAGTCAATCACTCTTTCTTATACCACCTTGCACTTTTCATTTATGCAGAATTCTACCAGAACCTTTTGTAGAAAAAACAATTTCAAAATAGGTAGGCAGGCTACACAGTCGACACTGATATAAATAATAACTCATGTTTATGTAACATGTTGTTCAAAATGACCCAGGAAAGTAAGTAGCACAGGTGCATTATTAATAATCCCCATTTTATAGTTGAGAAAACAGTTTCACAGAAACCAGGAGATGACTCTGGTCAAATGACATCAAGGTTGATACTGGTGCTTTTTCAACCTTATCGTCTTGCCTTTCTTTTAGAAGGGATCACTTCTTACTAATATGCTACATTAAAAGTTTTTTGTGATCCTTTGAGATCAGGAATACCACGGAATATAAGATAATATCATGGTTTCCTCAGTCAGTGGGTCAATAAACATTATTAAGTGCTTACCATGTGCCAGGCACACTGTAAGCACTGGGAAATAGAGAAAGAAAAATTGTTCTCTACCCTCAAAGAGTTCCCTACAAACACTTTCAAAGGATTGCCTTTCTTATATTTCCACGTTTAGTTTATGTCCCTACGAACTTGACTCTTAGCTGTAGTCCTAGCCACTAGTTCCAGGCCTGAAAATGTCAATGGTGGAAAGGAGGTCATGAGGTTTTTATTCTCATCCCACTAACACCATACCCACCAATCATATGGGCAAAAGAGGAGATTCCCCTAGTTCAGCATGGAGGCATCTAGCAAAGTTAAGTTGCTTTGTAACTGTTTGGAGACCCCATTTCTTTATTTGAATGACAACAATTGGTTGCTATAATCATTAATATCCTATAATTCTTTTTGTGAGCACAACAATGGATAGGAAGTCATTTTTACAGCTGATATTTAGTCAGGGGCCAGTTCACAGAAGGAATCACAGCATCTTATTGTTTGCCATTGAAGCATTCTAAGATTGTTGCCATTTTTTGTTTTAAGATGGATTGTGGTTGTTTTCTGGGACATTCAGGGTCACACGTATTCAGCCGATGTCCTGGAAGGCAGAGCTAGTACTATGTATTTGAAGCTGTTTGCTTGCCCCCAAGGAGAGATTTATGTCTTCGGCCATACAAAGTGAAATAACCACATTGTGGAAAAGAAGGCAAATGTTTGCTTGTTCAAGTTAGGTCCTTATTCATCTCCCAGCTGACTAAATCCATGAAGATAAACATGGCACAGTTTCCCTGGGCCAGCAGTGAGTGACTGCATATTGTCTTCAGATAAACACTACAATATTATTCTTCCACATTTTCCTGGACAGTGGTAGACAATGAAAACAAGCCAAAATAACAGTATATGTCATAATGTAGGCAGTCGCAAGTTGTCATTAACCTGGGGAAAGCAAAGACTGAAAGTTCCAGGAGTCCACTTTGCTTTTAACCCTTTGAATTTTAATCTGCCCCCCCTTCTAAACATGATTGATATCTCCTAGGAGCTCTCTTTCCTTTCATAAGTTAGGAAGCATTAAGCAGATTCACTTTCCACTGACTGAGTCTAATCACATTCCTATAGATGAAACAGGCTTCCCTGGATACCCACAGTTTCCTATTTATTTTTCAAAATGCATACTTTTCTTTGGAGATGAGGTCATTGCATAGGGAAGGTAGAGATGTGTTTGGCAAGAAAAGCAGGTTGCATGGTATGGAAGAAAGAGAGAAGAGGGAATAACACGCATCTCTATAGCATTCCATGTATGGTAATACTCAACTCATATCCACTGGAACAACCTGATCAGAAAAAAAGAGATCAAGATATTTAGAAAGCTTATTGTCATGTAAGTGAAAATTGGCTAGTTGGATAAAGCTTACACCTGCCAGAGCTTAACTGTCTTTCATCAAGTTCTTCACCTTTATCAATAAGCATTTGTTAAGTACTTATTGTGTACCAGGCACTGTGCTGAGTTTCAGGGATGCAAATAAAGGCCAAAAAGAATTCTTGCATCAGATGTTCTGATCAAGTTCATCCAAGATGACAGAGAATAATAAGAATAGGCACACAAAGTCTCTTCACACAGTAAGGCAAATTCTGTGGAACAGAAATCTTTAAATCATATTTTAGAACCAGTCTAGTCACTTGGGGTCAGAATCTGTGTGAAGAGCAAGAACACAATTCATTCTGGTCTGAGCAATTGGATGGGATACTAGAAGCTGAGATGCCAATATGATTAGCTGTGTTCCTCCTATGGATGAATATATGAAAAAAGTATTTATTTAATGCTGACTAGGTACAAATGATTTGTAATATAAATAGAAAGTCAAGAAAGTCCCTGTTTTCCTGAGGTTCACATTCTAATAGGAGACAACACCAATAGGAAATTTTAGCTACAAGATGGAAATGTCCAAAGATTATTAAGGTATAGTGGCAAAGGATATGGCAATGCATCTCTTCTGGCACCATTTCCATGAATAAAACAATATCCATTGAACTATTTGGTGATGCCAAGGGCTTAGGGGTAAGAATTTTCTTTTCTAGGTCTTCAGTAGTTACTGAGGAAGCAGAGGCTACAGTATTTTTAGAGTTGATTGCTAGGTGGTATTTCCATGAGGGTTGGTTTTATGGATAATGGCTGAGGAAAGGAGACAGTTTGGAAGTGAGATTGGTGCTCTAGGGGTAGCTGCTGTTTCTGGAACTCTTAGCCTTATCCTATTTGTTAGGGGCAGTTGGCCAGTTGTTGGTGTTGATGGTAGCAAGGATGTTGGCTCCTTCTCCATAGTAGTTGTTCCCCTGGATGGTAGCTGCAACCAACTCTATTCTATTACAATGGTTGGGATAGAAGCAAGGTCAATGATCCGAGCAGGGAGGAGGTGCGACTGTTCCTGGGGCTCAAGTTTAGCCATCAGTTGATTAGTCAGTAGTTGAGGTTGGTAATAGCAAATAGCAGTCCATTTTTCCACATGGGTTGCTCCCTTGGATGATGACTGTAGAGAATGAGCTTGGAAGTAGGCCAGTGCTCTTTGGATGGAGTGTTGTTTTGCTGTTTTCCCAAGGACTCTTGGGAACAAAGTATTGGCCTATCACCACCAAGGTCTGAGGGAAAGTAATAGTTGAGGTGGTGGTGGTGTTTTGACTCACCCAGCACATGCCAACTCCTGTCTTTCCCTATGGGAGCCTTGCTACTTCATATCACGTTACACGTTCACTTGTTAATATTATCTCAAATGTTCTGTTTACTTGCCCTTAAAAAAACCATCATACCTTGATCAAAATCCCTAAAGAGGTCAATATGAAGGTAAGGTATCTCCCATTCTTCACATTGATAATAAAAAGAAAATTGTAAAGTATATTCCCAGCATCACTTCAGTTAGTTATAGGTTTCTCTACAGAATAATTGAATTCTTTCAATCCTCACTCATGTGTGGTTGGAAATGAAGGGATCTAGTGTCCTGTCATTGGTCGTAGGTGAGGACCACTATGGGGAAGGCAATGGCCATGTGTAAGGATGATCAAGAGTATCATGCACTGAAGAGGGACTTTGGATCATTTTGGAAGAAGTTTAGAGAGTCTGCCATCTTACAATTTGTTGAAACTCTAAAAGCAAAATTTTTTATTGATTTGTCAACTGACTTTAATTTCATGTGTCTATTACCTATTAGTATCATTTCATTCAGAGTTCATTTCTTTCTACCAATCAATTTATTTTCTGGTTTGTATTTCTCTCCTAGATTATATCTTCTCAGAAATCTCTATTCCCACTACCTGGGCAATAAGTCTGGGGCTCTTTCCCTGTTTCAATATATAGTCTTACTCTATGTGGATTATATCCCCTCATATCCCATCCTCTTTTACTCCAAACATGAACAGTCTGTTTCCTCCTCTATCCATTTATCACACTCCAGAGTCTAAATCTCCTACAATGCCATCATGCTTTTCATTATGTTTGGAATAATTTTCCCCTTCGTCCTTCAGGGTAACATCCTCTTTTCAGAATCTTTAAATGTTACAGATCTTTCTTTCCTTCAGTGGATGTGAGATTCAGAAATTCTTGGCACTTTCACAGACAGCAAGACTACCAGCCAGTCCACTATTAGTTGTTTCCTCCATTACATTAGAAGAAAACCAAATACAGAGGGGAGACACACACACACACACACTGAGAGAGAGAGAGGGAGAGAGAGAGAGAGAAAGAGAGAGAGAGAGAGAGAGAGAGAGAGAGAGAGAGAGAGAGAGAGAGAGAATTACACATATAGTTATTACTGACTTCTTTAGAATATATCTTTGAGATGAAAGAGAAAATTCTACTACCTGAAATTTTATTGCACTGTACTCATACTTCTAACTATCTTGTCAGGCACATTCTGAATTTAAATTTCCATGCCTGATAAAAATATATTGTGTAAAATGTGTATTAATTTAGAATAGCATATACATGCATAAAATATGTATGTATGTATACACATACATATGATTCTATTGATATCTTTTGTTTTTATATCATGCTAATCTCCTCTACCCAGAGAGCCATCCTTTGTATTAAAATTTTCAAAAGAAAGAGGGGGAAAAAAGCAGCACAGCACTATATTCCCACCCATTAGTGTGAACCTCTGCAAACACAGCAACTATATTCCTACACATTAGTATGAACCTCTGCGAAGAAAGGAGAGAAATATATTTCCCCAACTCTTGCCATAGGCAGTGAAAAGATTCTCAGACCATCTAGAATCCATCAGTGATGGCCAACTAGTAGGAAGAGCCAGTGCAAACTAGAACACACTCCCATCCTGTCTTTTCCCATGGCCCCTCCATCATCCCTATGATGATCTAGAACAGGGGCTAATTGACTATTCATACAGCTTGGATGAAATAAGAGTGACTAACTCTATTCCTTCAGGGAAGATAGAAGACCACCAGGCCTCACCAATGCCTTGGCATTAAATTCTGATGTCCTCTAGACATTCCTTAACATCTTCCCTTTTTATTTGTACTGAAAGCCCCAAGGACTGTCATCTAAACCATTGCTGTCTTTGAGGAACTCTGGGAATTGGTATCCATGAGATCTTTGCAAGATAAGGATCTCCAAGTCTTTGAATCTGCCCTGCAGCTGAACTTTCTTTTATATGTTATCTTCCCCCAAGTTCATTGTGAATAGGGACCATCTTGCTTTTTCTAGGTATATCCTCAGTGCTTGGCACATAAAAAGTACTTAATATATGCTTTTTCACTTAATTTTTTATTATAGTTACATGAGATCCAGTTTTTTTTTGTTTTCTTATTTACATTTTTGTAGTCATTTTGTGTATTGTTTTTCTAATTTGTTTCACTATCGATAAGTTAAAATAAGTCTTCTGATGCTTCTCTGAATTATTCATAATTACAATTTCTTATAGAATGGTGATATTCCTTACGTTTATGGATCTCCATTTATTTAGCCATTCTCTACTTTGTTTCTAGCTCTTTGCTAACATAAAAGTTGCCACTATTAGCATTTGGGGATATATGGAAACTTCCCTTCTATCTTTGACCTTCTTGGTGTATATACTTGGCAATGGGATCTCTGGGATAAGGGGTATGGACATTTTATTCACTTTCTTCTCATAATTTCTGGAAATTACTTTTCCGGAATACTATGACTCATTTACAACTCTATCAAAAATGTATTTATGTGCCTGACTTTCCAAAACCCTCCAAAATGGACTCATCCAATCTTTTGGCAATTTGCTGGGTGCAAGGTAAAACCTTAAAGTTGTTTTGACTTGCCTTTATCATATTATTAGTGACTTGGAATAACTTTCCATAGTAATTAATAGTTTGCAGTTCTTTTGAGAAAAGCTCATTTCTTTTTATTTCTTGGTCACCCATTGGGGAATGGTTCTTAGTTTAATATATTTGTATTAACCCTGTAAATGTCATATATCACACCCTCATAAGTAATATTTCTCACAAAGATTTCCCCCTCCAAAAAGTTTCTGACAGCTTCCTTATCTGAGCTCTATTTTATTCATACAACAACTTTTCAATGTATTGTAACTGAAATCATCTATGTCATTTTTTGCAATCATTTCTTTGGTTAAAAAGGGAAGGCAACAAGCATTTTTGAGTGCCTATTATCTACCAGGCACTCCACTAAATGTATGTGTATTTTTGTTGTTTTGTTTTGTTTTTTGGTGAGGCAGTTGGGGTTAAGTGACTTAGCCAGAGTAACACCGCTAGTGAGTGTTATGTGTCTGAAGTCACCTTTGAACTCAGGTCCTCCTGACTCCAGGGCCCAGTGCTCTATCCACTATGCCATCTAACTGCCCCCCTCCACTACGTGTTTTGCAAGTATTTTCTCTACCCTTACCTATGAAAGTTGCCTGTTCTTCTTTCTAATAAAAAAAAAGTGAGTTTTTTTATATTTTGAGATTCTGGTGGGTATAAGATGCTGGTTAAAAACTGATTTCTACCAAATTCTTTGCAACTTTCAAAAGACTTCTTGTCAAATAAGCAATCTCTCCTCAAATAATTTGCAATTGGGTATATCAAAAACTTGGTTATTGAGTTTCATTGTTTCTGATTCTTCTTTATTGAGTCTGTTCCACTTATCATACTTTTCTATGTTTTAGCCAGTACTGGCCTTAGTGATTAATACTTTAAACTATAATTTAAGGTCCCTGCCTTACTTTTCTTTCTCCAAATGAATTGTTTCATTAATTATGTAGCTCTATAAATTAATTCTTTGGTAGTTTAATTGGTAGAAGCCTAAATATGTAAAATAATTTGTTTATTTTCATTATTTTTTATACCTGCTTGACCCAAACATGAACAATGAATCATCCCTCTTATTATTTCATTCTTTATTTTAATGATTTTTTGTAATTGTGCTTATATTAGCCTTGAGTATGTCTCAGGAGATAACCAGATTTTTTTATGCAGTTGTAGCTGTTTTGAATGGGATTTCCCTTTCTTTTCTATTGGATTCTCTTATTATTATATAAAAATGCTGATGATTTTTATAGATTTATTTTATATCATCCTACTTTACTGAAAGTATCAATTTTCTCAATCTTTGCTAATTACCTGGTATTTTCTAAGTAAATCATCATAATATCAGCAAGTAGGGATAATAGCTCTTTTTTAGGGTCAGTGTTCATGTCTTAAATTTCTTTCTGTTGTCTTAATGTTATTGGTAGGGTTTCTGAAACTATGCCAGACAGCATTGGGGAAATAAGATGTCCTTGCTTTACTCCTACATTTTTTTTGAAAAGCGTGCAGTATTTCTGCATTGCAAATAATATTTTCCTTTGGTTTTATACCCAATTTTTATCATACTGAAAGTGACCCTTCCATGCCTATTCTTTGTAGAGTTTTAGCACAAGAGAGTGTGGTATTTTATCAAAAGCTTTTTCTTCACCCATTGATATGATCCATGAATTAGGGTGTTCTTGTTTTTAATATGATTATTTACATTAATTATTTTCCTAATGTTTACTCACCCTTGAATCTGCAGTATTAATACAACTTTGTCACAGTGAATGATTTTTTGGATACATTGCAATAGTCTTTTTGTAAGGATTCTAACTTTATTATATCATGAGTGATACTGGACTTTAGTTCGTTGTTTTTTTTTTTTTTTTTGGTTGTTTGTTTGTTTGTTTCTTTGTTTTTGCTTTATCTTTCCCTGGCTTGTGAACTAATACTATGTTTCCCTCTGAAAAAGGTATTTGGTAAAATTTTTTCTTTCTCAAAATTTGAGAATAATCTATGTAGTATAGGTATTGATTATTCTTATATCTTTGGTAGAAATGTTTTCTTTCTCAAAATTTGAGAATAATCTATGTAGCATAGGTATTGATTATTCTTATATGTTTGGTAGAAATGTTTTCTTTCTCAAAATTTGAGAATAATCTATGTAGCATAGGTATTGATTATTCTTATATATTTGGTAGAATTAACCTATAAGTTCATCTGTTTCAACATTCCTCCTCCCCTTTGGTAATTTCTTTATGTCTTGTTCAATTTCATTTTCTGAGATTGGACTATTTAAGATCTCTATTTCATGTTCGTTTAATATGGGTATTTCATATTTGCATAACTAATTATTGATTTCAGTTCTCTTTCTGGTAGAATATAATTAAGCATAGAGGTTTACAATACATTTTTAAAAATTGTGATGGGAAATGAAATGCAAAACAGTGTACGCAAAGCATGGACATATCCCATATAATATTTTCCCCCAAAACACAACTTTAATTGAAGAAAAAATGCATGGAATAAATAGTTATGTAGCAACAAGCTTATGAACAGAAATAGATTCCTGGGCAGCCAAAATTTAAACTCTAAACACTTAAAATTGATCTTTACAGATAATTGAGATTATTAGGGCTAAGTTATACTAGGCTGGTTCTGGCACTCACCTTATGTTAACAGATTCAGACTTGACACACCAGAGACCTCTCAAGTTTTGTGTCTGGCAGGAGTGCAGTGCTGAGGCAAGAATAAGGTTGGACATGGAGCAGGTAAGGCTGGAGAAGGAAATGGCAAACCACTCCAATATCTTTGCCAACAAAACCCCAAAAGGGGTCATAAAGAGTCAGACACGACTGAAAAATGACTAAACAACAGCAAAGATACCTTCAGGCACTTAGAAAAAGTGAGAGGCTAGTGGTGGTCTTGATGTCTTTAGCCAGAAAGTGCTTCAAACACAGTTATACAAATGGATAGTTTTGGACAAACTCTTTATTTTCCTCCATAGACAGGAAAGATCTTGACTTGGGGCATTTCAGAAACACCTACATGGCACATGGACTTCTTATGTTAAGTCTCACTGGTGAGACTTTTCCTGGAGCCTCTGCCCTCCTCTTCTTCAAGTCTTGAATAGACCTAACAGTTTTCATGTTATCTCCCCCATTAGAATGTAAGATCCTTGAGAGAAGACTGTTTTTCCCCTGCTCTCTATCCCTAGGATTTAAAACAGCGTAAGAACATTAATAAATGCTCATTGATTGACTTATTATCCCATGATTAAGGTAGCAGTGTGAAAGCAGGTTCAGGTAATCCTTAGCCTCTCCTTCCTATGTCTTTTCCCCAAGCAACCCTTTCTTTTTTCTCCTTCTCTGGTATCCAATGTCCTATTCATTGTCAAAACTGGATTTGGAGTAAAGGGCCCTTGGTTCACATTCCAGTTTAATCCATTACCAAGCTGCTTGACCTTCAGCAGGTCACTTAATCTCTTTGGCTCTCAGTTTCTCCATCTATAACATAAAAAAAAGTTGGACCAGATGATTTAATATTGGTCAGATTTATAAAAAACAAAAACAAGTCAAATAAACCAAAAATACTCTGGAGTAGCTTTAATCCCTTATATAGGTGGTAGGCCAACTTGGGGTCATTCTGCTGTCCTCAAAGAACTGGCCAGCATCCAAGTTGCACCCAACATTGTTTTGGCATGTCCTAAAATCAGGAAAAATGACTGAGACACACGTCAGCTGTCAGAATGCCTGTATCCTCACTATATCCTTTGTTTCAATCAAACAACAAATATTTAGTAAGCAATTGCCATGTCCCAGTCACTGTGCTAGGTTCTGGGGTCACAAAGACAGGAACAAAAGTTCCTCAAGGAACTTATACCCTATAGATGAAAACAACACATGCACGTATAAGTACATGTAGAACATATAAAAAGCAAATATAAGGACTTGACAGGGGGGTGGGCTTATGGGGAGGGGGACTAGGAACTGTGATATTTTAGTATCAGTGAAGAAAAACTAAGTTCCCTGAATATACACCTGTTTCTCTTTCCCTTGAATCTAGAAATGAACTGTGTCAACATATTAGACCAAAAGAGGGAGCTGAGTAAGGATGTGTCTCAAATTCAGCTTCAAAAGTATATCTGATTGGGCCTCCTAAACTCACTCCCCTGCTCCTAATATAGACATGCCTTCCTTTAGGCCAGCATGTATCATTTGTGCTTCAAATAAAGTAAAACTTCTTCCACAAATAAAACTGAGTCTCCATCTAACAAAATTTTGCTGACTTACCAATGCTGTGCGCCCAGTATTCTGCCAGGCACTACAGGAGCTACAATGGAAGTATTTCTGCTTTTTATGGAAATAAAAAGGCAGCTAGGTGGCTCAGTGGATAGAGTTCTGGGCCTGGAGTCAGAAAGTCTCTTCTTCCAGAATTCAATTCCAGCCTCAAACACTAGCTGTGTGTGACCTTGGGCAAGTCACTTAACCCTGTTTGCCTTGGTTTCCTCATCTGTAAAATGAGTTGGAGAAAGAAATGGTCAACCACTCTAGTATCTTTACCAAAAAAAACCCAAACAGTGTCACAAAAAGTTGGACATGAGTGAAAAAAAAAAAACAACTGAACAACAACAACAACAAAAACGGAAAGAAAGTAGTCACCTTATCATAGATCTAGAGGAGTTCTTAATTTTTTTGTGCATGTGTCAAGGACGCCTCTGTGCTTCTCTTCCTAGAATAATGTATTTTAATTGAGGAAATAAAATGTGTATGATTACAAAAGAAAGCAATTCTATACAGAAATCAAGTTGCAAAGTATTTTCCCATCCAAGTTCATAGACTGCCTGACATCTATCCATGGACCCCTGGGGGGGGTGGCATCTATGAACTCTAAGGTAAGAACTCTGACTCCAAAGGGAACTCAGAATCATCCATCAAGTTCAACCTCCTCAATTTACAGATGAGGAAAATGAAACCAAAGGATGTTAAATGACTTAAGTGTGCCGAGGGGCACACAGGTAGCAAGCTTTAGAAGCAGAATTTGAACCCGTCTTCTGACTCTAGATAGTGATCTTTGCACTATAGGGTACTGCCTGATATAACTGCAAATGTCCCTGAAACTGTAACAGGGCCAAAGTGGGTGGCAAACTGGTGTGGTGAAAAACATATTAGACTAAGGAGTGGACTTATCTTCAAGGATTTCTTCCTCCGTCACTGGAACTCCCCAGGCCACAAACATTTGTGAGGACATTATCCAAAGGTTTCTTGTTCAGATGTGAGTTGGACTAAAGACTCTTCCAGATCAAAGAGGCTGCATGTCTGAGTCAGTAGACCTGGATTTTTGGCCCAGGCCTAGCCACTAATCATGTGTCCTTTAGCACATCCCATAATCTCACTGAGCCCTCCATTTCTTAATCTATATAATGGGGAGATTAGACTAATTGATCCCTAGTCCCAGTTTATGAAGAGCTTATGGTTTAGTTGAGTCAATAAGACTTGTGCACATGAAACAATTAAAGAACATTACAAGATTGTCTATATTAGAGGGCTAATCTCAATATTGCCAGGTTCTATAACATAAATGACAAAGTGATTATAGCAAAGAATTTGTCCCAAGACACCTTGCCAGCATACACCCTGAGAGTATGTTAGAACTGGGTCTGTAGTCTATGCCTCCTGACCTCGAGTCATCTGTTGTCCCACCCACCTGGCCGTACTACCTCTCTATCAGTAGTACTGTGTGGGACAGCATTTCATTATCTCACAAGAAAACATACTTATGATCCTCTGCTTCCTATGATTATCTGGTTAACACTGACTGGTATCTTATTATTTTTCCATGCCAAATGCTTGATCTGCATCTCCTATGGTAATAACACCTGCTAAACTCTTCAATAATTGATGAGAGGAGCCATGTTGTTTTCTTTGGTTTCCTTCTACAGCCCAGAAGTGCAAGGTTCAAATGACTAATCTGCATGGAACACAAAATAATGATAGCAATCATAATTAACAATTTATATTCATAGAACCTCCTTTAATTCAGAGCAGTTTAAGAAATGTGGAAAAAGAAGACTGTTGCACTGGAGGGAGGGAGAGAGGTATAGCTGGTACAGATCACCCCTCCAGAGAGATGAAGAGCACTGGACTCAGAATTAAGACTTGAGTTATTGTCCAAGCTTGGACACTAACTCCTTGTATGTACTTTATGCACTGGAATCTCAGAATCCTTCTCTATAAAAATAAGGGAATTGAACCAGATCTAGACAATCTCTACTTTTACTTAGAGATGGCTAAGTGGCACAACGGCGAGTGTACCTCAAGTCAGGTAGTCCCTAGTCCAAATTTGACCTCAGACACTTATTAGCTGTGTGACCTTGGGCAAGTCATTTCACCTCTGCTTGCCTCAGTTTCTTCATCTGTAAAATGAGGATAGCAGCTACTTCCCAAGGTGCTTAGCACATAATAGGCACTATATAAATGCTTTTGTTGTTCTTCAGTCATGTCTGACTCTTTGTGACCCCACTTGTGGTTTTCTTAGGTTTGCCATTTCCTTCTCCAGCTCATTTTACAGATGAGGAAACTGAGGCAAACAGGGTTAAGTAATTTGTCCAGGTCACACAGCTAGTAAGTGTCTGAGGTCAGATTTGAACTCAGGTCTTGCTGACTTGAGGCCTGGTGCTCTGTCCACTATGCTATCTAGCTCTCACATTTTATGGTCCATGGAATAATTAACATAAGAAAAAATCAATACACCCCCAATCCATCCCCTCTTCATTCCTAGCCACAAAAAGTATGATGATTTAGTAAGGAGAAAAATCACTCAAAACAGTTTCTTCACATTATACAAACAAAATACAACTGATTAATTGAATTGTTCACTTTTCATCTGGTTATCAGTACTTCATATGGACATAGTCTAACAATTGTGTCAACCAAAATACTTTTGTTCTCCTTCCTCACTATCATCGCCCCTCTGGCATTTATTATAGTACCATACACTGTATTCCAGCAGAAAATGGTGATGTTATGCTCATCACCATCTCCTACCATTTTGACCATGTTCTTAAGAAACTGTGTAGGAATCAACTCATTCATCCAGGAACAGAGGCAGACACACTGAAAACAGACTGAAGGCAAAAATGGGCTTATACAGATGAAGAGGACAAATAACCCAGAGAAGGAGGCAACTTTAAGAAGTATGACTTAGAGACCACTTACATCAGGGAGAAATGCAGTCTATGGACTCAACAATGTCCCTGATCCTTATAGAAATAAAGAGGGAATACTTAAGCAGAAACTCATTAGGACTCTAGGAAGAAACAAAAGGTCTTCTAGTCACCAGGACTTGTGAGCTACTCCTTCCACTACATGCATATCTACACAGATACCTCATTACCATTTTTACTGTAAGTTTGATCACACTCTTCTCAAGGACCCTGTTCATGCAAAGGGAGAATGGGAACTTGGTTTGAAGGGTTTTGTACTGACCGCTCTTACTATACCTATTTAGTAAGCTTTTGTTAAAAATTAATTGAGCTTTTGATCGATTAAAACCAACCCACATCAGTGGGGATTTGTGAGCAATAGTACTAAAAATCCCAACCACTCAGAGTTACCTGACAAGAACTGAGGAAAAATACTAACCAACCCCCTACAGACCCCAGTTTGGGAGGGCAAATTGGGAGGAATGGGCCCAGAAGAGATATGTTGACACATGACCTACTGAAGGTATATACACATTTTTACACTTTCCTCACTTCCATCTTTACTTAGATGTGTCATTTTGTATGGCACATAGTGATCTTGCAATGTAAAAAACTTTTTTTAAAAATAGGCTTTGGTATGACAGATGTTAAGAAATATTCACGAATTTATCTGTTACATTACTATCCCTAAAAGGCTATTGTTAAGTCCCTGATCTATAGCAAGGATTTAAGAAAAAATTATTTAATTATTTAGTTACCACCACATCATTGCCATCCCACCGGGAAAACAACTGATGCTTGATCTAAGAATACTCAAAGGAAGGAGTAACATTTGCCTGGTGTCTATATTTTACCACCAATGGCCTCTAGGACATCACATTAGGGCCATTTTGAACTCACATGGGTTGGGAAGGACCATTCAACTGTTAGATGACTCCAGTCAGATTCAATTTATCCAAATGTAGCTTAGTCTCAGAGGGTTCAGAGGTCTCTAGGAAGTTAGAAAGAATAGGCCTAAAATATTCCAAAGAAGTCATATTCTATCTGTAAAGAGTCCAAAGACTTTGGTCCTTTCTCCATTTTGGATTTACATGCTCCTGGGCACCCCGGACTAGAGCTGCTTCTGTCTGGACAAAAAAAAAATCAAATAAACAAACAAACCCCACACACATCTGTAAATTCTTCTGCCACACCATACTCTGCTTTCTACCAGTCTTCTAGTCTAAGGATTACAGTCAGCTGTATATCCCTCACTGGCCTCAACCACACTCTCCCCTGTGATGACCCCTTCTGGGCACAACAATATCACCCAATCTTGAATTACATATACGCCACAGCATATTGGACAATTCATTTAGGGACCAATTGTTGGATAAAATGGAACTTTAGATAATGGGCAAATGTGCTAAATTATACTTGTGCCAGATGGTGGCACTGCTGGCTTTGGGCATCTGTTGCCATTACCATCATATGCCCCACATTTGAAGGGGGTTCCACATTGTAAATAGGCACCTGGAACATACCAGACGCTATTTTCTTTTTCCTGTTCATGTTATCTTATACTATGTCGTGTGAGGGATGTTAAAATCATCAAAACACTGACAATCTGCTGCAATAATCATATGTTATTGGTTTCCTAGCCAGAATTTTTAAATAATGCAACCAAAATAATTTTAATAGTACAACTGAAAGTGTATACCTAAAGTCCCTCATGACTTTGCCCCTTCTTATTTTATAAGAAAAAATTGATCTCTATCACCTTAATACAATTTGAAAAATGTTGTTACTTCAAATATTGTCTGTGCAAATATTTTCTTTTCTTTTAAAAGTGTTATCATTTAAATGTTCCTGAAAGTATGATAATTAATAATAATAACAATAATAATAGCATTTGTATAGTACCCACTATATGCCAGGCACTGTGCCAAGTGCTTTACAAATATTGTCTCATTTAATCCTCACAACAACCCTGGGAGATAGGTGCTATTATTATCCCCATTTTAGAGATGAGAAAACTGAGATAGACAGGAGTTAAGTGACTTGCCCAAGGTCACACAGTTTAGGAAGTATCTGAGGTTGGATTTGAACTCAAGTGTTTCTGACTCCTGGTCTAGTGCTTTATCCACTTTCAGATAGAATTAAACTTTGAGTTGCTGAGAGTAACTTTCATTTTCTTCCTGGTTCTGATCATTAAGGTCATTATGATCATAATATGTCATCTTTAAACATTTTACCCAATGATCAAGACATTCATTTCTCTCAAATCTCAGTATCCCCCAACATGTATGGAGTGTTCCAAAAGTCTTTGTGCAGTTTGGGGGACCCTCTGTAAAACTACAGCCCATTTGGGCCAGTCTTGTCACTATCCCCAGCATGTACCATGGTCACTCCATGAGTTGAAATATTGTTTACTAGTAATTTTTTGATCACTAAATTTGAGACCCCACTTTGCCCCTTTCTAGCTCTGTGTGGTTTCCCCCACCATCACCACCCGTGGTAATGCATTTTTTTTCTTGAAATTGATTTGTGGTTTAATGTATATATAGATAAATATAGATACCTATATATTGTACACATATGTATAATAAAGGTATGTGTATAGTGTCTATCTATCTATATACAAATAGTACTATATCCCTATCCTGAGAGGCATACCAGTCCCAGTATTCTTTCTGACAGATATTTTGGAACAGACACTCTAGGAAGATTGTATGAGAAAGTGCCTGGGACTGGATTAGAGTGAAGTCTGAGAGAGAGATTCCAGAAGAAGAAAGAGGAGGAAGCTGGGACCCAGAGTAGGAGGCTGAGTTAACTACAGCTTGAAGAATGTATTGAAGAGTCCAGCACTTAGCAAGAGATATCTTCCCGGGTCTTTTCTAGAAAATACTCAAAGTGCTGCTGCCGGATACCCCAGGGAACAATGCACCTGAGGAAGGGAGGAAGGATGAGAATGACTTCCACCAGTTATCAGTGAGTCTATTTAACCATGTGTGTGATCAGATGACCCCTGCTATCCCTAAAAATAATTTCCTTCTCCCATAGTCTCTGGTGCCAGGATAGAGGAATCCAAAGAAAGCTCACACATCTAATCCCTCTTCCATCCCCCTTTTCCCATGGTTTTTGGGCTTATGGAAAATATGAATAAATATTAGATTGATAGATGGATGATGGCTAATAGATGGTAGATGATATACATATATAACATCATATTCATATATATTGTCTGAAGGAGGGCAATCAAGATGAAAATCTCTGCTTCTCTTTCTCTGTGTCTGTCTCTATTTCTGTCTGTCTGTCTCTGTCTCTGTCTCTGATGTCTCTGTGTCTCTGTATATGTGTGTCTCTCTCTGTCTCTCTTTGTCTTTCTCTGTCTCTCTGTCTCTGTCTGTCTCTCTGTCTCTATCTGTCTCTCTGTCTCTGTCTGTGTCTCTGTTTCTCTCTCTGTGTCTCTCTCTGTCTCTGTCTCTCTCTCTGTTTCTCTCTCTCTCTCTGTCTCAGTCTCTCTCTCTCTCTCTCTCTCTTTCTCATTTCTCCTTCTATCACCTTGGGCTGAATAAAGATGAATAAAATGGGGAAATATCACCAGAGGGGGAACTGCCCAGGGTCAGACTCATTCTTAGCTACCTTCCTGTTTTCTAGCCTCACAATAGGTACTGGATGAGTTTACAACTTTGTTATCCCAGACTCCCGTTAACCCCCTATTTTCTATCATTCCCAGGTAACTCAAACACAGATCAACTGTGCCAGAGAACAGAGGTCTTAGCCAGCTGCTCTAGGACCCTGTCTTTGCTGGGTTAACTCCTCCCATGCACCGGGAAGAAGCAAAGCACCAACTCTGGAGGAGTCTGTTAAAGAGCAATTGCCTTCTCCTTGAATCAGAGCTGTGGAGGAAGAAATTGTCTTCCAGGGCAGTGGAGATAATTTCACCTCACGTAGTCTGCTAGACTTAGTATACTTACTGGTGTTCACATTCTCACTTCTGACTCAGCCGTATTGTTCCTTAGAGTTGTTGCCTCTGTGCTAGCAAGAGCTCCTTCTTACAGAGTCTTTGAAGAGGACATCAGAGATGCACAATTACAAAGCTAAGTGCTTGATCTACAAAGTCCACACACTCCTCAACATGAAAGTGACCCCCACTTTCACCACAGGCAGAAACATTCTTCTTCTTCAGGCATCTCCTGTAACTCTCTGTGAATCAATCCCACACACAGACATTGTTCCCTATATCTCTCTTTCAAAGCATCCATCATTGTGCATTCTAGGATTTGTATGTTTCTCAACCCTGGGCCACAAATACTTACTTTCTACCTAATTGAGTGTATGTTGTGTTCTGCCCCTACCCCCAGCTCCTGGGATCATGAACTGTTCTCTTTTATGTGTTTTTGGTGGATTGTTTTGGTTTTTTACTTATGTCCCCAGACTATAGTACTATGCATATAACCAGTGTTTTTAAAATTTTTGGCAAGTTGAATTGAACTGAGTTGAATTGTGTGACCCTGGGGAAGACAATTAATTTATATCTTTAAGCTTGAGTTTTCTCATCTGTAAAATGGAGGATAATAACTGCATCATATACCTAACAGAAATATTGTAGAGATCAAATGAGTTGTAGAACATTTGTAAATTGTAAAGTTCTATATAAATACAAGCTATTATCATTCACACCTCTGGATTTCTATTCTTGCTGTTTCTCCTGCATCAAATATCTTCCCTGTTTCACCTCCCCACCTATCCAAATGCTCCCCATCCCACCCCAATCCTTCCAATATCCCCTCATCCTTGAAGCCTTCCTTGACTAGTCCAATTCCCAGTGATTTCTTCGTCCTTTGAAGTCTACTGACAAATTAAAGAATGAGAAAGTTCTATTGATGTAGCACTTTTTTCCTCTTTGTTTCACATATATTAGTATTGTATATATAGTATTATAATATTGTATATATAGTATTATATATATAGCACACACAATATTGTATATAGTATGCATAGTATTGTATATATAGTAATGTATATATCATATGTATCGTATTGTATATATAGTATATATAGTACTGTATATATAGTATACCTAGTATTATATACAGTATATATAGTATTGCATATATAGTATTATGTATATAGTATACATAGTATTGTATATATAGCATCATATAGTATAAATTGTAAGATGCTTTAGGGGAGGAAGTACATTTTCTACTTTTTTCCTGTTCTCACTTCGCCATGTAAGGGGTACAGCTGAATAAGTAATAGCAAAGGTAAATTCCCTAAAGAACTCTTGACTCAATTCAAGCAAGAAAAGATGTATTGAGTGCCCACTGTATAAGGCATTATGGCATGCACCCTCTTTTCCCTCTGTTCTTAGCTTGCAGTCTGACTTCCAACCTCATCATTCAACACAAACTACTCTCTTCCGATGTTACTTATGATCTCTCAATCACCAGATCTTCTTGACCTCTCTGCAGCCTTGGATGCTGATGATCACCCTCTTCTACTTGATGCTCTTTTCTTTCTAGGTTTCCATGACACTGCCCTCTCATGCTTCTCCTCAGTCTCCTTTGTTGGAGCTTCATCCAGGTTACACTTGATGACTGTGAATGACCTATATCACCACCACTCAGACTCTGTGCCAGGCTATCTTCTCCTTCTATACTATTTCACCCTTAACTTTAATGAATTCAATTACTATCTCCATGCAGATGATTCTATTTGTCTAGCCCTAGCCTCTCTCTTGACATCCTAGCTTCAAATCTCCAACTGCCTATTGAATATCTTGTACTAGATGTCTTATAGACATCTAAGACTCAGTGCGTCCAAAAGTGAACTCACTATCTTTCCCCCAAAACCCTCTACTCTTTCCAACTTCCCTATTACTGTGGAGGATACTCCTCCCTATCACCCAGCCCCAACCTAGCAGTCATTCCCAACTCCTTATTCTCTCTCTTCCCTCCTCCTTACACACACACACACACACACACACACACACACACACCAAAATCGATCTGTTGCCCTGTCCTGTCTTTTCTCCCTTCATAACATGTCTTGTGTATTCTTCTTTCTCTTCTCTGATGCTGCCACCACCCTGGTATAAGCCCTTATTACCTCATACTTTCACTATAGCAATAGCTTTCTGGTTGGTTTCCTTGCCTCAAATCTCCTTACTATAGACCACCTTCCATTCAGTTGTGAATTCAGTCTTCCCAAAATGTAGAACCTACAGTGGCTCCCTATTACCTCCAGAATCAAATATAAACTCCTCTGGCTTTCAAAGATCTTCATAACCTGGCTTCCTCTTGCATTTCCAGTTTTCTTACACCTTGCTTCTTCTCCCCCCTCCAAAAATGTACTCTGGAATCCAGTGATCCTGGCCTTCAAGCTGTTTCTCACACCTGATATTCCATCTCCCAACTCTAGACATTTTCATAGTCTGCCCCTCATACCTAGAATTTTCTCCCTCTTCATCTCTGCCTCATGACTGCCTGGGATTCTTTTAAGACTCAGTGAAAGTCCCACCTTCTACAGAAACACCTTCTACACCTTCTTCTATAGAAGAAGGCTTCTAAAGAAACCTTTCTCAGTACACTTTAAATTCAGTACCTTTCCTCTGAGACTACTCCTAATTTATCCTCTATACATATCATTTGTATATAACTGCTTTCTTGTTCTCTTTTCCCATTTAAGAGCAGAGATTTTTTTTCTTTCTTTGTGTCCCCAGCACTTAGCACAGTGCTGGCACATAGTAGGCATTTACTAAATGTTTATTGACTCAACTTGATGTGACCCTGGCAAATAGAAGTATATAATTTATGTCCTTAAGGCTCTTTTAGGGCAATAAGAGAGACAAGATGAACACAAATAATTATAATACAAAGTAGAGTGGGGAAGACTTTCAGAGGTGTGCTAAGATCATGTTATAGCAGTTGAATGGAAGGGAGATTATTTCTGAATGGAAGGATCAAGGACAACTTCATAAAGAAGGCATTCGAATCAGGCAGGACTTCAGCTGGCAGAGAGATAGGAAGGAGGAGGGAAGGCATTTCGGATGAAGGGAACTGCCTCAACAAAGGCAGAAACCAAAGGTGTATTTTAAATGTCTCAGGATGTGATTAGAGAGATGGAAGGGTTGAAATTGCCTGGATAATGGGAGTTTGTGGGTGGGTTTTTAAATACTAGAATTTCTCCCCAGAAGGCATGTCCCTTCAGAGTACACAAGAAATTAATCACCCAAATCAGGGATGACTGATGTCTGTTTGTAACACACTCTCCATCTACACAGCAGGTTGTGAAAATGTACTCAGGCTCCTCAGAATGAAAATTGGGGTACTATGGAAGGGAAGGAATCCAATATCCACCTTGAGCCTCTGCAGCAATGGACATCTCTTTTGATCCTTGCATAAGAGTTCAAGGTAGAAATTTCCAGGGCTATCATTCCACTCCAAATGTTCAGTCTTTTAATGGTCTTTGAACTCATTTCATCTTCCATAGTCACAGGATTTTACTAGGGTACTTCAAGGCCAAAGTGTTAGGTGGCACAGTAAATAACACACAGAGCCTAGAATCAGGAAGAACTGAGTTCAAATTCAGCCTCATTCACTTAATAGCGGTGTGACCATAAGCAAGTCATTTCATCCCTGTTTGCCTCAGTTTCCTCATATGCAAAAATAGGAGTAATAACAGTACCTACTTTGCAGGGTTGTTGTGAGAATGAAATTATATTTGCAAAAATATAGAGGCTATATAAGGCTATATCCCAAAGAGATCATACAAATGGGAAAAGGACCCACATGTACAAAAATGTTTATAGCAGATCTTTTTGTGGTGGCCAAGAATTGGAAATTGAGTATGAATGTAATAGAATACTATTATGCTATAAAAAATGATGAACAGGCTGGCTTCAGAAAAACCTGGAAAGACTTGTATGGTCTGATGCTGAGTGAAGTGAGCAGAACCAGGAGAACATTGTACACAATAACAGTCACGCTGTGCAAGGACTAATATTGATAGATTTAAGCCTTCTCAGCAATACAAGGATCTAAGACATATCCAAAGGCCTCGTGATGGAAAATGCTATCCACAAAGAAGAAAGAACTATGGAGTCTGAATGCAGATGGAAGCATACGATTTGCTATTTTTTTTCTTCTGTTCTGTTTTGTTTCCTCTATCTGGTGGTTCCTCCTATTGGTTCTAATTCTTACTTACAACAGCACTAATTTGAAATATGTTTGATAGGAATGTATATGTATAGCCTGTATCAGATTGTGCACCATCTTGGGGAGGGAGGTAGGGAAGGAAGGGGAGAAAATTTAAAACTGAAAAGCTTATGGACGTGATTGTTGATAAATCAAAATAAATTAATTAAAAATATAGAGAACGCAGGGTTGGAGATAGGATGAGTAACAAGAAGAAGAATAAGAACAAGGAGAGCTAGAACAAGAGGAATAGTATTTGTATAGTTCTATAGAACTAACTATATAGTTTATATGGTTATAAAATATTTAAGGTGTATAAAACATTGTATATGTTCTCATTCGAGACTCACAAAAATTCTAGGAAGTCAATGCTATTATTTTTCCCCACTTTATAGATAAGGAAACTGAGGCAGATAGAGTTTACATGACTCACCCAAGGTCCCACAACTGCTGAGGCAGGATTTGAACACAGATCTTCCTTTCCACACAGGTTGAACGCTCTATGCACAGCACCACCTAACTAATTCTAAAACAACCTGAAGTAGATCAAAAGGCCCCCAAATGAACAGAAATAAAGAGAAAGAGAATGATTTCTATCATGGTCCAGGCTATCTCTGCCATACCCTAAACACATACTATCTACTGAATCTTCCCTTGATCGGAAAGAAGGTCCTTAGGATCAGATACAGGCAGCAATGCTGAAGGACAACTGTATCATGAAAGGTAAATAAAAAGAAGAGGACATCAATGTACTTAGGTGACTCCTGCTGAATTCAAGAGAACTGGAATCCTTTAGAGAGCAATATAGCAGTATGCAGAAAGAGCCCTGAACCTGAAGTTCAGCAAAGCCAGGGTTTGAATCCTATCTTTGATATTTGCTAGCCATGCAACCATTCTGTTTGTTTCCTCTTTATAAAATAGGAATAATAGTACCTATTTTGTCTGCCTCATAGAATTATTATGAAAATCAACTAAAATATCATGTGTAACATAAATATACTTTGTAATCCTTAAAGGATGATATCAGTGAGTGATTCTATGAAAACTTGCAGAGAGGTCTTCAGTTAAGTTCCCCAGGTATCTGTCCTTGGCCATTCACTTTTTTTCTGTCTTATCGATGACTTCAGTGAAGTCATTCAACCAAGTTGGTGTGCTTGTTGGATTTTGCAGATTAGACAAAGCCCAGAAGAATAACTAATGCATCAGGTGACAGGTTTGGGATGCAAAAGACCTAGATTCTAAAACAATAGTGTCAAACTCAATTAGAAATGGATTCCTGTGGGACACGTATAACTAAGAAAATTACAAATTAACATTATCTATGTTGTGTTGTATTTTTACTTTATTTTGTTAAACATTGTCCAATGGCTGCACTTGGGAGCAGGTGAGTTTGACACCTCTAATCTAGCATAATGGGCCAAGTCAGGCAGGTAATAAATATTTTTAAGCACTACTATGTTCCATGTGCCAGCCAGGTGGTGCAATAGAGCATTGTCCCTGGAGTCAGGAGAACCTGAGTTCAAATCAGACCTCAGATACTTTCTAGCTAGGCAAGTCACTCAATCCTGTTTTCCTCAGTTCCTCATCTGTAAAATGAACTGGAGAAGGAAATGGCAAAACACTATGGTATCTCTTTCAAGAAAACTCCCAAATGAGGTCATAGAGAATTGTACATGACTGAAAAATGACTCAACAACAAACAATGTGTCAGACACTATACTAAGTGCTAGGGATGCAAAGAAAGGTAAAAGACAATCCCTGATCTCAAGTAGTTCACAGTCTAATGGGGGAGATAACATGCAAACAATTCTGTACAAACGAACCACATACAATATAAACTATAGATAATCAACTGAGGAATGGCACTTGAATTAGGGAAGATCAGAAGAGGCTTCCTTTACAATGAAGGATTTTTTAGTTGGAGCTTGAAGGAGCCCAGGGAACCCAAGAGGCAGAGAGAAGGGAAAACATTCCAGATATGGGGGCAGCCAGTGAAAATTCCCAGAATCTAATACAAGACAGCAAATTTTGTATTGCAGGCACCAGTGAAACTTCTTTGGATGAGACACAGTGCTAGAAGTAGCAAAGGCATTCAGTAGAGAAGAGACAAATATGAGAAAGGAACCACAATGAGAGAAGAATAAATAAATAATAAAGAAGAATAAATAAAATGCTGAGTGGTGCTGTCACTATAATAGTAAGTCAGTCAATAGCATTTATTAAGCACCTACTGTGAATTTCCCATGCTGATGAAATCACTAGTTAGGGCCAACAACCAAAAAATTCAATGCATGATAGAGTTAAAAGTGCTATGTGAGTTCTGAATAGTGGAACGGGGGTTTCCAGAGTAATAATTAATATCCATGCACATACCCTTCATTTTAGTTCAAGAGTTGGAGGTGTTTAGAGGAAAATTCTTTATTTGGGCTTCCACCCTGATTAATGAGGCAAAACTGAGGACAAAGAGAATTAAAAGATTTTATTATAAGTGTGTCAAGGTAGCAACACATTGCCGAGCTGATCACTGAAGATCAACCATGGCTTCAAGGTGGGGACAGCTTTTATAGGTACAACCCAGATAGATCCACCACAGCAAAAGAGGTTAGGCCTTTGAATCTCAGTTCCTCCCCAAGGTAGCAAAAATGTGACAATTGGCAGGTAGGGGTACGTGACAAAGAGTGAGTGATGCAAAAAGCTACCAACTTGGTGTTTCTGAGCAGCACCTCCCCCCAGCACAACTGAGAACAATGGGATGCTGAGTCTACATAATTTTCAACAGAGGGTGTGTACATATGCCTATTCATGTATGTATGTATATATGACTGTATGCATATATGTACGTGTGTGCATATATGTATATATGAATATAGCAAAGATAGAGGCAGGAAAAAAGCACTTATTAAATGCCTACTATGTTTCAGGCTCTATGCTAAGATCTTTACAGATATTATTTCATTTGATCCTCACAACAACCCAAGGTGCTATTATAATCTCCATTTTACAGCTGAGAAAACTGAGGCAAACAGAGATCAAGGAACTTGCCCAGGGTCACTTAGCCAGTAAGTGTCTGAGTTTTGAACTCAAGGTTTTCTCACTTCTGGCCCAGCATTGTACCTTCTAGCTTTCCAATGACACAGTATGTATAACCTGCCACAGTTCTCAGGTTCTCCATGATTTTCATCATTATTATTATCTCTGCCATTCATTTGACTTCATCATATATTACTTTCTGTTGTTATTTAATTTTTCACCTAACTAGAATGAAATCTTCTGAAGACAGGAACAGAGTAGTATATTTCTTTCTATTCCCTACAGAACCTAGCTTTGTAGTGTACTCCTAGTAAGCATGCAGAAAATGTGAATTTGCAAATAAGGAGAGGACAAATGAGGTTAGTATCTGTTCATGCCCCATCTATGCCAGAGAGTCTCCCTTGCCCTATTTGACTGTCAGTTTGCCTTGTGGGGGACTAAGGGTAGCAGGAAATGACTATTGGATTAAGTGAGAACTCCTCGGCAGGGTCATGCTTTCTGCATTTAATTGCTAACTGACATGAAGGGATATTGCTACCCTTATTTTATGAATGCACATGGTACATTAATCATGGTTCTGGAAGAAGCCAGCTCAGTACCTGGTTGGAAGATACAGAGGTTTTTATGACACTGATCATCTGGGAACAGGAGTCATCCTCATGGCTTCAGTCTCTGTGTGGCTACATGTTTGAGTTGGCTGATCAAAAGGGAAGCTGTGACCATGAGCAAGACAACTGAAGAAATGTTATGAAAGAAAGATGCAGACAAAATTTAGACAATTCCCCTACTGATGGAGCCAGGAAGCAAAAGAGAAATTGTTTTGGATCTTTGGTTAGAGCTCTGCTCAGTCTTTATGGGGTCAAGGACAGAAGCAAATTTGAGCAAACTAGATCAAGGAATTAATAAAGCATATTTACTGTCCTGTTAGGTGTTCCAAGTCTATTTCTAGACCATTTTTGTGCAATCTTCAAACATTGCATCATCCAGTTCTAAAATCTTTTGTTCCTTTTGCAGTTCTCTATAGACCAGCCTTCATTTCTTTTTTTTTTTTTACTCACATGTAGATAGATCATAATTCCTTTATTTCAATATAAGTTTATCTATTGGGGAAAGGAACATATACAAAATCCTCAATTTCATGTAAGTTAAAAAAGACAAACTATTACAATAGCCTCCTAATTGTTCCTACTTCCAGCCTCTGCCCCTCTGTAATGATCCTCTATGCATTTGCCAAGGTGAGATACCTAAAGCACAGGTTTGATCAGATGTGCCATTTTCCATCAGCAGCTCTGCTTGCTTTCTCTGGAGGATCATGCCTCCCCCAGGATAACCTGATCATAAAAAACTTCATCACCATGCAGTTTGACTCAGCTTTTAACACTCAATAGCTTCTCAACTCCCTCAGTTGCCCCTCACCTCTGATTGGAGGGTTGAAGGGCAGAGCAATAAACTCTCCCCATACCCTTCCTTTATGGAGGGCTCAGAACTTTACAGGTAGCTCTCCATTTGCCATCAGCAGCTCTGCTTGGTTTCAATTCCACAGAACATCAGTCTGCCTGGCTACCTTCACTCCATCTCCCACCTCCACACACATACCAGGTACTCTCTGATACTCCCCCCTTCAGTTTCCTTTTGTGCAACATCTTTCCCTGTTAGATTGTAAGCTCTTTGGGGGCATGATTTGTCTTTCTTTTTTCTTATTTATATTCCCAGTACTTAGTACAGTGCCTGTCACAAAACAGGCATTTGATAAATAGAAGTTCATTGAATTGCGTTATTGAATTGAAGTATGACTTCTTTGATCAAGAGTATCCATGGTTCTTTATTGCCTCTAAATACAAACTCCTGCTTGGTTTTTAAGGTCCTTCACAGTTTGTCTTCAGTTGTTGTTGTTGTTGTTGTTGTGTAGTGTCCAACTCTAACCCACTTTACAGACTGATTACTACTTCACATATGCTGTTTTCCAGGCAAACTGGCCCTTTTCTCTTTTCCTGTAAATGCCATTTCATATCCCAATTCTGTGCCTTTGCATGGGTAGTCACCCATGCTTGGAATGCCCTCCCTCTTCACCTTTGCCTCTGGGCCCTCTAGCTTCCTTCAAATGAGAGATCAAGTGGCACCACCTGTCTGAGGTTTTTTCTGATTCCCTCAGTTCAAGCAATCAATCAATATTTATGAAATGCCAGCTATGTGCCAGGCACTGTGCTAAGGGCTTGAAGATACAAAAAGAGGCAAAAGACAGTCCCCGTCCTCAAGGAGCTCACAATCTAATGGGGGAAACAACATGCAAACAAATATATATGAAGCAAGTTATATACAAGATAAATAGGAAATAATTGAAGGAAGGAAAGCACTGAAATTAAGAGGAGTCAGGGAAGATGTCCTGTAGAAGGTAGGATTTTAGCTGGGACTTTAAAGAAGCACCAATTCCAAAATTACATTGTTTTAATTTTATGTGCATATTTAAATATATATGTGTATGTTGTATTATGTATTTCTCTATATATGTATTTTTCCCTCTAGTAGAATATAAATTGCTTGAGAGAAGAAAGTATTTCATTTTGTCTCTATTAAATTGAAGGAAATATCATTCAGACTTTATATTCAAAATGAGAAATGACTATTTTGTCAACCCTAACATTTATCTAATAAACATTAAATATTGTTTGTTCTCCAAATCAAATATACATAGAAAATATTTTAAAAATGCTTAATGAATTAGTATTATTGTATACTGAATACTGAATTGACCAAAGTCACAGAATTTTACATCTAGTCAAACTCCCTTCATTTTGCAGATAGGGAAACTGAGACCCAGGAAGATTAAGCGGCTTGACCAAAGCCACACAGGTAGTTAAGTATCAAAAGAAAGACTCAAACCTATCTCTTCTGACACCACAGAGAGTCTTCTCTTCACTATGCTTCCTTCCCTATGTTAGCCAAACCAATTCCTTTTTGAAATTTCAGTTCCATTATTATAACCCAATAAGTTTATGTGAATCGTAGGATCCTTACCATTTAGTCATTCAATCAACAAGCACGTATTAAGTGCTTGCTAAGTGCCCGGTGCTGTGCTAAGTGCTGGGGATACAAAAAAAGGCAAAAAAAAAAAAAAGGAGGGGTCAGGGAGGGAAAGGGTTCTTGCCCTCAATAATTCATATTGTAATAATGGAGACAAAAGTAAACAACTATGTTCATACAAGGTACATAGAGTTTAAAAGTGAGGAAATTTCAGAGGGATGGCACTGGGAAGTGGTGATAGGAACTTGTTTCTGCACAAGGTGGAATTTGAACTACATCTTCAAGAAAGCAAAAGAAGGTAGAAGGTGGGGGTAAGAAGCAAGATCATTCCAGACATGATGAACAATCAGTGGGAGGAGCAGTGAACGGGTCAATGTTGCTGGTTAGATAAGGGAAGCAAAGTGTGAGACTGAATAGTGGGAAAAAGCCTAGCTTTTTATATTTTTTAAATATTTTTTATATTTTATATTTGATTTTTAATAGGGAGTCATTGGAAAAAAGTCATTAATACAGTACAGTATATACATATATATATATATTAAGCACTTAGAATTTGAAGAAAGAAGTGCTATATATGAGAGTAAATATAAAATTTAGATAAGATATGATCCCTACAATTATGACAGAAGAAAAGGCCCCATTTACACCAAACTATTCATAGCAATACTTTTGTGGTACCAAAGAACTAAAGACAAACCAGGTGTCCATCACTTATGGAGTGGCCAAACCAATTTTAGTACACAAGTAAAATGGAATCTTACTGCACCACAAGAAGCAATGAATATGAGGAGTTCAGAAAAACATGGGGATACTTCCATGAATCGATACTTAGAGAAATAAGCAAAACAAAGAAAATGCTATACACAAAGACTGCAGCAAAATAATCAAATCAATCAAAATAAATGGAAAATAAATCAATCAAAATAAGTAAAACAAAAATAATCAAAACCAAACTTTGGGTAATTATAATGACCAAGGTTGGCTTTTGAGAAAAGATTCCTACTTTATTGTAGAGATGGGGAACAATAAAGGTGGAATGGGCTGTCCAATACAGGCAATATGCTGATTAGTTGAGATGAGCTGCTTTTTCCTCCCTCTTTCTTGCTAAAATCTCCATAAAACTTGTTTCACTGGGTAGGATAAAAGATAGATATTCAGAAATGAATGATATAAAAACAAAAGACATAAACAAAAATTAAATAATTTAACAGCATGGATACTTAGGAGCAAAGTACATATTTGGGAAATGGAGAATTGTCTAGTGGCTTTGGAGCTTGGAGAAAAGATTGGAAAAGGAGGATAGTATCAAGTTCATAAAGCCTTGAGTACCAGGTAGAGGAATTTGATTTTTATTTAGCATCAAAGAATCGTAAACTCATAGTTCTAGAGCTGGAACAGTCCCTCTAGTCCATCCCCCACCTTTAATGGATGGAAGAAAAACAATCTGAGCCCCAGGAATGATAAGGGATTTTCCCTTCCTGGGTCACATAGAGAAAAATGGACAGAGCCAGGATTCAACCCCAGATCTACCTCAGAGCTGGATTCTTTCTGCCAGTGTAGATTCTTGAGCAGAAGCATGATGTAATCATACCTATGTGTCTTTCAACCTTTATTCTGGCAGCAATAGGAAGGCTGGTTTGAACAGAAGAATAACAATAGACTCTAAAAGGGGGAATGGTCATGAACCTGAGTTGAACCAGGTTTGCTGCTATTTCTAGTTCTTTTTTATTTGTCCAGATTTGAAAATGTGAGGAAGGTAGCAGCAAGATTTTGCAGTCATAATTTTATAGCATAGTCACACAACTGATTAAAGAATGCAGAGGCTACAAGATTTCACTGTGGATTTTATGTTCGATTGTTTGTTTGCTTGATTGCCATGATAAAGCATATGACATGATAAAGCAAAAATGTAGCCTTAAAGTGTATCCTCCAATAAGCTTTCTACCAAGTATGTGTTAAGAT
Source organism: Vombatus ursinus (assembly GCF_900497805.2). Taxonomy (NCBI): domain Eukaryota; kingdom Metazoa; phylum Chordata; class Mammalia; order Diprotodontia; family Vombatidae; genus Vombatus; species Vombatus ursinus. The sequence continues at coordinate 24,821,597 of NW_020949351.1, forward strand.
TATACGATATTCGTTGGTGGGTCAAACACAACGGAAACTTTGTTCAATAGTCCTCTGATTGTCATTATCAAGAAAGGCATAACACAAGAAGACCTGTTTTTGTTGTGGTTGTTCATGGCTGTCATGGAGGATGTCAAATGTAGAATTTAAATGCAACATGGATTCTCTATAGATGACAAGGTCTTCCAGATGCTTCTATTTGTAAATGACTGTGTATTCATTGAACACTAGAAATCCTCCAAAATTGTATCCACAACCACTTAATAGTGACTTATACCTTTTTAATTCAACACAATACTTCAGAGGACCTGGGATCTCACTGACAAATATTTGTTTTGTTTTTTTTTTCCAAAGATTGCTTAACAATCCACTCAGGAAAAACCAAGTGGATGAAAATGTATGCTGTCCAAACTAAAAGACATAGCTGGATGGAGAGCCCATTGGACTGGTCCATCCATCCTTTTATCTTTCACACACAGCCTGAAGATGAATATTGAGTTGTGCACAGAATCGAATAGGAGATATGAAGTGGGCTGGATAGTGTTTTGAAAACTGCACAGTATTTTCAATGATAACAAGCTCTTACCTGAACAGAAACCTTAGCAATACCAAAACTCATCTACTTATGTTACATGGCTACAAATCACACATACCCACAATGTGCAAAGAGTCAAAACTGCAGGTGATCCACTGGGCAAATGTAGAGCTATATAGCAAACCTAAGGAGGCACAAAAGGTTGTCAATGATGGCTCACATACAAGAAGCAGCAAAACAAAAAAAATTATCCGGAAGACATATGATTGAAAATGTTAGCTATCATGTCAGATTCAGAGGTAGAAGTAGAAAGCTTAAATGATAAACTCAGTGGCTTCCAAGAAGCAAGATGGATCCCCTAAGGAGGCTCTATAGTAAAATGTAGGTAGCAATTGCACAGGATGAGAAGGTGTGGATGAGTTGTGATCTACATCATTTCAGTGGGATCCCAGACTCCCTGATGTATTAACATGACAAAGGGTTAAAGAAAAGGGCAGAGTACATCACTTGTGCCAATAATTAAGGTACATTTGTTGATCAACATGAAGTTAGACTTATATTATATCATCCCCATGATCCTTGCCTGAATATCTCTTGGGGAAAGTAAATCTTCATTTTGGCCTCACAGTGTATTATTGAAGTATATAACAGTAAAGGCAGCTAAGAGGTATAGTGGTTAAGAGTGCTGAATTATAAAATGGGGATAGCACCTACCTCACATGGTCATTGTGAGTCTCAAATGAGACAATATACATACAGCATTTTGGAAACCTTGTTGTTGTTCAGTAGTTTTAGTTGTGTTCAATTCTTCATGATCTCATTTGAGGTTTTCTTGGCAAAGATAGTGGAATGATTTACCATTTCCTTCCCCAGCTCATTTTACAGATGAGGAAACTGAGGCAGAGGTTAAGTGACTTGCCTAAGGTCACACAACTAGTAAGTATCTGAAATTGAATTTGAACTCAGGTCTTCCTGACTCTAAGCCTGGCACTCTAGCCACTGGATCACCTCGCTGCTCCAATTACAAGCTTATATAGCACTGTATAAGAGGCAGCTGGTAGCTTAGTGGATAGAACACTGGGTCTGAAGTCAGGAAGACCATAGTTCAAATCTGGCTTCAGATACCTCCTACCTCTGTGATAGAGCAAATCATTTAACCCTGTTTGCCTTCCAAAATGGATCCACTGGAGAATGAAATGTCAAACCACTTCAGTATCTTTGCCAAGGAAACCCCAGATTGGGTATTGAAGGGTCAGACATGACTGAAAAAAACTGAACAGTAACAACATAGCACTGTATAAATGCTAGCTATTCTTATTATGTTTCCTTTTGTTTTGTTTTTTTTATCATTAGGAGCTAGTCTACCTCAAAATGGCAACTTTATATCCTAAGGTTCTATAATGCAAAATTTTACAACTCATAATACTTTTCACATACTACAAGAGCTGACATAACCCAACATGACTGGAGAAAATTATAGAAATTGATGTAATGTCTGATATAAGTGACTTAGGTTAATCATTCTTCATTTCAATTGCATTTTGACAGGCTGGGTGTGGGGTTCTTTTTTGGCAAATATATTTTCAGTTTCTCATTTTATAGACTCTTAGAAACCTACAAACTGTTAGAGGTTTTTACTTATAATGAAGGTATTGTTGAAGATGAGACTGCTGATGAAATGTGCAACACATCTCTGGGTGCCTTCTTTTTTTCCTAGTGAAACAGAATGTAAGGTCAGGATTATAATCAAGAACTCTTCAGATCCTTGTTTCTCTCTTTTATATGTTCCTTTTTTGTCCTCTTACCATTATTTTAATTATACAGAGGAAAGGGGGGGGATAAAAAGGTCTGTTGATCACCTCTGTGAAGTGGATTAAGATTTTCACCTTCAGAACAATCACAGCTCTAGTGGAGGGATTCTCAGAAATTGTCTGTGTCTGAGTTATTGCTTTGACACTGGGAGTGGCTTTTCAAAGGATGAATACTGAGGTTCAATAAACTTCATTTCCTGATGTCAAATGCATTGATGAAATTGAAGTGAAAAGCATGCAAGAGATAAAATTTCTTTCCCAGGCCATGGGACATGCCTCTGATTACTATGATGAGAGGAATTCCCACACGCTGGATAAACATAAGCATTCTTAGAGGATGCTGGCCAATAAAATATATTGTTCTTGAGTTTGTTCCCATGTTATTCAAGCTACTGGCAAGATGCATCCAAAACAAAAATCACCAAAGCAGAAGTGGGGAGGGAGAAATAAAGTACATTTGACTTTGGGGAAGATGTAAGCTGAGATCCCATAGAGATTTTTTGTTTGTTTGTTTTTAATGAATACTTCAGTTTACCTCCTCTACATTGATGAAATTAAAAGGCAACTAATCAAGTCTCCATTTCATTTCATGCCATTGCAGACAGTTTCAAGAAACTGGGCTGATAATAGTTAACATTTATATAGCAATTTAACATGCACCATCTCATTTGAGCCTCAAGATAATCTGGGGGGGTGCCTCTTCCAGATGAGGAAATTGAAGCTCAGAGCGATTAAGGAACAAACACATCCGTGTTCACACAGCTTGTGAGGGTTAGGAGGAAGATACAACCCCAGACTCTCCCTCACTCTAAGTCCAGCATTTTTTCTACCATACTACATTGCCACTTTCATATAATATTAAGGAAAGAATGTAGTAGTTTTCTTAAGTTATCTAAGGCCAACCATGATTTTGCCTGTAACAAAGACAATTTAGAAAAGGTCAGTTTTTAGACCTGAATTATGCAGATAACTGCCTCCCTTTTTCTACTTGACTTGCCATACCAACATAGCCTATTCATTCAGCCTATCAAATTATAAAAAATATCCAAACCATTCAAACCGTCAAATATATTAAAAACCTAAATGTAGCCATGATTTAATCCATCCTAGCAATGTCGAAGAGTCAAACCAATCTCACTGATGAGGAAAAAAGGTTACCAATTCATGAGAAAACTATCGAGATTTGTCTTTTGAGGAATTTTGTAAGCAATAATGAAGTCTTCATGCAATATTCTGAGACACTAAGCAAACTATGTATTGCAAATTATTAAATAAAGCCTATGAATGAAAAAAAATATTGAATAAAGTCTTTGGAGGTCTTTGTAGCACCTTTTCTCTACAAGTTACAATAATTCAGGAAAAGTTTTGTTTTGTTTTTTAAAGAAAAGAAATAAATATATTGACCTTGAGTGAGTGGGTAGCTAAAAGAAGTTGCTTTTGTAGATTAAGCCTCTATTTCTTCACCTAAAATTCAGATACTAGCACATGATTCTTCATTTCTTTACAGGTGTGTGGTCAGGATAAAAGTATAGGTGCACAGCTCTTTCTGCTTCTTTAAATCAAAGTACTCTATAAACCTAAGGAGAATTATTAAAGTAAATTGCATCCATTAAGAGTGATAATGTAGTGTTATTTAAGACTAGGGAATAAACAGGTAAAAACTCCCAGCTATTACTTTACTCTATGTGCCTAGTTACAATCATTCTATGTCTTTCTATGGTTCTACTCAAGATTTATGTCACCTAATGGTGACTGGAATAGTTGAATCAAGGAATAGTCTTATTTCTTCGAAGATCATCTATCCATTCCTATTCCACATTTCTCCTTAGAAAATGAATTAGAATTGGGCATTCTACTTCAGAAGAAAAATAATCTACGTGACTAGCAACCTTCATTATGCATTCATACATTTGGCTATTGGCTGGTTGTAACTACTAACTGTGAAGTGAAGAAGTAAATCACTTAAGTCTCATCTGAAAAGTGTTCATGAAGTAGGTATATATTGCTCAGTTAAAATCTGGCTTTAGACATTTACTAGCTGTGTGACCCTGGGCAAGTCATTTAACCACTGCCTGCCTCAGTTTCCTCATCTGTAAAATGAGCTGGAGAAGGAAATGGCAAACCACTTCAGTATTTTTGCCAATAAAACCCCAAATAGGATCACAAAGAGTCAGACATGACTGAAAAATGACTGAACCACAACTGTTGATATAATTTTAGGGACCTGGTTACAGAGGTCATTAAAAAAAATCTGAACAGAGATCACTATTCTTACTGAACTTTATATTTTTTTCTGAAGATAACTGTCAAGTTAAAAAGAGGGGAAAAGATATAAAGTAACATTGTTGATTCTTCAGCTTAAGTCAAAGAACTAGCATGATTACTCTAATGCATTACTGATTAATGTATTGGAAGGCTTGTATAGAATATGAATGCAAATTGCAAATAAAAGATACCTAAGTCAAACCTCAAAGTTAGTAACATATGTATGTATGTATGTATGTATGTATGTTTTATATGTATATGTGTATATATGTGTTATGTGTATACACATACATATATTATGATTTCACTGGTTTGGAGAACTTTTTTCTGCTGACCCAGAACAATTCTTCTGTAACTTAGAGTATTAAAGAATTGCTTGACATATCAGAAACAGAAATTGAATTCAAGTCTTCCTGTCTCTAGCACCAGCCCTCTAACCATTATTTCACCTTGCATCTCTACCAGCCTCCTATAACAAATCTCAAATGATCCAGGGAATCAGAAATAAAGGTAATGGGAAGGGTGACTAAGGAGTGGTATTAATTAGCAAATTAAACATATTGGTCAAAACCAGATATTAGCTGATGCTTCACATTCCATCCAATTACCTACTTTCAACATCTCTTCGCCATGGAATCTTCTACTGATTCCCTCTAAAATAGTAGACCTCTAGAGATCATGTCCAGGGAGATTTAATGTACTTAGCTCTGGCACCATCATGCTGGGGCCATGCTGCTTTAATTGTGGAGTCAACCAGAACAAAAGCATATGTCCAAGCCATCTAGGTGACGCAGTGAGTAGAATGCTGACCTTGTGGTCAGGAAGACCTAAGTTCAAGATCCCAACTGGCTACATGACCCTGGGCAAGTCATTTAAATAGAAACACACACAAAACAAAAACAAAACAAAATAAAATCCACTATATCTAGTCAGTCCCGTACCCTAGACTATGGATCATCTAACTTCCCAAACCTAGCTATTTGCTTCCTTTCCACCTTGCCACCCATGAATACCTACCCCTACACTTTTCCCCCTATTATTTTAGAAACAATTTAATCAATTCTACTATTAATTCCAGAAAGGGTATGTCAGTCGATTGTTTTATAACTCCACCCACTATACCTGTGACTTTGCAAACTAACACACACTTCTCTGGCCACCACTACCTTATATATGTTGTCTCCCCTCTACTAGAATGAAAACTTTTTGAGGGCAGGGACAGTCTTGCTTTTGTATTCATATTCCCAGTGCTTAGTATGATGCTTGATAAGAAAAAATTTTCTGTAATTAAAGTCATACTTTTCATCTACACACTGAAGTAACATTTTATGGGGCACCTGTTGTCATGGAATGCTGACAGTAGATATAAAGAAAGTGTCCCCATGAAGATAATTGCAGCCTATGTGCCCATATCCATCACAGGCAATGGAAAAGTCTAGTAATTCTACAAAGAACTTGACAAGAACCTACAAACCAACATACAGCTAGTATTCTGTGACTTCAGTGCTGAAATAGGCTGAAATAAGACTTTCAAATTCTGTTAAAATAATATTTAATAATTGTTATAACCAAACTTGACTTTGAAGAAGAGTTAAGAAAATATACCTCCCTCCCTTCATCAAAGAGTTGGGCAACTATGGATATGGGGTAAAGTTGACATGTTGTTTCTTTTGTTTTGCTTTGCTTTTTTTGTTTTAATCGTTTCCAAAAAAAAGGCTCACTTACATATGAGAAGTAAAAGGATATATTTAGAAATAACATGACATAAAAACAAAAAGACATCAATGTTTTTTCAAGAAAAAGAAAGTTTGGAGCACCTAGGTGGTGCAGTGGATAGAGCACCAGTCCCAGAGGCAGGAGGATCTGAGTTCAAATCCAGCCTCAGACACTTACTAGCTGTGTGACCCTGGGCAAGTCACTTAACCCCATTGCCTAGCAAAAAATAAAATAAAATAAAATAAAATAAAATAAAAATAAGAAAAAGAAAGTTTGGAGTCAAGAAAATGAAAGCTGAAAGAGGTGTAGACCACTCAGAAGCCATTCACCTGTCAGGGCCTTTGTGGCCTATTGTCCAATTTAGGGGTGGAGAACCTGCGGCCTCGAGGCCACATGCGTCCCTCTAGGTCCTCAAGTGTGGCCCTGTAACTGAATCCAAACTTCACAGCACAAATCCCAGAGATTTGACTAAAGTCTTTTGACTAAAAGTCATTTCAGAAGCAGTTCACTGTATTTGGTTAGGTCATCAACTGATTAAATCTAAGGTCAAAGTAAGTGTCATATGAGATGAAAGGATCAAAATTTTAAAAAATATATATATACACATAGCAACTCTAACCAAACTGATTTAATCTTAAAACCGATGACTTTCTGAACTGGGAAGGACCCAAGCATGGTTAATCCATAAATGAACAGCAATATTGTCCATGACACCTCAAACAAGTGATCCTCCAATTGCCACCTGAACACCTCCATCCCAAAGCAGTCCGTTTGCATTCAGACATCTGTAACTGTTTTTCATTATGTCTAGCAGGAAATCTGTCTCTACCTTTTGCTCCTAGTTCTAATTATTCCAGTCTCTCTTCTCCATTACTGCCCATCCAATACACGAAGACAACTTTTACATTTTCCCTTATTCTTTCTCTTCTTCAGGCTAAGTACATTCAATACATTCAACCATTATTGTATGGCATGGTTTTCAGAACTCTCACCAACCTGCTTGCCCTTCTCTGGACCCACTCCATTTTGTCACTTTTTTTTCCTAGGACTGAACAAGATACTCCAGGTGCAGTCTGACAAGGGCAGAGTAAGTAGGGTTGTTACTCTTTTTGGAATTATGCTTTTTCTCTTAAGTTTTAAATAAGTTTTACTAATGTCTTTTTTATATATCACCATAGTTTTCCCTCAGTATCCAGTTCCTCTCCTCCTCCCAGAGGGTCATCTCAAGTAGAACAAATAGTATTTTTAAATACAAAAAAGAAGAAACAAGAAAAGTTAGCATAACTAGTTAATACTTTAAAAAAGTCTGAAAATATGTGTAATACCTGTGTGTTTCCCCACTCTGTAAAGGAGTAGAGTGGAAGTGTCTTTTACTATGTCTTCTTTAGAGCTAGGCTTATTATTTTTTGGGGGGTTTTTTTTGTTTTTGTTTTTGTTTTTGTCTAGGCAACAGGGTGAAGGTACTTGCTCAGGATCACACAGCTATGTTATGTGTCTGAGGCTGGATCTTAACTTAGGCCCTTTTGAATCCAGGGCCAGTGCTCTAGCCACTGTGCTAGCTAGCTGCACCTAGGCTTATTCTTTAACATGTTATAACATTCCATTTTTTGTGTATGGTTGTTTTCTGTTTAGATTGCTGTAGTCATTGGGTATATTGTTTACTAGACTCTACTTACTTTTCTTTTCCTCAGTTCATGTAGATCTATCCATGCTTCTCCATATTCATCATAGTCATCCTTTCTTAAAGCACAGTAACATTCCATTATATTTATGTACCACAATTTGTCTAGCCATTCCTCAGTCAACGGAATCTACTTTGTTTTCAATTCTTTGCTATCACAAAAAAATCAGCTATAAATATGTTGGTGTATACAGGGACATTCTTCTTAACAATGGTAGCCTAGGGTACAAGCCAAGTAATTGAATCTCTGGGTCAAATGGTATGGACATTTGGGTTCCTCTATTTGCATAATTTCAAATTGCTTTCTAAAATGATTGAACTGAGTCAAAACTTCACCAAAACTACATCTAAAGGAACTCTCCATCTATAGACAATACAGCTTCAACTTGGACTCTGCATTGAATATTCTCCATGACAATGGCAAATAAACATTAGTGAGCACACATCTCCCTGCCTTATTCCCCACCTGAAAAAAAAATCATCATCAAGTGGCCAGACTACTTGTGATGAGTCTTTCTTTGTACTTAGCTGACTAGTTATTGGAAAACAAACTCAATTTGTTGCCATGACCATACTCAAAGGTATTTGATCATGATAGAACTTGCAGGAATTCACATTCCACTGGTATGGACGAGCCCACCATCCCTTCCATATCACAATGAGGCAGCAGACTGAGACTTTGAGAGGATTTGAGGCAAGTTGGGGAGAAGAGGGAGATCAGGACAGATTTCTTCTCTTCTCACTGTAAAGTATGAATTTTTTTCTTAAGAAAGATGGGGGTATAGCAAAGAAATGGAAATTGAGGGGATGCCCATCAATTAAGAAATGGCTAAACAAGTTGTGGTATATGATTGTAATGGAATACCACTGCACTGTAAGAAATGATGAGCTAGTTGATTTTAGAAAAACGTGGAAAGACTTGCATAGAATAACAAAAAGTGAAGTGAACAAAACCAAGTGAATATAGTATATAGTAACAACAATATTGTTTAAAGAATGATTGTGAACAACCAAGTTATTCTGAATACTATAAATATTCAAATCAACCATAAAAGACCTATGACGGAAGATTCTATTATACCTACAGAGGAAGAACTGATAAATAGAAGTACACATAGTATAGTTTTACATGTGTTTATAAATCTGTGTTAAATGGTGGCCTTCTCTAGTGTGGGGTACAGAGAGAGGGAGGGAGACAGTTCAGAACTTAAAATGTAACAAAAATTAATTTAATTTTAAAAAAAGAATGGGGATAGGGAGAGGTAATTTAAATGGCTTGAGGAAAGAAGAGTTGCAACAGAAACTATAGGAAGTGTAATAAAGAGTCAATAATGGAAGAGTAAAAGGATATTATACAATGATAAGGGCCCAGTTGAGATTACATAATAAATGTATAGTAGACCCATTTGACAAGGTTTAGTGACTTCATACAGTCCTGTTCTGTAGCATATAAATAGGAATGAAGGTGACTGGGATGGGAACAGGGGGAAGACTAACCCAGAGATGTGATTTGGAAAGGCATGAGTACCAGATAGTAAGGAATTTAAAGGTAAAGGACAATCTAAAGTGGAACTGGTGGAATAGAAGGTTAAGACTGTGAAGGGAAGAAAGTGAGACCAGAGCAGGACTAATGGGACTGACAAAGATGGGAGGGTCAGAAAAGAACAGATTTAGGAGGAGTAAGGAATGGGGAAAGATTAAAGGATAAGATACCATGGTCTGAAAGTGAAAGTTCAGAGTTCTGGATCATGAAGGTCAAACAGTTATGGCCAATGGTGAGGTCAAGAGTATTGCAATCCCTGGCTAAATTGGGGTAAGGTATAGATCCTGGGAGTTGAGGAGGTAGAGGCAGGGAGGACAGGGTGTTTGAGAAGGCATCACTTTATGTATTGGCATTCATACATGTGATTATCTCCTGTGAAAGAAGGGGTTGGGCTGAAGAAGAAGATTATAAACCAGGTACTTGAAAAAGGAGGAAGAATGACCTATCTGGTGATAGATAACAGCAACGAGTATCCTAATAGGGTGGAAGAGATTGATGTAAGGAACCTTGAAGGAAAAATTGCTTTGTTATGGCAGCTAAGAGAGGTTCTAGAAAAGGCAATGAGGAGCAAGGAGTATAGTTCTCCCCTTCCTGGCCCAATGCATTGGGTGGTATTAAATAATACTCATTCAATTCTGGAGAAGGTAGCAGGAATGCAATTTCTTCAGAGGGTTGATCTGAAGTGATTTAGGTTGTATGTAAACATCAAAGAGAAGAAATTTTTCATAAAATATAATGGTGCAAAGGAAGGAATTCTTAGCAATTACAATCAGATTGATTGCACTTCTCACAACAAATAGAACCTTAAAAAGTAGACTGATAAAAGATAAGAATGGAGCAGCTAGGCGGTGCAGTGGATAGAGCACTGGCCCTAGAGTCAGGAGGACCCAAGTTCAAATCCAACCTCAGACACATAACACTTACTAGCTGTGTGACCTTGGGCAAGTCATTTATTCCCGTTGCCTAATCAAAACAAAAAATAAGAATAATAATAGTGGTATTTCTTTACAAGAATTATTTCATTTTATCCTCACATTATCACTTAGAGTGGTCTCACTTTCTTCCCTTCACAGTCTTAACCTTCTATTCTACCGGTTCCACTTTAGATTGTCCTTTACCTTTAAATTCCTTACTATCTGGTACTCATGCCTTTCCAAATTGCAACGCTGGGTTACTCTTCCCCCTGCTCCCACCACCCCAGTCACCTTCATTCCTATTTATATGCTGCAGAACACCACTGCAGGAAGTCACTAAACCTTGTCAAATGGGTCTACTATACATTTGTATAGTATCTCTTAGAGTTAGGTGTTATTATCCCCATTTTTACAGATAAGGAAGGTAAAGCAAAGAGAAGTTTAGTTACTTGTGCGGGTAACACAGCTAGTAAATGTCTGAAGCAGGATTTGAACTCAGTTCTTCCTGACTGTAAGTCAGACCTCTATCCACTTCACCACCTAGATGCCTCAAATGAGATTATTTGATAGTTAGGAGGAAGAGGGTTGTTTCAGAAAACTGGAGGGCTTCATGGAGAAAAAAAATGTTATCCAAAGTGAGAACACATTCCTCAGATTGACTTTGATTGGCTGGGAATTAAATGTCTTTGGAGTGAGGAGAGAGGTGAACATTGCTAGAAAGTTTTGAAACAATGTGAAGTTGAGTCTGATATGCAGAAATAACAAGGTCAAAGGAGTATGCATGGCAGATGATTTTTGCTGTGCCATTTTAGATTAACCAGAGAGCTATGATTGCCATCCAATTAGGATTTACACTGACAATCTGGAGATGTGAAGAGTGATAGCTGATATAAGGAGCAGCCTTTCAATTAAGTTAAAGTGAGGGACAAGGCTTTTGAGCCAAGGATCCATTCAGTGAGAGTATAAAGATCTTCACATGCCTCTGAAATATCCAAATGGCATCATTTCTCAAGAAAACCAGTCTCTTTTTCTGGGCTAGAAATTCTATGAACATCTCAGAAATTCTATTTGCTCACACAGTACTCTTCTTATGATACTGGGAATACATTTTCTACATACTCCAAAGCTTTCTGCAGTACTGGAATTACTAAAAATTCCTCACAAAATGCTAAAGCATTCAATCTCAAAGCTTGCATTTCTACATAATACCAAATATTTATGCCTTTCACCATGTGCTGAGTATTAATGGTCGACAGCATGTCAGAACCCTTTTGACCCAACATATAACAGGCTACATTCAAGTTTTCATCACTCTCTCTCTCTGAAGGTCTTGTTTTTTGTTGGCTGAAGCCATATTTCTGATGGCATTTTACTAGTTGTGTGTGTGTGTGTGTGTGTGTGTGTGCTTAGTACCTATTATACTCCTAGTATGATTACAGGTATAATGAATAATATTTCAGTCATTTAGATTCATTCTAAAAGCAGAGCACTCATGAAACAACATGCAATCTGACCTCCATAAATTCTTTTTTTTTTTTTTTAGGCTTTCATTTGGTCAGATTCACAAAGACTTACTGTCAGATTATTATTTCTGGCATTCACTCATCAGCAAAAAAACATTTTACCTTAAGATAGGATTCTCAGACACTAAACACCAGAAATAATTGATCATCATGACATTCCTTTGTTAACCGAGGCTTTTCATTTTCTTCTTTTAACAATACGTTTAGCCAGATACGTGAACCAACTACTAGGTCGTGCAAAACCTCAGCTGTGATTGGTCCTGTATTCTTCCATGGAAGCAAAGGTTTCAGCAGTTTAAAGAAAAGATTTACCTCCTCTTCTATCCTACCAGCCAAGATTTTACTCCTTTTCTCTCTAGATATACTCATAGAAAGGAACAAGATTTTACATTAAAATCCTATGTAGTCTGTAGCCCTAAGAGAAACTGAGACTGAATGATAGAAGCCCTACAAGCAAACATATCACTTTACCCTTCCTCTCTTGGATGTTCATCTGAAGTCAGGCAACCTGGGTTCAAATTCAGGTTCTGGAAGACTACCTGCGGGATCCTGGGCAAGTCATTGTACCTCTGCAGTCCTCAGTTTCCTCGTATGTAAAATTATAGGGTTGGACTAATTGATTTTTAAGATCCTGTCCAGCTCTAAATCTTATAAACCTTTACCTTTATATATTTCTCTCTCTCTCTCTCTCTCTCTCTCTCTCTCTCTCTCTCTCTCTCTGTATATACATATATGTATACATGCATTTATGCATGTTAGTGCATATATACATTTTATATAATTATATATACACATGTATATTTGTGTGTATATATATATATATACACACCTTAAATATATAAATACTTGGGGATACATGAATACAAATATAGGGATATATTAAATAAAATTAGAAAGCCTCATCCAAGAAATTATATAGGATTTGCTATTCTGAAAAAAAAATTGGATTCTATAACCAACTCTACTTTAGTCTGACACTCCCATCCCCAACCACTAGGTGGTTTTAAATGGTGGTTTAGGGGTTGTTTAAATGACTAAGTGGTATTAAAGGAAAAAAGGACAGCTCATCTCTCAGTTGTTTCTCAAATAAATCATCTCATAACCAAAAATCCAAGCCCACTGGAACTTTACACTGGATTGAGGGAAAATATTCATTCCTCTATCAACAATGAACACGTGCACCCTTCCTTCATTGCTTCCTGTCCCCCCTCCCAACCCCCCCCCCCCAGCTCCAAATACAAAAATATGCTTCTAGTTAGCCTGGAGCCTGGTGAGAATTTGAAGCAATGAAAGCCTGTTACCCCCAGAGGACAAATAGCTCTCCCCCAATGCAGGAGAAAGTTCAAAATTCCCTGCTGAGGAAATCACCCTGAAAACAAATTATGAAACATATTCAAGAGTTGAAACAAACACATTCAGGAGATAACCTTTAAATGAAGGAAAATAAGACTTCTCATCATATGCTGCTACTGCTGCCTTGGACAAAGGCTGTTCCTAAAACACATCACAAAGCTTGGTTTTCCCTACTACTGTGGTCTGTTTATCAAGGCTGGAATTGGACATTAATTAGCACTTTATTTGCTGTTGTGCTCCTTTTCCTACAAATATTTCCTTTGGGGCCATGACAACCATTTCCTGTCCTTTCATCTTCCCCTCCCCAAACTCCAGTAATTGAACTAGTAGCCTCATGTACCTGTGAGAAGCTAAATAGACATTTTTTTCAGGAAGGGGAGAGGAGGGTAGGGAGAGAGGTTTTAGAGAATGGATGGAAAAAAGAAACCTCATGACCAAAATAAAGGATATGTTTATACTAAAGGTTACATCTTTTAGTATTTAGAAGAAAAAAAAAACTTAGGATGTTCAAGAAAAGTATGAACCCTTTCAATCACTAATTTTATATGTAAAAAAGATGTAGTTAAATAATAACTATAAATGATTTGTCATCATAAAAAACTAATCTAAGCCAATTAAATAACACATTTTACAAATACACATACAAATTAGACTTGAATATCTATTCTATAAATGAAAACTATTTTAAAAATAATTGACGAACTTTTCTCTCTTCTTTGCAGAGTTGGGAAACTGGGTCTATGAAACATTGTATATACTGTGCTGTCAGACCAGGTTGTTGAATTGGTTTGTTTTACTGAATCTTTCCCCTCCCCCCTCCTTTCCCCTCTTTGTTATAGCTATAAATGATAATTCTCCGAGAAGTGGAGATGGGATATATTTGGAAATTAAGGTGACACAGAAACAAAAAATGTCTATAAAATTCTAATTTAAAAAATCAATTGCTGAGATCTTATAAATTGGCAGATGTATGGTCCATGACCAACGTTGTATGTCCCACCATAGATTTCTTAGTCTCCAAAAACTATGACCTAAAAAATCCTAAGGAAGACTTCTTTGCTGCTTTTTTGGTTTGGCTTTATATCACATGAAGATTTCACAAGTCATTTCCAAGCACAATTCACATAGCATATAGCCACAGTTCACACAAGTAAATTCCAATATCTCTGACCCAGCTAAATTATTTTATTTAACCAAACTCAGAAAATTAGAACAAAATGATTGTTCCCAATTCTGCAGCTTCACAATTCAAACAGAAGTAGAACCATTGAAACAGAACAAAATGTGTATTTTTGTCTTTGTTCCCACGTATTCCCACACTATTCACACAAACTCTTGGAGGAATTTCAAGTGAGTGATTGCTGGTAATCATTTCATTTAAATGTACAAGGTTGCATGGGACCTCAGCCTACCAGGAAAACAAAATGTTCTCACTCAATTATATTAGCAATCATTATTTCAATTGCAGAAACTTCCCCAGCAAATAATATAGAATTTACATGATGTTTAAGAAGATGAAATACCTCTTTCACATCCCAAGGGATACAAATGGTCAGAAATGCTAGATTTTCTATTGGCTATTGGGAAGTAAAAATAACCATGTAAGTGAAGCCATTTTTGGTTGATGTCTTAGAAGAAAATAATGCATTCCAAGAAAACAACCATTTATTGAATACCTGCTATATACCCCAGTGTACTAGGCAAGGAGAAGCAAAGACAAAAACAAAACAAGACGAAGGAGAAAAATAAAAACAAAACATTTTCAAAAGGAAAAGTGTTTGCAAATACAAAATCAAGAATAACTTGTCTGGGTGCAGCTAGATGGTGCAGTGGATAGAGCACCAGCTCTGGATTCAGGAAGACCTGAGATCAAGTGTGACCTCAGAAACTTGACACTTATGTCAAGACTTAGGCAAGTCACTTCACCCCATTGCCTCACAAAAAAAAAAAAAAGAATAACTCTTCTCATCAATGAATCTTACTAAGGAAATTCTCCAGGCTATTTAATGTTGATTCCAAATCATTTTTTCATGCGAAAGCATACATGTTCTGAATTCTACATCTCTTTTCTAGTCTAACTGGAACTAGTGTAAAACACCTAGCTCTATACTAACTAAGCAAAGGCAAGAAGTAAGGAAGTTAGTTCCATTTCTTAGACCAAATGAAAAAAAAAATCAAACCACTCCACAACTCAGGAGTAAAACTGAGGGAGATTTTCTCTCTCATTTTTATATAACACAATCATAAGATTAAAGATATCTAGAGTTGGGAGGGATTGGTGGGGACTTTAGAGGACATCTAATCCAACTTTTCATTGTACGGATGAGAAAACTGAGACTTAGTAAGGTTAAAAATGGCTTGTCACAATGATATAGATAATAAAGCATTAGAGGCATCAGATGATGAATATTTTCTTTGAGAAGACAACCCTGGGCTTTACTAGGGATGGTAGTAATTCACTATTGTAACAACTTAGATGATCTGTCCTGCTGTCAATCCTTAGATTAGACTTTCCACATATGAGATACATAGGAGGTGGTCAGTAAGTACTTATTGATTAAATGGGTGATTGGTTGGTTAAAGAATTAGATGTCAGAGCATAAGTGCCTCTTTGGTGCCAACTTTATTTAAACCACCTGGTCAAACAGTTGGGAACAGAACTCATCATGTTGAGCAAAAAGTTAATATTTATTCAATATCCATGGATTGCAGCTGCTAAGCTAGTGCTTTGAGAAAAGATGTACTTCATTAGCTTAAGAAGCTTCCATTTTGCAATGGAAAATATTGACATGGAGGTATAAGGACAGGAATATATGTAATAAGTATTATTTTAATGGCAAAACACAAATATATGAGACCTGAAGGCCAGATGAATAGCTCCTTCTTTTCTCTCTGATGCACAGTAATTGGGTTACTTTTTTTCCAAATAACTATTATAGGATCATTGAATTTAGAGCTGGAAATGACATTAATAATTTCATCTAGTCCAAGCCCTTGTTATACTGAAGATAGGAGGAGGAAATTGAGGCCAAGAAAGGTAAAATGAATTGCTAAAGGTCAAAAAGATAAGTATAGCATAGCTGGGATACAAATCCAAATCTTTCCACCATACCTCTTTATCCTTTCCTGGACTGCCTTTTTCGATCCAAGACACATACCCTAGTGTATGGATAAAACCCCCAAAGGGCAATTTAGCCAGGAAACCAGAGATTTAGAATTCCTACGACCTGCAGTGAGATGCACTCTAATTCAACTTGAATATCTCTCTCAATCTCTCTCTCTCTCTCTCTCTCTCTCTCTCTCTCTCTCTCTCTCCATATATATGTATATATACACGCATGTATACATACATATACACATGTATACATGCATGCACATATATACACATATCTATATGACATCTATCATACACACAGAGACAATATCAACAACAACAAAAAAGCATTTGACTCATTAGAGCAAAACATCATTTTAAAAACTCTCATCCAAAAAGGCATCCTCAAAATATATGTCAAAATCATACAGGATTCCTTGAAAGACACAACAGAAATAACTTTGTTTGATGGCCCTCTAGTTATCAATATCAAGTCAGATGTTAACCCAGGAGATAAATGCTGTCCAAATACATTTCCCACTATCACACACAATTCAAATCAGTGAGGGAGTACCTATAGATAGTAAGGTCATCCAGATGTTCCTGTCCACAAATGATGAGGTGCTGATTATATCTGTCGGTGCTGCTCTCATGCATGTGGTACAATGAACCACTCAGAGCTAGAAGGTTTGAACATGCAGTGCTTTTATTATTATCATTTTCCAATATCCTCAGATAGAAGCAATTCTCGAGGTGGTTTAAAAGCAGTACAGAGGATTAAAAACAAATTAACATGCACCACCCCTCCCCCCAGCAAGAAACTTAAGAAACAGGAAACAAAGTGATTTCTTAGAGTCTCAAGAACTCCCTACAAAATTTCAAAAAACTACTTTCATACTTCTCTTTCCCAAAGAGTTCAAACTAAATCCTAATCCATCCACATGGGGGTAAAATTGACCCTAACTGCCCCAGGTTTGCACCATGACTTCCCGGTTTACAATAATCCTAGCTTGAATTGTTGGAATATGGGAGTTTAACTCATACCTTCCCAGTGTCACTAATATGACAGCCCACAGTGGCATCACAACCTGGAATATTGCAGAATTTCCCAAAATGAGATTCATAATTACTCGAAAGAGTTCAGCTTAACAATCCACCCAACAAAAGCCAAGAAGATGAATAGTAGTTTGCACAGACTGTGGTATGCAGTTGGGTGGATAACCCATAGAGCTGGTCCAGAAAAATGTAAATATTAGACAGAAACTGCTTTCAATAGAATGTAAGGTCCTTGAGGGTAGGCACTGTTTCATTTTTGTCTTTTTCTCCACTAGCACAGTGCTTGGTGTGGAGTAAGTAGTGAGGCACTTTGCCAAATGCTTATTAAATGTTAAATAAATGCAAATGGAAAATTAACTGGACCCAGAATTAAATAGGAAGAGTTGGGCAGGTTGGATTGCATTTGAGAAACTGCATGCTGCATTTCTCCCTGAAACAAAGGCTCCATTTATTTATTTAGTCATTCATACACTATTTATTTATTTTAGTACTAAGAGTCTTCCAAGGTCAAAGCAAGTAATATGGCCAAAAAGCAAGTAATTCTTGTACCTGAAAACTGTTCAAAGGCTTGCAAGGTCAATAGCGAGACAAGTGATGGTCCAAGAGTTAGAAATAAAGATTTGCCTAGAAGTGTTTCAGAAGGTTGTTCCAATGCCCAGAAAAGGAGTTGGATCAGTCATGTAGCAAGATAGAGGAATAACACAGTAAATAGTCTGTTCTCCCCTGTTACCCCTGAAATGTCAAAAGCTCCAGAGGAAGGTCTTCCCACATTAGATAGCCCTTTGTGAAGGATCCACAGGAAAACATAGACAAGATCCCAAAGAATGAGAAAGTGGTTGCCTTCAGCAGCACTGGAAGGATTAGTCATATAATAGATCATGGATCCATTAAAGTATCAAAGTAGGCAACAATAAACATTTACGAAGCACTTACATATGCTAGGTATTTTTAGGAATGCAAAGGTGAGTAACAGTCATGGAATCATAAAATCTTAGAGGGAAGTAGTCCACAGACCTGGCTTGTTGAAGTCTATAGAACTTGATTGAAATAGACTGTTGCTATTTAGTGCCTTAGTATCCCCCCCAATTTATAGGCACCAACACTGCCAGTTTTTTTGTGACCTGCTCTATACGGCCTACCATATATTTCTGTAATTGTTCCTTTTTGTGCTTATATCCCTCAACTGGTCTAGATAGGGGACTCTGCCCCAAGATCAATGACACTTGTATTTCTAGACAAATATATGATGTAATTCAGGTGTGTCCCCAATCAAACCTAGATAAAATGATGTTCTTCTTGGGATTGACCAGTCCTTAAAATTTTAACATAGTTGGTCTTACTCCAATACTTAATCCACATTGGACCTTTTCTTAATGCTGTAAATGAATTGGCATAAGGCTTGTCATTCTTACTGACTCATGTCTGAAATTGCATGAAAGCCCATATTAGCTGTTTTAACCTTGGGCTAATATTCTAGCTCAGGTCTATCTTGAGATCTATGAACTTAAAAAGAAATATCTGATAAATGCATTTCAATTTAATTGGCTTCCTTTATAATCCTACATGTTTCATTTATTCATTTAAAAATATTTTTTCTGAGAAGGGTCCACAGGCTTCACCCAAAAGGGTCCATGATGTATAAAAAGATTAAGGACTCCTGGTCTCAGGAGTGGATCCCTGACTATGCCAGGGAATCTATTTCCAGATCTATCACTGCTCCTCTTTTTGCAATAATCAATGCTGCTGTAAACTATGCAAGCATTTTCCCTTTGCTATTACTGAGGCTACTGATGCTGTGACATCATGGCATGTTGTGAAGTAGGGAATCCTGGGACAGCAGCAAAACAAATGCATATTTCCCTGCCTTATATTCTTCACTAATCAACATTGATTCCATAAGAGGCGATGTTGACCTTCCTCAGCCCAAAACCGAACCTTAGTGAAATGTCAACACAGAATGCTGGGAGGAATTTCAATGGTCATCTGGTTTAGGTCCTACCCTCATATACCTTACAGTCTAGCTGGGGGTTGATCAGAAGTTAAATAGCATAAAAGATAAATAACAACACAAGGCAGCATATGCTATGTAAGAAATAAATAACACAGACAGTGAGTACCAGAGAAGGGAAGCTCTCAGGCACATCATCCCGGCCCCCTCCTTTTGGTGAGGAATAAAGTGACTTATAAATCTGTGACTTTTCCAGGGCCCTATAGTATGGGACAGTCATTCCAGTATACATAGAAAATAGTAGGCTGCCATGGAAATATGGTATTTGCACAGGAGACATGTAAATGAAAAATATGTTTCAGTTACTTTTTTGTTAAAGTTGAAGATATACACATTTTAAAGCAGACTAAAAATAATGGAAGTGTCTGGTTTTATGTATAATTTTGAATCCTGTGCTTATTTTAATGTCTTTTGTTTATGGTCACTAAATATATGCAAATATATACACATACATATATACACATATATACATACATTCACCTATGTATAAATAATATGTGCATATGTATATATAACCAAATGATTTATATTTAAGAACTGCCATCTAGAAGTAAGCTATAAATTTTCCTTATACTTATTTCTCTGAGTGACATCTTTCTTAAAATATAGCTACCTATATATACATGTATTTACATATTTATATATTGTTATTGTTGTTCAGTCATTTTCAGTTGCATCCAACTCTTTGTGGCCACATTCTTGGTTTTTGTGACCAAGATACTAACGTGGTTTACCATTTCTTTCTCCAGATCATTTAATAGATGAGGAAACTGAGCCAAATAGGGTGAAGTGATTTTCCCAATGTCATACAGCTAGCAAGTGTTTAAGGCCAGATTTGAACTCAGGAAGATGAGCTTCCTGACTCTAGGTGTGGCACGCTATCCACTGTACCACCTAGTTGCCTATGTATGTATATATTAAAATACATTTGTTATATAATAAAATATATGTGTGTATATATATGCATATACATATATGAAAATAAATACATGTGTATATATTTTTTAAGAAAGTTATCACTCAGGGAAGTAAGTAAATGGAAAACTTATTATTAGTCAGTTTACTTCTAGATGGAAACCCTCAAATATAAATCATTGGGATTTAGAAGAGGGATATAATAGGATATATTGACATTGGCCAATTAATTTGTGGGTATCTTTTTTTTAGGTATGATGCAATGGTCTCAGATAAAAAGCATTACCCTAACTTGGTAAGACCTTTTCTCTCTACCTTTCTCAATCTTCCTTTTGGTTCCTAAATTTTATCAGAATTGAGGAAGGGAAGGAGCATTGGGTTGTACTTTTTGCTTGGGCAGTTATCATCCAGACTGACTCCAACATTGTCCATTGTTCCTAGTATCTTTCTTTAGGACACATTCATTTGGGAGGGAGAAGGGTTCCTGACATCCTTGCAGCATGGAGAACTGGACTGAGAATCAGAAGGCTGAGATAAAGGTTTTGACTCTGGCCCTAAAGAACTCAGTTACCTGGGGCAAGTCCCAGCTTCTCCAGGTCTTGATTTCAATGAGTGAGTTAAATTAATTATTGTGTGTCATGCACGCATTTGACAATATGTTGAAGTCAATGGGCTCCTTCTAAGTAAAGTATTTAATAAAAATACAAAGGATTACAAAAGAAATCAACTATATTTAAACAAAGATGTATTGTTTTCCTATTCAAGTTCAACCTATCCATGTACTTCCATCCATGAAACCCAGGTTAAGAACCTCTAGAACAGATGATCTCTCAGTTCCCTTCTAGCCCTAAAGCTCTATGACTTCATTGTTTCTTGGCACAGGCATACCTATTATTTTTCCTTTACACATTAGGTCAAATAGGAAAAAAAATTAATGTTTGGAGAGTGATAAAGTAGTGACACTGCTGATAATGATGATCCTAATAGTAATCAAGAGTCTATGAGAGGCAATGTGGCATTGTGGGAGAGAGCTGATCATAGGAGTTGGAAATACTTGGACACATACTAGCTGTGTGAGGCAGAGCAAACCCCCTAATTTCTCTGTGCCTCAGGGAGCACTGTAAAGCTTTAAGTTACAGAGGAGTTGCTGAGTTTCATTGGTGGAGAGAATATCTGTACTGGGTGTTTCCTATATGGAATAAATGACAATTCCTGTTCACACATCCCCCATATCCCTAATAACAGCTCAATGACTTATAGTTACAAATATGCTCTGTACATACATTTCCAGGCGTTTCCAATGTTTAGCATAGTATCTGACAAGTACTAAACGTTTAATAAATATTGATTAATTGACATACTTTAATCATTTACTTGAAAGATATGAGATTTCTCCCTCATGCAGTTGGGGACATGAAATCTGTAATCAAGTGTGAGTAAGAACTCTGGATTCTCTCCTCCATCCCGCCCCCAAGCTTTACCCCACAGAAGCTCTAAAAGAAGCCTTGCAATCCATCTTCCTTATTGTCTTTGTTCAAAATGGGCCCGGATTTGGTGGAAGTGCTGCGGCAACCAGGCTGCCATGTGAAGGATAGCTAGAGAAGGAGTGGCTCCCTCCGCAGCCCCCTGACAGAAGCCAGACCTCGCTGAGGCGCAGCATCTGCTGCTTGCTCTCCAGGCTCCAGGACACGGTATCTATTCAGCTCAGCTAGAAATGAAACAAGAATAGCCCACTGTGATCCGAAGAGGACCCAGCCCCCCTTTGCACCCTGCCAAAATATACTTTTGTTAAAGTTTTTTAGTATGCAATTTACACTTCCTTCGCCTCCTTCATCCCTCGGGGTGTTCCCAGCAGGCAGGGCTGGGGACGGAAAGAAACAGAGAAGAGACTTTGTGTCACCTGATGACTCCCAGCATCCCAGGCAGAGTGGCTGGCCAGCAATGCCGAAAAGTCCTGAGGAGACAGACCAGCGCACAGAAGAGGCCTGAGAAAGCCTGGAGTTTAAATGAATCTCCCCCCACCCCCCCAGCCCCGAACGAGTTCGGATCAGTGGGCCTAATTGCATCACCCATCGGCGGCCAATAGGAGCAGGAAGAGAGCAAACAGACATGTCTCACCTCTGTGTATAATCCTGTATGATGCCTGGGTTTGGCAAGGAAAGAAGACTTAAAGGGGCATTTTAAAACATCTGTATGTAAAAGTAGCCCCCAATTCTATATATGTATCTGTTTTATGTGTATGTATATTATATATATAATATATATATATACACACACACACACATATATACACACACATATATGTGTGTGCATGCCCATGTTTACATATATATGAATGTGCATCTGTATAATGTATATAGAATAATAATATAGAATGTACTTTAATATGTAATATATAACTTCCACAAAGCTTTAAGGTTTTCAAAGCATTTTCATACACTTATCTTATTAGATCCCCATGACAACTCTATGTGGTAGATGACAAATACATGTATGTGTACACATATGTATGTGTATTCATATACACATGTGTTTATTTGTGTGTATTTAATATGTGTGTGATTTTTCCAAACCCTTCCTGCTCCTCCTCAAAATTTTCTGCAACTATGAATCCCCCCAGGGATTCTAAACCTTTTTTATGTCCTAGACCCTTTTGGCAGTCTGGTAAAGCCTATGGACTCCTCAGAGCAGTATTTTTAAAAGACCAAAATAAAATATATAAAATTAGAAAGGAAACTAAGTATATTGAATATAGTTATAAAAATAATTTTTAAGTTCACAGACCCTAGATGGAGTTCCCCTGTGCTGTTGTGTGGTTATGCACATCAGCTCTGAAGCCCAGACAAGGCAAAAAACCAAACACTTATTTTAGCCTGAGCCTCTTCTTTTAAAAGGATTAGTGAAAAAACAAAATCACCTACATCTTTCATCCTGTTACTGAAAAGAATATATTTTCTAAGATAGTAGGAAGGGGTCAAGTCCCCAATTCTGGTTCTATTTAGCAGCCACCTTTAAAGAGATGGACCTTCCAAGGAGATAAAGTATATACTCCCCTTTCCAAACCTTAGAGGTACATAAATAATAAAGTTGTATAAAACTATATAAATGTCAATTATTGCTACCACAGAGAGGCAGCTTGAGTGTTGGACTTTGAGTCAAGAAGACCTGAGTTTGAATTCTGATGCAGGTGTTTACTAACTGTGTGGCCCTGGGCAAGTCACTTAAACTCCCTCAGTTTCTGCTTCCCTATCTAGAAAATGGGGATAAGAAAACATCTACTTCACATGTAGTTGGGAGGATCGAATGAATGGTATGGTAAGTGTTTTGCCAACCTTAAAGTGCTATATAAATGTTATCTATTGTTGTTCTTGTTTTCATCTTATATTCAATGGAGTTTTGACTGATACTATCCTAAGACACCACCTGCTACTATTTCTTTGTGCTTAATTTGGGTAGATTACTGCCCAGGTAAACAGAATAACTCCTTTTTGCAGCTATGTTATCCAGCAGATAGAGCATTGGACCTAAGTCAGAAAGATTCAAGTTCTCATAAGGACTCACATGCTTTCTAGCTGTGTGACTCTGGACAAGCCACTTAACCTCATCTGTAAAATGAGGATAGTAATAGCATCTACTTCCCAAAAAATGAGATATTTGTAAAGTGTACTGCAAACCTTAAAGTGCTATATAAATGCTATCATTATTGTTGTTGTCGTTATTAATTGAATATAAGTATTGGGATATAAGCTCATTTTTTTAAGCCTCACTTAAAATATCCTTAGGATAACTCTAGTAAAAGACATACTGATGGGAATGATATTTGTTCCCACATGATCTTAATTTCTTCAGCTAAGTCTCTAACTTTTGAGAAATTTTAATTCCACATAGATTGTAGTAATTTTATTTGTTGGTTCTATTCATTTCTTGAAGAAAAATCATTATTCTTATCTTATTCAGTGAACTTCAAACAGAAATAACTTTGGAACAGGTCATTATTTTCTTTTATGGATACTGTTCAGTAGATTATTGCAAAAGAGGGTAAAATAACTTTTTTTGTAATTAAATAAAAATATCCAGATGGAAGTTCGTCTACTGTAGGCTCAGAGAAAGCATCCTGGGTGCAACTCCAGTAACAAACAGGAGAGCAGGGATATTTATATCATCCCATTCCCACAATATTTTGAGTTCTTCTGTTAGGCTTCTGTATTTTAAAAACTCCATTCCACACAGCTTAGAAGTTATAAATATTTAACATGGAGCAATCAAATGAAAAAGTTGTCATACATTAGTACTGTTTTTGTTACATCTCTCCATTTGAAATTCTATTGCTAATGGCACCA
The DNA here is from genome assembly GCF_900497805.2 of Vombatus ursinus. Classification (NCBI taxonomy): domain Eukaryota; kingdom Metazoa; phylum Chordata; class Mammalia; order Diprotodontia; family Vombatidae; genus Vombatus; species Vombatus ursinus. The sequence goes on from NW_020949351.1 coordinate 24,846,351, forward strand.
ACACTCTTCTCATCCCGTTCCCTCCTCTGTGTCATTGATATGGGTAGAGATGAAGGTGACAAATTGTGGGGTTCATGATGGAACCATGATCCAGAATAGACACCCCTCTCTCTGCTGTCCCCAGTGAAACTCTAGGAGGATGCTTGTCATTGAGGCAGGGGTGTTATAAGACCTTCCCACCACAGAGGAGAACAAACAAGCATCCCAGCCTATAAAACTGTACTTCCTAGCAACATGTTTGAAACTACAGCTGCCTGATATGGCTAATGAATTTTACAATCAAAAGCTAAAGTGAATTAGCTGTAGCAGATGTTTTTACTCTGGGAACCACCAGACCTTTCTGGCCGCCCATTTATCCTTCAAGGGGATAAAACTCTGCACTTCTATTATATGTTGTCATTGGAGCATTGCACAACTTTATCAAACTTTTTATTCTGGAAACTGAATTAATTTTCTGCAAGGGGGTTTTTGTGTGGCTCTTTAATCACATTTACTGGGGAACATGTGTACTGTAAAGTTGGAGAGCCGATTATGGTTTCTAGAAAGGCCACTTTCAAAAGGAACCTGCCCTTGCTCCTGAGGCTTCCATTTGAAGGTCCTCGGGTTTTGTGAAGAGGAAAAAATTAATTACTATTTTAATAACGAAGCCAAGCCTGCTGAAAATCCTCTTAGAGAGTAGCTGGATGATGTAATGGTTAGCAGGGGGGTTATTGAAAATACTGACCACACAGTCTGCCCTGAACTTTTCTATTCACTCTCTGTAAGATGATACGGACTGCTGGGTCACACATTAGGGAATTTCAGGGGAAAAAATAACACTTTTTTTTCTTGGTTATGGAGAAAAGGAGATGAGACAGAGATAACAGGTTGATTAAAAATTAACATCCCACCTCAGCCCCTCTATCTTTGTTTGACTCTTGAACTCGGCGCACTGGGAGGGCTGTCTGCTTGGTTACTGCCTCCCAACCTTGTACTGATTCTGAGAGCTGTGAGTTCCTTCCTTCAAATTCCATCAGAATAATGAAGCATGAATGTGGTGATATTACTTTGATTTTATAGACATCCTGATGGGTTGAGTAGGATTTAAAATGGAGAGCCTGTTTAGGGATATTCAGTCTCCACAGTTCAGGAAATGACTCTCCACTAGTATCCTAATCTATAACCCTCCAAATACAATCTCTTTCAAACTTTTAAAGGAAAAAGATATTTCATTTGAAGTCTTTTTTTTTCCTTTTATCTTTATGCTAGACGTACATCATGTGAGACTCAGAAATTCAGTGGTGTATTTTATTCTTTGTCAAACAGACATTTACTTCATTTGACCACTCCCTCTTCTACTTAAAAGACAAGGAAGAAGATTTCAAAAAGCAAGAGAAATAATGACAAGATTGTAGAGAAGGAAGAGGGATCATCAAAGCCAACTCACCTTTGTAAATTCATTTATTGTCTGGTTTCAACTTGAGGAACTTCAGTTTGTTTTAGAGTTTTAGAGCCACTTTCAGTTGGTTTAGAAACTAACTGAAGACCTAAAAACAAATGAGAAAGATGAGTGAGAGTGACTGAGAGTACAAGCAGAAAGAATGGAATCGGTTGTAGTTGTTGGTGACACTCACTTTACAACTTACCTACACTTCTAGAAAAATAGCTAAAAAGAACATGATAAATTATCTAGTCCAAACTCAATTTTTAAGAATAAAGAAACTGAAGCCCAGAGGGTTTACGAGATTTGTCCAAGGTCATCAGCTAGTTAGTGCAGAGCTGAACTCGGAAGCCATGTCTTCTGCTACCTAGTCAAATATTTTTCATTTAAAAGATACTACGGGTATCTTTTCCTGCCTTTACTCTCCCCATTTATCTACTGCTTCATTCCTTTACTCCTGCCTCTATCTTTATTGTTTTCCACCACCATCTGTCTCTTTTTTTATCGCCTTCCATCCACTTCTGCCTAGCCCATCATCCCATCATTAGGCATTTGCCTAGCACTACTGTACTCTTCAGAGTTAGAGATACTGCTGACTTTTAGGGAAATAGGGAGCAAGGATTCATAAGGCATGCAATGGAATGCTGCCAAGCTTAATCTTTTATCATTTTGGTTCATCTTCTTAGAGATGTCAATTTATAAAAAAGAAAACTATTATAGTGAATGTGAGGGAATGTAGAAGACACAAGTAAGAGGAAATCAGGTACAGTGAGAAATGTTGGACTGGGAGTCAGATGAGACCTGGATTTCTATCCTGCCCCTCATACTTGTTAGTATATGACCATGCGCTAGTCACTTACTTTTCCTCAGCTTCAGCTTCCTCATCTGTAAATTGGGGTTCATAATACTCATGCTACCTATCCAACAAGAATGTGTTGTGGATTAAATGAAGTAATGTGTATGAATTGCTATATAAATGTCAGCTATTATAAAACAAAAAGCAACAAGCATCAGTCATTACTGTATGCCATTGTATTCACAAATGCTCAGTAGGTAGCTTTAGCCAAGGCTAAAGCCGTATCTACTGAACCCAAATGGGTGATGATACTCAATTCAACAAGCATTTTTTTTTAATTTTCTAGTAGATAGTATTTTTCCAATTGTATGTAAAGACAATTTTTAACATTTTTAATATAAAATTTTGAGTTCCTTCCATCAAGAAGTTTTCATTCTGCAAGGGAATACAACAATACAAAGATAAGTAAATAAAATGTAATTTAAGGAGAGAGGACGCTAATAACTGAGGCTACCCAGTGGAAGTGACTCCTGAGATGATCCTTAAAGGAAGCCAATCCCCCTAAGGGGCAGAGATGAGAAGGGAATGTATTCTAGGCATGTGAAATAGCCAATGCAAAGGTTCAGAGGCTGGCCAAGGAATGCCAAGTTTGAAGAAAAGGAAGGAGGCCAATTTGAGAGGAACCTAGAGATATTATTTTGTATCCTGGCTCTATCATTGACTACCTGTGTTTGTTAAGTCCTCACATCTTTGAAATTCAGTTTCCTCCTGAATGAAAGTAGTGTGAAATAAGTCAGGAGAGTCTGCTAGGAGCCAGACTTTGCCTTTGAATACCAAACTGCAAAATTTGCATTTTATATAAAGGCATTGGGGAGCTTTTGAAGATTCTTGAGCAGTTGGATAATGTGATCCAACCTAAACTTTAGGGATAATATTTTTCCAGTTGTATAGAGGAAGATTTGAAAGGAGAGATCCCTGAGGCAGGGAGACTAATGCAGGCGAGACATGAACAAAGTGAGAGACTCCTATAGACTTAGATGGAAATGAGTGTGAAAAGAAATTCAAGAAGAGTTAGGGAAGAATCAATAAAAGTCAAGAAAAAAATATGGAATGACAATTTAAAATCTAACTGGAAGAAGTAAAAAAGGGCCTATTTAGGCAGCAATGCTATGAGCTAAGAGGCTATTTGCCATTCCTGACTTCTGAGATCCTGCAAGTTTTCTCTAAGAATTTCATTATACCTTTGACTTTTAAGTTGTCATAGATATTGAAAATATTATGCTATATGTGAGTGAGTTTTTATAGAAGAAAAGTGTGCTCCCACTAATTTTCATGTAAAACAAATCCAGTTTTTGACCAGGGAGTACAAAGAGCCAGGAATCCAAAAACCTGGCATCTAGCCTGACTTTGCTACCAGATAATTTTGTGACCATTTAAACTCTTCAAGTTCATTTTTTTCATCGGTAACATGAGGAGGGTGGACTAGAGTAGGTCCCTTCCACCTCCAATTTTCTGTATGCATACAAAAGGTATGCTCTGGAAGGCAAGTTACCCATTTTCAGTATGGCATCTTCAAGCTACTACTGCTATCAAAATTCTCTTTATTTAGCTATGTTTTCATGTTTGAATTAATTTGTCCTTGTCTCTGGCCCTTCCTACCTGTGTGACCTTGAGTAAGTCATCTATCCAATCTTCCTAAGCCTTATTTTCTTTATCTGTAAAATGAAGCAGCTGAAAGAGGTGAATTGTAAGAATCTTTCTTGCTCTGAAACCTCCAATCCTCTATTCGGACTTTGTTACCAACAGTGTAACATTAATCAAATCACTTAGTCACCCTTATCATCAGTTTTCCAACCAGGAATAGACATGGGGTCAGAAAAGATGATCTGTAAAGCTGCTCACAGTTTTAAAATTCTTTTTTCTGGGATCTGGAAAACATGAATAAATGAGAAATTCTGTCATTTGCCCAATAAGTTGAGACACATCTTGGAAATAAAGGTTAAGGCCTATAGGAAAGGTAAGTTGACCTTTTTTGGGGGGTGGGGGTGGGGGGGATAAGCATTTATTAAGTGCCCATTATGTCCCAGGTACTGTACTATGAGCTTTATAATTATCTCATGTAATCTTCCCAACAATCGTTTGAGAGAAATGTT